>NC_133860.1:3130000-3435833 GCF_047830755.1 Zonotrichia albicollis | reverse complement strand
ATGAGACAGGATTCATCAGGAGGTCTGGGACTGTAAAATGAAATTTTGAAGAATGGAATGTTCCCAAAAGTCCACGAAAGACCCTCAAAAGACCCTTAATTGTATCAAAAAAAATTATGGAAATAATCAGCATATATGTACCTATTCAGGAAACATTAAGACTACATAATAAAAATGTGATGAATATGGATTAGTTTCATGGCTACAACTTGGTCTATTAGGGTGCTCCTTATGCATGCTTTAGGATAATTCCCCATGCATCCAGTGCCATTAAAAATGTAATATTGGCTTTCTAACCTCGAAAATTGTTTGGAGAGTTTATTTTCCAGTTTTCAGTGACAGACTCAGGAATATAATAACATGACTGGCTGACTAATTTTTCCACTTCTATATGTTTTTTTTTTTGTTTTTATTCTAGGTGAATAAGCCTTTAATCAATGTATTTTAACAGACAAAAGTATTAATTAAATTTCAATACAGGTCCATTTCTGACTTTCATTTTGTGAATGCCACTCTGCACATCTTTCCAGTGCTTGAATCACAAGAGCGAGAATAATTGCAATTTTTTAATGCTTATTTTCTCACAGGTGCTAGTTGAAAAGAAAATAAAACATCTGTAGGAGAGAAGCAGAGAATGAGGCATCTGGGAGAAAGAGCATATGTTACCTTTATACCTCACCTGTTTCCTCTTGGGTACAGCTGAGCTTAAGTTGAAAATTGAAATTCATTTTTCCACTGCTTCTCTCTTGTATTGTCACAAGAGAGAAAGAAAAAGAAAGCCTTTCCAAAATTCATGTCTTCCTTTAGAAATAACCTCAGAAAAAATATCACTGGGAAAAAATAATACAGGTTCTGGTAGTTTGCTATGCTTTCCTTATTTACCTCCATGAACCTCCTCACAGCCAAAATGTAACAGCACTGCAGCTGACTGCTTCTCTGCATAACTCTTTTCTACCCATCCAAATAATTCACATATTCATCAATATCTGAAATGCTGTCAGATGCTACGCTAGTCTTTGTCTTCAAAGCTAAATCTAGTTTAGGGAAACAACCCGCAAATCCTCATGAGTATGCTGTGAACCCCTTGTCATCTTCAAGGACCATACTTCTAACAGATACCCATGTTTTGTCTCTTTCTAACTCTATATGCATCACAATTCATTGATATTTCTGTCCACATCTCATTTAACAATATTTGCAAGGACGGTGATTATCAATTTGGATAGTGATTGCTCCTTTTTGCATACATTAATTTTTTGTTACACCTTGCAATTTTTTTTCATTTCCTATGAGCTCTAAAAGTAAACTTGCTATATGTTTACAGTGTCATTTATTAGACTTGATCCTTGAAAGCAAATTTTCGGGATGTTTTTGTGCAAGATAACAATGATGGACATACTTTTTATGCTCCAAATTAACACTTCAGAAACATGCTTATAAAGCTGATTTAAGAAAAGGTTTGAAACAGACATAGCTGGTAGATGAAATTCTTATTGGAGGCCCTTTCATGACGAACTAGATGATAGAAATGAAGTTACACCCCAGTCTGATGTAGCAAGAAAAAGCAAGAGACAAATTTAACTTCTTTGCAAAACTTAGTTTGGAGCCTCAGAGAGAAGGGGACTTTTGCACAGATCTGGGGGATAAAAAAATAACCCAAAACAAGAAAACAATGAAATATTCATTCATTGTAAATAAGATGTCTATTGTTTCTTAATATTTCCTAAAGCCAAATATTAACTGAAAGCACAGGCATCACTGGAGTCATACCTGCACTCTTCTGTAAGGCCTATGAAGGAAATGGGTTTTGTACTGACTTCATCCAGTTAAATAAAGGAAAACTTGAGGGTTACATTTAATTTACATGGATTTTGGCCGCCACTGTAACTAGAAGCAAAGACATGGTTGTTCAACAATTAGAATACAGCCTTGCATTTCAACTCCTAATTCTATTATCAATATTTGCCTGTTTTGTTTCGTAGTGGGAAAGCCCAGAAAAAGCCCTTTTTCTAATATATCTGGTTTTGCTCTCACCAACTAATAAGAAATGAGGAACATTTTCAAGTATGATTCAGGATAATGTCAGTAAATTAGAAAGTGTTGCAAGAAGAAAAATAAGTCTGTACTTGAGACCAAAACACTAGAATGAACAGCTGTGCTGTTTTAAAAATTATATGTTTAAAGCGTGTAGCTATGATGAAAAGGAAGATAACTTCCACTATACTGTTGGGTATGGCCAGTCTTTTTAACACGTTAATCAGACTGGGAAAGTAGCATTATGATAAAAAAATGGGACCTTTTGTGGAGCAAAAACATTAGGAAGGAAAGCCCAGATACTGTCCTAAAACAGTTTTTGACCTGCTGTTATTGGGACAGCTCCTTTGCAAAAGATTTGCAAGAAAAAATAATACCCAAAACTCTACAGAGGGTTCCTTCTAATTAGTCAAGATCTAAACTTTTATACAAGACATGAAAAAAAAGATACCCAACTTTTCCTGCACTACTTTGTAAATGAATCATTTAGTATATAACCTAGGTGGTTGTTTTCCTCTCTCCATGATTGGTACTTTATAGTTGTCAGCATTTATTATAGTACATTAACAATGCAATGCATTCATGACCTGGAATAATGACCCTCTAATAGGATCAGGGGACATTTAAAGTTCCTCTTTTCATATATTTTCAAGTCTCTTATGAGCAGAACAATCAAAATTCATTGCCTGAAGGATGTTCTGCTGTTGGACATTCAGAATAATTTGCAATCATCGTTGGTTAAGGCGAGACTTAAGTGCTATAGAAACTATGTAGCTCAAGTTAACCATGGTCAGTGTGTCACTGGTCCTGTTGAGAAAGTACAATTAGCAACAAAACTCCACTGCTGAAAGCTGTTTGCACAAAATGGTACCTTGCTAATATGAGACACAACTGTAATTGCTACTTATTCATAACTTAATAACTACTGTAACTGGTCCTACAATAAACTCTCCCAGAAATGGCAAATATTCAGCACACTTACTTTCAGGCTAGTGGAACAATGAAACCATTACTATTAGCTTTAAGAAAAATAGTTAAATATTTGCGGTAATATGTAGTGAAGCTGAATGCTCTCAGATAAGCAGTGAAATATGCTTTCATAGTTTCAATTAGCAAATAAATCTCTTGTAATGCCATAAAGGCAAATTATTCCAATAGTTAGCTATAGCTCTTAAAAATTCAATTTATTTTATTTCCTTTCTGGTATGCTTAGGTATTGAATAATGTAAACCTATCTGTATTGCCTATTGTTTTCCAGGTGCTAGAGGGTTAAGAGCTCTGTGAGGAGAGACCAGACTCTTCCCTGTGCACAGGGGGTTCCAGTCATCTCCACTGGACACACCATAGGACATACCTGAGTCCCTCAGCCAAGGTGGTATTATCTTTTGATATTATATTAAAGAAAGAATTAAAAATGCTGTGTGGAAGTCATAAGAGAAATAGTGAAAGAAACAGCCCTACAGACAGCAGGACAGAGGAGGAGGAGGGGAGAAAATTATTCCAGAGCTGTTCCTGCCAAAGCTGAGATTCCACTGAAGCTTGTGGAGAATCATACAACGGTTATGGTTGGAAGACACCTCAAAGGTTTTCTAGTTCTAATCCCTCAGCTGTGGGCAGGAACCCACACCACATCTTTCTCTACATCAGGTTGCTCAGGGCTTCATTCAGTCTGGCCTTGAACCAGAGAAGGGGCATCCACAGTTTCTCTGGGCAACCTGTTCCTCTCCCTCACTTACCTCACAGCAAAGAATTTCTTCCTAGAAACTATTCTAAACCTACTGTCTTTCAGTTCAAAATCATTGCCCATTATCACTATGTGCCCTTGTAAAAAGTCTTTCTCTAGCCTTTTTTTTTGGCTCCCTTCAGGTTCTAAAAGTTCAGTAGCCTTCTCTTCTCCAGGCTTCACACTCAGCTCTCAGCCTATCCTTGTAGGAGAGATGCACCAACCCTCTGATCATCCTGGGGGCCTCCTCTGGACTCCTTCTTTCCACCAGGTTGATTTCCTTCCTGTGCTGGTGATCCCAGAACTGGTAGAGAGGCAGAATTCACTCCCTGGTTCTGCTGGATGCAGTCCAGGATGCAATTGCTTTTCAGGGTTGCAAACACACGCTGCTGGTTCTTGTCCAGCCTTTCATCCACCAGCACCTCCAACTCCAAAGAGCTGCTCTCAATCTCTTCATCCCCCAGCCTGTGCTCATGGTGGGGCTGCCCTTATCCAGGTGCAGCACCTTCCACTGGGTTGAACCACAGGAGGTTCCCTGTGCCCTTTTCTTGGGCTTGTGCCATCCCTCTGGATGGCATCCCGACCTTCAGCTCTTTCAACAGCACCACTCAGCTCGGTGTCAGCACCAGACTTGCTGTGAGTGTCCTCAATCCCACTGTCCATGGCACTATGAACTTTTTGAATAGACCAGATCCAGTGTAGATCCCTGAGGGACAGCACTTTTCATCAATGTCTACCATGACACCAGAGAGCACTGGCCTCTGCATGTACCTCTGCAGCCAACTCAACTTATCAATTGAAAAGTACACCAATCAAACCCATATGGCACCAATTTAGAGAAGGATATTTTGGGGAACCATGTCAAAGGAGCCACAGAAGTCCAGATAAATGACATCTGTAGCCCTCCCCTTGTCCAGTGATGTAATCATCACGCCTTAGAAAGCCACTGGGCTGGTCAAACAGGATTTTCTCTTGATAAAGCTGAGCTGTCTCTCCTGAATCACCTTGCTATTCTCCATGTGCCTTAGCAGAGTTTCTGGAAGGATCTTTTCCACAATTTTCCCAGTCAAAGTTGAGGCTAGCAGTTTGTTAGTTCCCAACAAACTAGTTTTTAGGAAAAAAAGTAAAATGTAAAATATTTCCCTAACTAAATATTTAAGGTACCTTTGTTAAAGGAAGGCCACATGGATGGCCACGTGGATGGAGCCAGCAGTAGATGGCCGAATGAAAAGTGATTGCTCTATTGTCCTCACGTGCATTAAACCAGATTTCATTAGATGTCGTCCAGAGCTCCAGAATCTCCATAAACATATATGGGAAGATTGGGCTAGACTGATTGACTACATTATGCAATTTTTCTAGCAATATGCTTTTCATAGCTGTAGAAATAATAAAATATTTCGCATCTAATATTTATATTGGAGTAGCTATGTCTTAAAGAATTATACAATTCTAAATACATCACATATCTCTGTTTTAGTTACTGCCTTTAAAAAACAAATATTTGTTTTATAGTGAACATATGTAACACTTCCAAGGCAAAAATACTCTTAAAACTAATTGAAATATTATTGTTTTCCATCAATTTTTATTTGTTTAAATGAAATTAAAATCAGTCTAGGTTTATTCTGTACTGTTATTTAACTATGCACCTGAATGTACAGTGGTACATCCTAATTAAGTCAATGTATCCAATTCTCAACTAGGTAAATAAGATACCATTGATTCTGTTATAGATTCACGAACCCTTTGAAAGCTCATTTTAACAGCAAATGAGCTAATGAACTTTGCCTCATTATAAATCTCAAACTGAATATCATTTATTTTGAATTATTTCATGACAATTTAGTTCTAGAGTCTATAATTTTTTTCTTTGAGAAACACAGTATGCCTGACAAATAAGTGATCTGGTCTTATTTCTTTACTTATCACAGTTCAAACAGCCATTGAGGTATCTGGATTTAGCAAAAATTTATTGTGGAACAAATTTCAGAGGGGAAAGAAGAAAGGAGACAGGATAAATGACAAAAGCTCAAGAGACCATGCGCTTTATACAGGTAGCTTAGATACAAAAGCAATTAGGCTCTGAAATGCACCTTTTTCTCCTCAAGCTCCTGAATTTGTTTTTTCCTGAATGAACTGTACTGCTATAAAGAGATTTACTTAGGTGTTCAGGGGACCCAATGCACAGAGGTATTTGCAAAGAACACTGCAAGGTTACGCTGAAAAGGTTTGGCAACACGTCTGTCTATACAAAGAAATGCCCATTCACATGTATTACTCTGGCTTCAGATGCTGGATAATAGTTGCTCTTTTTCCCCCACTTTTTAAAAGTGTGATATTTTTGTAAATGTGGTCATGTGACCACAGTTCTGACTTCGTTTCTGAGAGGAAACTAAGTCAGTTAATAATCCAAGACCATGTTTGGATAGCTTAATCAACTGATTGTTATAAATCTTACACAAGTGATTAATGGCAAGTTTAATTTAACTGGTAAATAAGTACTACAAAACACCATGAGTGGTAGCAAGATTTCAATCCTTTGTAAGTTAACTGTGAGCTTATGTGGTAGCACCAAATAGATTGGTGAACTTTTATTGGCCATACTGGTGCCCTGATATGACATCATCACAATGTTTTGCTTCTATCTCATTGCTTTGTGGCATTTGACTCTTTCACCTGGACTTGTTTTCTATTTATCAGGAAGCCCAGGCCCCCTGGCTTAGTCTGATGGCTTTTGTGACATGAGCCTGATGCTCCATACCCCAAGTCAAACACTGGAGTAACTCAGGTTGGGAATTGATGGCTGGGTGTCTTCAAGTGGCTTAAACAACAGCTAAGCATAATACCATCAGATTTCCAACGCAATAAATGACTATAGATACAACAGATAACCTCAGAAGTCAGAAGGCTCTGCATATAAAACTACTTGTTGTAGGCTGAATTAGCTTTTGAAGGAGGAAATAAAACTTCCCAATAAAGGTTTCATGAGGATTCGTCCATAAAGTGTGCAGACTACCCACAAGTCTTGAAGTAGCCTTTGCTACTTTAACATAGGACTTGTGACTGAATTGAGCACTGTGAACACTGGTCCCTGGTTACCTGATGTACATGTATTACTTTATTTTACCTGGCTGTGTCTTTATTGGATGTCCTTATGAGGTTCTTTGGGTCTGTCTTCAACATCCTGTATCCTTTTTAGGCAGTTGCTCTTGGACTCCTAATTCTGAGTAAGTGAAATATTATTATTTTGTACAGCTTCTCCTTTGGCAGACTAGCAGAGCTGAGCTGGCATCCCACTTGCTGTTTTCATGACTCATGTTTGCCTAAGTTAGATTTTTTTATCTACCTCTTCAAGGTTGTGCTGTTCTGTTCTGCTTGTCCTTTTAAGAGCAAAATGCTGTTCTGTTCTACTGCCCTCCTACTGCCACTGTGAGCCTGAATTTGAGCCCTAAGTCTACATCTGTGCTCAGCTGGTTCAAATATTTCACATGGTCTGTCAGCACACATGTTTAGACATGACTAATAAAAAATGCCTCTGATGAAAGAAAATGCATTAAAAAAAACATAAAGAAAATGTTTATGACGTGACAGAGAGAAATACAGCTACATAGAAAAGTGGTTGCTCAGTATACTTCAGTGTCCAGTAACGTACCAAAAATATAACTTTTTTTTTCTGAAGACTTCCCAAAGGTTTGTGAAGATTTTTTTTAATTTTTATTCAACCTAATAGTTTGGGGTTTTGGAAGATTTTAGACAAAAACCCTGACAAAACTTATCTTATATCTCATCACTCATTCAGAAGGAGCAAATTTATTTTTGCCTTCAGCTGAAGTTTGATCTGCAGTATCCTGGAAGTGTAGGTGAAGGCTTCCATTGATTATGGTAGACCATGGATGCAACTCTCTGGCAGCTAGAGAAGAATTGCTCTGTTATGCAAACTTAATTGACGCTTCAAAGAATCCCAGTACATGAACACAAATAGCTTCTGCAAACAGGAAGAATATGCTGTGAAACTCTTGGGGTGTAAGGTATCTCCCAGAGTATTTGGCACCATGTTTATGCCCAAATGGTAACCATTAACCCTTTCAGGACAGGAACCACTCAGTTTACAAGCCTGGTATGTGATGGCTTTAAATTTATCTGTGTTTTATGCCTGTTTTGAGGCGGCTTTAAATCTGTTTTAAACCAAATTTATTTAAAGTCTTTTCTGAACATTTTTAGTTTGTCTTAAGAGTATCTCAATTTGATAAAATTTAAACCTCTACCTAATCAAGAAAAACTCTTAAGCATTTTAAATTTGAAAAAGGATTCTTAAAAGTACACCTAAGCAATTTTCATGAGGAATAATTAGTGTAAAATCAGTTACATGAAGAAAAGGCATAATAGCAAACTAATTTTTACCCCAATATAATACAAAATAGGTATTTGTTCTAAAACCCTGTTTTTATTTTCAATTCTCAATTAGGTTATCTGTTTTCTCACCCTTTGAGACAACTTTGAAATATGCGGTACCAACAAAAGTCTTTCTTTGACAAAAAGCAACTTCTCTAAGATTCAGAAAGGTGAGTTTTTTAAAGAATAAAGTTAAACTGAATTCAACACTTGATGAGTGTTCTTGTGTGCTCTACATTTATCATCATCAAAGTATCCTTAAAAATCACTAAAGAAAATAAATTCTTTAAAGATTTAAACATCACTGTACAAATCAAACCTTTTTTATTCATAAAAAGATACACATATAAGAGTAAAGGAAAACATCAGTCCAAAGCAATTACACAGACATTTTATTTTCTGTTTTGAACCAGAAATATCAGAAAAAAAGTAATATGCAGCCTGAAATTTATTCCCTCCTCTTGCTCATTTCAGGAAACACACATGTGAAACCATAACATTAGGATATACAAAAGCTTTTGTGTAACTTTTTGGTGTTTTTTGGCCTAAAGTAAAGTCAAGCTGAATTTCTGAGTGAAAAAAGGGTACATTTAGAATGCCAAATACCTTAAATATTTTTTCTTTTTTCTCCATTGTGATGTGAGATCTAATAGCAGCACTGATTTGAACTTGCCAAAAATCTAGAAAACATGGCATTTAAAAGCCAGCAAACCTACTTAACCATTTTGATTGTCTGCATCTAAAAGGCAGTTTCTATGCATTGATCTCATATGTAATGTAGTTTGACATCTAATTCATGATTGCTTTGAAGTGTCTGACCAGACCAAGATTAGTGATTCATTGAAAACAGAATCCACAGCCAAAATTGTGTCTGACTTGCCACCAAATACCAGGGGTTTTTATGCTTTCAGTTGTCAAGGGCATTTTGAGTTTCTGTTCCAAATCAAATTAAGATGTGACATTTTGTACTGTGTGTATTGTTAAATTGTATATTTTAATTCCTGTGTATTATCAATAGCATGTTTGGCATACTAAAAAAGGTTTGATTTAGGTATTACCTAGAATGGTATTCAGCAAAGGCTCTTGCTTCAAGAAATAATTAGTACATGAACTGCCAGATACTTAGGTTAAAAGGGTACTATCAGCTATGTCCTCTTTAATTCAGCAGATATATTACTACAGATTTAATTATTGTTCTGCATTTGATTCTTTCACACTGAAAATTAGCTATTCATATAACATATGTCTATAATGTGTGATCTGCCAGAAAGATCAAAGCCAGCTTCAAGCAGGCATATTTGAGTTCACAGACCAGCCAAACATGGTGGCTAACAGGTTCATGGACCAAATTTATGCATTTCCATGGTGGGATGAGCTGGCTGAGGACCATGTGGAGGATCATGCAGTGCTACTTGCCTTGCTTGAATTGACCCTTACCTCCTTAAACACTGCTTCATGGATGCTCAGGGCAAATCACGTATTGTTGATAGGAAAATTGACAAGGTCTCAACTGAAAACCAAAATTTTACAGACAAAAATTTCCAATGGTTTTCAATGTAAAAGCTTCTTTTGGCTTAGTTTAAAATATTTTGGGGACTACTATAAAGTAATTATTACAATGAGAAGATCTATGGAGTAACCATCTCCACTACTGATTGTCTATGAAGAAAACTCCACAAGTTAATTCCTTCTAACTATCATAGGAGTGGCTGGAGGTGAAATGCAAGTCCAGCACAACTCAGTAGCAATCCTGAATTTTACTAAGGAGCCAAAATACTAGCTCTAGGCAGGTCAGAATTCGGTGATTACATGTGGGGTGTTTTCGAAAATTCTCGGAATATTTAAGATGGCAATACACACGTAAGGTTGTCAATGACAATGAGTCATCCTAAAGTTACATTTCTTATATTTGTTATTATTTTAGGTTTACTGTTTATTTATTGTTCAGTCAAAAATGAGACATTTGTGAAGATTTTACAACACACTAAAAACAAGAAGCAGTACCAATAAATACATGGAAAACATAGTCAACACATAGCAAATTCAGGATTCATTGATGTCTTGAATAAAAATATGAGTATAAATAATCTTTTAGACCTACTCCAAGCATGCTGCATGGGGGAGGGGGTGGAAGGGTGAGGGAGCAGCACATGGTTTGGAGTGTTTCACTGGCAACACACAAACAGGGGAATGTCAGTCCTGAACCATGACCACAGTGTTTCAGCAGACGAGTGGAATCCAGGTTTCATGTAAACTTGTGTACACCTTCATTTCTATTGGACACTTCTGTGAAGATTAGAAAAATAATTAACATCCTCCAAGTCTGATTTGCTGTTATACGTAAAAATAAAGCTAAACTTGCTGGGCATGTACACGCACACTCTGTGAGCTGTCAATTTGATTATGCCCTTCTTGCACAGACAACCTACCCTCCTGCCCTCCTTCACCAAAATTTTGGTGCTTACTGTATTTCAAGTGTTTATATTGTTCTAAATACATGCATATAAACTGAATGCCCTTATACTCACTTTACAGTCAGATATTATTACAATATGCCTGTAAAAAGTAATTGTAGCATATAATTTCTTAACAGACTAACTAATATGGAGTGGGGAAAATGTTAATAAATATCTGCTGGTGTAGAATGCACAAGAGCACTTTTTCTATGTGTGTGAAATTCTTTCTGGGTAAAGATTCTTACTGACATGCATGCATAATTGTGTATACAAACATTCTTTCCGTATGTTGTGCATAGTGTGTATTTTTATGTAGTAAGATATATTTGTAAGTAGCAGTGCATATGTTCACAGATATGGGTTGACCTTGGTCAGATATATAAGGGATAATTGGCCAAAAGGAATTTTTATCCATACTCTGCTGTTAGATGAAGTTATAGATAAAAGTGCTAATTTTGGCATATTTTTTAATACAATGTTTAGTAATGTATGCCTACTGTCTCATGGGTTATTCTGTGAGACTTTCAAATGAAGTTCAGCGCTGCTGATTGGAGAGATGGATTTTGCCTCATGGGTGGAGAAGAATAATTGGTTTTACAGAAAGTTTTCATGGAGTTTAACTAAAGCATGCCTGGATTGACTTAGTGTTGAATGTATTATAGGAACTATTGACAGCATAGAAAGGTTAAATAAATTACTATTTACCTACTTGTTTGGCAAATACAATTACATGAAAAATACTATATTTTTCATTTAAGTTGTATATTTAAAAAAACCCCATGGTTTTATGTAATTCTCCATTGTTGATAATATGCTGCATTTGTTCAAACACAGTTAAGAAATTTTAAGGTCATTATTTGATGCAGCTACAGTGGTAGAAAAACCCCAACAAAAGTTTAGGAAAAAGTCTCTAATTAAAATTAGTTTTTCTTCATAGATATTCTTCCCAGAGAAATTTTTCTCTCTAATGTTAAACAAACAAACAAACAATCAAATACAAAAAAACCCACATGAAGAAAGAAAATATAAATAGAGTAGAAGGCTGGATTTAATTTTAGGTTATATTTGCAGAACACTTTTGGATATATTCAGCTCTATAGGAAAATTTTAGATTCTAAAAACAGCTGCAGATATGTTCAGATTCTTACCTTATCTGCATTACCCCTCATATCCCAGATGAAATATCCGGGCAGTGATAAAAAGACAAAAGGAAGATCAGATGGGAGAACGATATTTAAGCTGTTGCCAAGACTAGATAAAGGAACCATGCTCAATGCCTCTGAGGAGGATCCCTTTTGCAGCTGCCAAAGACAAAATAAACAATTTAGAGGGCTTTTCTAGGACTGGTTATCTCTGGCACCAGCCACTTAATTCCTTTAAAAACTAAAAACTGGCTTCCACTTCTCAGTTTGAGAAGAGAGAAAATTTGATGAACAATCTGCTTTCTTCTCAGATGATCAAGAAGTGTATCTAAGTTTTACAAGTGATGGTAGCAGCTTTGTCTCATTTTAGCACCTACACTTTGTGAATCTAAAGGCAAGGCATGACAGCCATAAGTACAGCTTATGCTTTACATAATATTTTTTGTGGAATTTAACTCTTCTGCCCATTAACACACCAACCAAGTGTCTTCTGTCTTTTCCTGCGAGTGTCCATCCACCTGTATCTGGCTTAGATTTGAAGTTACCAAAGGGTAAATTGCAATCCAGCTGAGCTGTAGCTGTTTAAGTCAATGTTCCGTGGTTATTGCAAATATAAAATGAGATAAATTTTTCTCTGAGAAAAAATGTTTGCCTGTCTGCCACTTGATCTACAGAGAAGTGGGAGATAGACCATATAGATCCACATATCCATTTGGTTTGTTACGTTGTTTATAGGTGTGTTTACAGAAATGTGTACACATACCTGAAGCAAACACATCGAAAACATTGTTAAAATCTTCTTTCACTCCTTGCTCTTGGTAAGATTATTCCATCTTTTATTAGTTATGTCTACTTTTATTAGAATTACTTTTTAGTTATGCAAGTGTTGAAAACTGTCTGAAAACAATAATATCTTTTAACACACATAGATTCTAATATCTGTTACACTAGGGAGGGCTAGTGAGTTAACTCTGCATGACCTTCAGTTCTACTGGAATCAAAATTCTACTCAGAGTGCCATAATCAATTTGCATTTAACCAGTGTGTGGAAATGAATTTAAGAAATGTTGAAAAATTGGCAGGATGACTTTGGGGTTTAGGCAACAAGTTCTATAGGTTCTTTAAAATACTAATTCAGTCTACAGAAAGAAACTTCTTTCCAGGGAATTTCATAAGACATTCTATTATCTCTTGGTTACAAATTTACAGTTCTGACAAGTTCTCAGCCACAGCAGTTCAGAAAGGGGCTGGTGTGTGCGAAAAGATTCAAGATCTGTATTACCACACAGTGCAGCTAGACCTGACTGATGATATAAATCTGCAGAGTAACTAAGCTGAAAGTGAAACTTCCTTACTTTCACCCTTTTGAGTTTCAAAAGACAGCTGTTTTCCTGCATGTGTTTACCAGCACATGGTTGGCTAACATACAGATAGGATGAGTCCAAACAACTGTATCATTCGAAAATAAATCTAAAGAAACCAAATCAAATGCCTGTAGGACTGAAAGTATGGTTTTTAGAAGCTTAAATAACAGAGGAAGCAATAAAATGCTGTAGCCAATAAAAGTATAATATCATCAAACTGTCTTAAAGAAAGGCTATTGAGTCCAGCCCTTTGAGGTGTAAGGAGACGGGACCAGATTCATGTAGAAGAGACTGAGGATGGGAATGGATGCATTTTTTTGCTATAGTCTGTTTTTGGTATAGTCTGTTTGCTTAACAGTGTCTAAGGGATTTTATTTTTTAGAATTTAGTGTAAGGAAATTTCATCAAGACTGATTTGAGCTCCAGTTGTGTTCAGGATCCCTCTCCTTCACTTTTTCTCAAGAGGCACTGAATACCCCTCAAGCTTAGTTTCTTTTCTTGTTTTCTGCGGGCTTCTGTAGAATATTTACTGCAGTATTTTTAAAATTTTTTTCTGTTTTAGTTTGTTTCTTGCTTTGTTTTGGGGTTTGTTTCCTTTTTTTTAATAATGTATAGAGACAATAATTCTTTCAAATCTCCCCTTGTAAATTGGGAAACATTTTAGCCAACACAATTTAGCTATGCTCAGGCTCAGCTTCTCATTTAGCACTTTTCCTTCATCATTAAACAAGCACATCCACACATATAGTCTGCATTAATTTAGCTGTCATTCCTAGAAAATTTCTTGAAGGAGTAGGACTCCTCAGTCCTCTTCATGAGCTGAGACTTTTCCAAAAACTTGTAGCATGGAGAAAATTCTATTATTTTTAAGGGAAAAAAAAAATCATCATGAGGATTTTCAAACACTGGAAGAGGCTTCCAGAGAGGTTATGAAGTCCTTCGGGATATTAAGATACTGATTTGACAAGACCCTGAAAAAAATCACTCTTCACCTTTCCTGCTCTGAGGAGACTAGCCTAAAAACTTCCAATACTTCCCCTCAGTCTACATAATGCCATTATTCTGAGGTTATAAATGACAGCTGGGCACACCAGAAAAAAGCACCTCAAACCACATCAGCAACATGAATGCACTGTGAAATGGGTAAAAATGAGAGTGACAGAAGTTATTTTTTTGTGAGCTCAGACTCTTCCCACCTAAGAACCATCCTGGGTAACTGAGGCAAAGTTATTCTGAGGGGCCTTGCCCTACAGTGAGGGAGTTACTGCACTGGCAATCTCCATGTCTCTCCACTCTCCAAACCCTATGTGGCGAACACCTATCTGTGGATTTTGCATTTGTTATGGCCTCACTATGCCACTTACAGTCAAAACTGTTTAGGAGAATCTTCACGACACATTCAGTTCAATCAGGGGGCAGGACATTACATATGTGGTTTATGATCTGATAATCTTTCTGTTCCCACTCCTTCTATCTGCCAGTCTTCTGTGTGTGCTGATGGGTGATAGCCAAGGTTTAGGCAATTACTGTGTTTGTTCTCTCATTATAATGGTAATAACTGTCATGGAGGAGACCAGTGCTGTGTCAGCACAATTGAAGTGCTCCATCTCAGCTCAGTAAGTGGCCCTCAAGTAGATCACCAAAATATTCAGTAGTGATCCAGTGATACATCCACTGTGTTTTTCTAGTAGTGGGCTAGGAAGGGGTTGGCACAAGTTCTTCAAGTTTTGTTGAGTCTAGGGAAGCAAGGGCATACCTCCCATGCCTGTTTGTGCCAGTTTTAGCTGGGGTACAGTTAACTTTCCTCACAGTAGCTAGTATGGGCTGCATTTTGGATTTGTGCTGAGCACAGGGTTGATGATACAGAGATGGTTGTTATTGCTGAGTAGTGCTTACACAGAGTCAAGGTCTCTTCTGCTGTTTGTGATGGAACAACAGTGAGGTAGGGCTGCACGGGAGCCTGGGATGAGAGACAGCCCCAACAGGTGACCCACACTGACCAGAGGGATATTCCATACTATATGACATCATTCTCAGTATACAAAGTGGGGAGAAAAGGGAGGAAAGTGGGGAAACATTTGGACTGATGATGTTTTTCTTCCCAAGTCACTGTTACGCTCACCTGGAGATGGCTGAATGCCTGCCTGCCTGTGTGGAGCAGTGAATTAATTCCTTATTTTGGTTTGCTTGCATGTGTGACTTTTGCTTTCCCTATTAAATTGTCTTTATCTCAGCCTGTTACTTGTCTGGATTTCACTGGCTTTTACCATTCTGCTTTTCTCAGCCCAGCCCTGCTGCGTGGGACAGTGATAGAGTGAGCTGCTGTGTGGGGCTTGGTTGATGGCTGGGATTAAACCACAGCACTGTTGCTGTGTCTGTCTGAAATGGAAGTCCTACCAAATGTAAATCAGAGCTGAGATTTATACAGTAGGTGTGTTCTGAAAGTATTCATTTGCTATATGTTAAATAAAATGGTTATTTTTCAAGTTTTCCATCCTATGGCTGGATGAGAATATTTTTTACCAAAGCACAGGAGAGCCTTTTCATCTGATTCTTATAAATATTTGCAGTTAACCAGTGAAAAATGAATATTGTGAGTCAAGAATTGGAAATCTGAATAATAAAATTAAAATAAATGATCATTAAATTAGGATTAGGTAGAATTTGGAGCATTACTCAAGCAGAGAAAAAGGCAAAATTCATTGAATGAATTTTTTGCTTTGCATTTTTTTACTCTGCTGTGTCATTTGACGTCTGTTTTGGAATTGGGTTATGTAAAATTTTTGAAGAGGAAAACACAAATACACCATTACTTTGACAAGATATAGCTGTATCCTATTCACTATATTCATATTACTTATTAGCTACAAAAGAAGAGTTCATTCCACATGGTTACGTCAGTGAGTTATTGTTGTTTAAAAACTCTGTTTTCTATATGAAATATATATGGTTTTTATGGCAGGTATATGAAATTTAGATTTTTTTTTAATAATTACTGTGGTACATTAAACATTTGTAACTAATTGACTACATTATCTGTGGCTTAATAAACCCATGTTAATAATTTAAGTACTTTGTAATTTCCTAATTTTTAGTTTCTACTTTTTTTTTCTTTTTTTATTCATTTATTTTTAAATAACATCAGCTTCTCCTGTTTGAGGTAAATCCTTTTCCACTGGGATCTAGTACTATATGCCTGCTTAACTAACACATGTGTCCTTTCACATTATATGTCTACATTTTTAAATGAAATTAATATTCTTGTGAAACTTAGGAGTTCTTTAATGCTGTTCTTTATTAAAAAAGCCTTCTGTGTGCAAGACATACAGAGGAGAGATGGACCAGTAAAACGCTTTTTGGCATTTTGCACATCAGTGGTTAACCAGCGTCAATTTGATTCTTTCCTCCACATGTTGAAACACAGCTCAGAGCATTAAAGTCATTCTCCAGTGATTGGGACAAAAGTAGGTTAGTAGAGTGGGTTGCTAGGAAACCAGTGTCAGTGTCATCTATGACCTTGCAGAGCATAAAGAGACCATATAGATTTATTGAGCTCTGTGGCACATTGTCCAAGTCCTCTCTTGGCTGTCTTACTCTATTTCCATCTGCCATCATGCTGCTGTGCTCCCTCACACATGGACACATGCCCTCCTCCCCAAAAGCAGCCATGTGAAAGGAGAAGTGCCTCTGCTTTTTGAGACTTCCTAAAGCATCACTGTAATTATTCTGTGGCATTAAGCTACACCATAGTCTCTTAGCTAACTAGACAGAGAAAACAGCACAAGCAAAACTGCATCCTTTTAACAGCTGGTTTCATTATTCTGTGGCTGCGAGAAATATCAGTTCTTCTGGAAGGAGAATTATTAAAAATTTATAAATGTTGCAAAATAATTGTGCTGCCACATTGAAAATATTTTTTCAAATTGCATCCACAGTTTTCACAGCTGAGGTGACTTAAGGTTAAGCAATCACATATTGCAGGGAGCTGTGACACTTCCCTGTTTAGAAACAGCTAAATGTTGCAGGTAGGAAGGAAAACAAATGAAAATTTCATACTCACAGAAAGGAAATTTTTAAAAAATTCCTTTGAATATGCAAAATCTTCCTGTTATAAGAATTTTTCTTCCTCTTAGGCAGTTTTAGGTGTTTATTATTTGATGTTGATGTTTGTATTATAGAACTAGAAAGAACATGCTGTGGGAGCCAGATAATGAAATCCTAGTCAGTTATGTTAACATTTTACTTTAGAGAAAAGGATCAGGTTTAAAAATCTCAACTGAAAAGTACTATGTTGGGTGTCTGGACTATTCTATGGTCCTCTCCATAACTCATAGTGGATATATGTTATTTTGTCATTCAGAAATATTTGTGATAACAAACATACAAAAGGTGATTTTTAGAAAGGGAAGGATCACTTTTCCTATGCAACTAAATTATCCATATTGCTCTCCTTCACCCTGCTAGGTCCCAAATGAATGCCAGAGTGCAAGAAGGTTGCTCTGAATATCACTGAACTCTGTACCACAGCAGCTGAAAAGTGCATTCCATCTTGAAGGGCCTTCTTGGAGGCAATTTAAAAAATGCAAGAAACCAGGGACTGCTTAGGAGAGCATTTCAACTGACTGTATCTGTCCTAGAGGTTCTCAGGCAGAATGGTGAGTATTGGGACATTAAAATTCCAGGTCACATGTGACTCAGTGCTGCCAGGAGATAAGGCTTCTTAACCAGTCCCAGTAAAAAGTAAGAAATTCAGTATTTTGTTCATTTGTTATTGCTCCCTCTCATGGTATGAAACGTAAAAATGGGAGAAATTATAATATATTAGGCAGCTCTATTTCTTCCACAGGAGTTATTGAATCTTTATGTGTCATAGGGCATAGAAGTGAGATACACAAACTGCTTTGTTTTCCAACATAGCCTACAAGCAGAATTCAGGATCTACTGTGCAATCCAGGCTCTAGCCTAGCCCAATGACTCCCCTGGCTCCTTAGTTAGCAAGAAGAGCACCTTTTAGACTCAAAGGTGTGTGAGTGACCTTTGTGACCATTTTAGACTCAAAGTTCCATGGAATGTTCACACTTTTGCAGTTGGATATATTTGCAGGACCCTCTACCACACCAAGAGCCAGAGGATGCTTCACGCCACATTTGATTCAGACACCATGCCTCTTGCAATGGCAAACCGTCCCTGATGCAGGCCATTGGTGTGAAACAGTGCTCAGCTTGGCACATAACATAAGTATCATGGACATAGTCAGGATCTGTGCCTCTGTTTTTGAGTTTGTCAGGTAATTAAACAAAAGCTGCCCTAAGTTCTTAATTCAATTTACACTATTTGTATCATATGACTAATATGGATTCTCACGTGTACAATGACACAGAATTTAATTTTTTCCTTCTTTTTTTTTATAATCCATATTGAACTATGTCCACAGGTGGCAGAATAACTGTATAGTTCCCTCTGCTTATAAATGGATAAACACTGCCAGAGCTATTCAAAGCCTCTCAGCAGGATAAAAAATAAATGCTTTGAAAGTTTCAGGCTTCAGTTAGGAGAAAAAAAGAGATACAAAAGGGAGATGTATAGCCTTAAGACAGAGACCTGAGTGAAGAGAAACCACTTCTATCTCAATCTACAACCAGGGGCTCACTAGGGCTCTAACACAGGCCAAAGCATGTGGCCACTCTTGTAGCTTTGTGTCCTACACAGCTAGCAGCTAACTCTGTGCCTTAAGTGATGGATTAGCAGTGTAACCAAAGAAGGTCTTCTAAACTGACTTGAAAATAAGTTAGTGCTTTTTTTCAACTTGACAGACAGAAGACTGTGCCTCTCAAATCTCCTAAAATAGGGAAGAAAAAGTTTACATGCATAAAAAAATCTAAGAAAAATTATTCAAGTATAAATCTACACTGTTGCCAAACTTTTACTTTCCCACTGCTTTGATTTCCCTCTTTACCTTAAAAGAAACACTCATCTTTAAAGTGAATACTATCTCAGGAAAATAATTTCCTCATCTCAATATGGTTGCCTTTATGCAAAGCAAGGGATTGTACTGTCCTCAGGGTTCGACAGCACATAGTCTGAGGTTGTGTATAATTAGTGTCTGAGATGCAAAGTTGTATTACTGTTGGTGTTCTTCTGAGCAATAAGAACAGTTGTGCTCTTGATTGTCTTTTAAAGCAACAATTAAAATAATAATCAGGAATTTCCCTTTTGCCTCATTTGGATTAAAGTTAATCTGAGGCTATGTCTATATTAATAAGTTAAGAGAGTACCCAGAAATAGTATTATCTATACTAAACTCCCAGATTACTCAGTGCTGTGCTTTGCCTTCTGCCGAGAAGTACTCCTTGCTGCTTCTGGATGTTGGTATCAATTTAAAGTGCTGCAAGGAACATTACCATTAAGGAGTATGCCTACAACTCCGGCATTTTAGAGGTTACAGGGTCAGAGGAATGGTGTGTCACATTGGGTATCAATGATGCCATGGAATACACATAGGAAAATCTAGAAATCTCTGGGCTGTTGTGAGCTTTACTGATTTTACTGGTACTATGTTCACAGGGTGCTTCAGTGCAGGGACACAAGATTTTTAGGAAGGACCAGGTAGGAAGTTATGGGTGCAGAGTCACCCCTTATGTGGAAGAACAGCTTTTTGGAGCTCTATCTAGGCACTGATGATAAGCCAACTGAAACCTTATAGGTTAAAGCAGACCAGCAAGGGTAACATATATGGTGGTGAGGATTTGTTGTAGGTCAATTGACCAGGAAGAAATGGTGGGCAAGACCTTGTAAAATTATCTCCAAATAATCTCATATTCACAGAACCTGATCTTCAAAGGGGACTTAACATTTGAATGCCGAGGGAACACAGAGGATGAAGCCAGGCTCTTTCTAGCAGTGTCCAATGACAGGGTCGGGGCAAATGGGTACAAACTGAAACATAAGTTCCCTCTGATCCGCAGCACACTTTTCCATGGTGAATGTGAGCAAGTACTGGAACTTATTACTCAGGGTTGCTGGACTTATTTTTTTCAAAGTTTCATCAACAGTTTTCACAGCTGAGGTGTCTTAATGTTAAACAACCACATATTGTAGGGAGTTGTGACACTCTTGCCATCTGTAATTGATTCCAGATGACTTTGTTTGGACATGTGATTTGGAAAAATGACCTCTAGAGAGCCCATTCAATCTTGACCATCTTGTTCCCAGACCCATTTCTTTTATTACAAATATGTATGGCTGATATAACACAAACTCAGACAGGAGATTCCTAAGTCTTACCAGCTGACTGAATTTTGCCATCTTTGACTTGGAATCTTGATCTGGTGTAGTGACTTTAGGATGTTTTTTCAAAGTACTCAGTTTTAGTATCCATTGGTGTAAGCAGCAAGATCAGATGTTATAGATGAGTTATGACGAGCTCCCACAAATGATTTTGTGTGTTAAAAAGGTTTATTAAGGTTTAAAGTTCTTTTGCTGTCGGACTCTGTTGCTGTACTTGGTTTTGTACCCCTTAATCTCCCTTCAATCACCTCTTCTCCCCTCCCTGTTGTTGCCCCTGAGAGCTCTGTCCCTCAGGATGTGCACACGCGCCCCTTGCATGGGACAGCTGGGAATGGGGGAGGCCTGTCCCTGGGGCAACACGGTAACACCTTGCCAACAATCAAACTGTGAGAAAGACTCCACCAACGGACTACGAAGGAGAGTCAGCTGGTAGACTTTGGGAGGGGCCAAGCATATATATAAGGAAAATATTAAAATATGCTCATATATATTCATGTGGCTGACGCAATTTCCCAGGTGTATAAAAGGCAGAGCCACCATTTTGTGAACGAGCCCCTGGCATCAAGCCACACTCCTGGCACTGTCCCTTGTACTTGGTGTATTTTTATTTGTTTCTCAATGAAACTTTTATTACTCATTCCCACTCAGGGTCTGAGTTGCTTGTAACAGGATATGTATGGAAACCTTGCTAACTGCTGTTTTAGTACAGAAAGAGTCATAATGATGCCCCTAGATCAACATCTGATGTGAGCACAGGCTGGGGGATGAGCGGACCATGAGCAGTTCTGGTGAGAAGGAGTGGGGGTGCTGGCGGGTGAGAGGCTGCACCAGAGCCATCAGCAGGTTACTGCAGCCCCAAAAGCCAGCCCTGTCCTGGCCTGCATCAAAGGCAGTGTGGCCAGAAGGTCAAGGGAGGTGTTTTCTGCCTCTCCACTCTTGTGAGACCCCACCCGGAGAGCTGCATCCAGCTCTTGAGTCCCTAGCACAGGAAGGATGTGGAGCTGTTTTTGTAAACCCAGAGAAGGGCCACCAAGATGGTCAGAGGGATGGACCACCCTTCCTCTGGAGAAAGGCTGAGAGAGCTGGGGCTGTTCAGGCCTTCTGTAGCTAAATGGGACCTACAAGAGAGCTGTAGAGGGACTTTTCACACATAGTGAGAGAACAATGTCTTTGTACTGGTGGGTTTAGACTAGGTTGAAGTTCTTTCCTGTGAGGCGCCGGCAGACGTTGCCCAGAGAAGCTGGAGATGCCACATCCCTGAGAATGTTTCAGGTTAGGTGGGGCTCTGAGCAATCTTGTCTAGTAGAAGATGTTCCTGCCAAGAGAGTGGGTTGGAACTAGTGAATGATCTTTGAGGTCTCTTCCAACACAAACCATTCTATGGTTCTAGGCAGCTGGGTAACATATTAGCATATTGATCGAATACTTGCTGGGGGTGTATACTGGCTTGAAACCTCTGGTCCTCATTCAGGCAATAGATGCATTTTGAGAAAAAAAAATCACAGGAAGAAAAAATATTAAATTCTCATTGGTAGAGACAGGCTCATCTGAATGGTAGAGTTAGGCTGGATGTACAGGAGATTCTCAGGCTAACCCAGCAATGTCAGGCTCTCAAGCCTCTGTCCTCTCCAAGAGGAGAGGGGTTCAACCATCACAGTGGCACATCAGAGATGTCACCAGGCACACCAAAAAGCAGCTGCACAGCAACCTTTCTCGAACCATTCATCAGCTACATACAACTCAAAATTCCCACACTGGCCACCCCTGCAGCATATGGACAGAATTTAGCAAAAGGATAGCCAGAAATTGTCTGAGCAGTTTTATGTCAAAGGGAACTGGAGGATATGTCAGTTTTCACTTGGAAAGTGTTTCCTTTGGCTGTTTATTGTGACAGAACTTACTTGGAGTGACCAAAGGAGCATAAAAATAAACAGCACCACTTTTTTACACTGTATAAGTTAAAAATTATTCATTGGAATCATTGGATCAAAAGATTTCAACCAAAGTATGTGTCTTGTCCTCCATTCTTTTTGTCTGAATGCAATCTTAATTCAACAAGGAAATAAATTTAAAATAGAATTGAAAGGTATACCATAAAAAATGTTCTTAAGTAGAACATCGAGGGAAAAAGGATAATTTTTGATGTCTGAGTGACTGGGAATGTTACTACAAGAAGCACAGTAGACAGCACAGTAGACAATGTGAGGCTGAGCCCTCTCCCTTATCAGGCATCAGAAGAGTGAGCCTGCCCAGCACAGGACAGATCTGTGAATGTCACTGCTGCTGCCTTCCCACGGTGCAATCCATAAGCACAGTCTCATAACAAAGAACAGTCTGCTCCAGCTTTTTGGCCCTCAGCATTCATAAATGCATGTATACAGCATCCTTGCAAATGTCAGTCAGTCAAATGTTTCTGAAAGTATTACTTTCTGTCACTCGCCACAGAAGACTTTATTTTGGGGAAAAATTCAGCCTGAGATGGAGAAATATGTGACTGTAAATAGGAGCTGTGAGAAATGTACTCAGATCTTTAGGCTAGTCTTGGAGTTATGTGGATAGACAACTGTGACAGTGGTCACAAGCGTTGCAGGTGAAGAGAGAGGTGAGAAGGTTGACCTCATGTTCAGAAGGCTTGATTTATTATTTTATGATATATATACTACATTATAACTATACTAAAAGGAATAGAAGGAAAAGTTCTCAGAAGGCTAGCTAAGCTAAGAATAGAAAAGAATGAATAAAAAAGGAGCTCTCTCCGACTCTGTCCCAGAGAGAGCTCGGTCCTTTATTGGCCATTAATTATACACATCCAACATGGGCCAATCACAGGTGCACCTGTTGCATTCCACAGCAGCAGATAACCATTGTTTACATTCTTTTTCTGGGGCCTCAGCTTCCCAGACGGGAAAATCCTAAAGAAAGGATTTTTATGAGAAGATGTCTGTGACAGACAACTGTGTAAGGATCTAACTTTTTAAAAAATAAATATTTTTTCAGAAGAACCTTGAAGTGTGCCATTGCAGTGTAGCTCAGATATTAAATGACAGTGCTACCTTGCCACCTAGTTGAGTATTTACAATTACACATCCTTCTTCTAAATGTGGTTTGGATTAGAATTAGATGTAAGGAAGAGATATAGGAAGTTATTTTTATAGTTGGCTGTTCAACGCTACATACTTCCAAAGTGTTGTTAGGCAGTTTTTCCAGACTTTTATTTTAGAACACTGATGTTCAAATGGATGTAGATATCCTCATTTCAGCTACTCATCAGATTATTTCTGTGAATTTACAAAAGTGACCCTTACAAATAGAGATTAATATTCACAACAGAAATTTGATTTTTAACTCAAAATTTAAAGAATTAAATGTCTCATAGATGGATTGTCAGTCATTACCTTGTGAGTATTCTGCAGACTGCATGTTTCTACTGACTCATCACCTCACTCTTGGATTTTTTTCATTTATTCCCTTACCTATTTTCCTCTTTTCCAACATACTTTTTAATTTTTCAGACCCATACATGACTGGGTGATCAGAACAAAGATGATACACTGAATAATCAGAAAATTATTATTCCTATTCTATTAGCTTACTTTTCTGATAGTTTGATGAAATTAATCTGTTCACAGAGCGGTCTAAAGGTTGTCATAAACACTGAGTATCCTGAGAAAGGGGAACAGAGCTTCATCTCTCTTTTTGTGACAAAGACTTATCAGGTCAACTTAACAGATCAATGGTGCCCAGCAGTGGTCAGACAAGAGCAAATAGCAATTTTCTGCATGCCACCTGTAGAGGCTTCATCTTGGATGTATTTTCTCTGGCAGGCATACCCAAGTCATGGCAAGGTCGCTCTAATACAACTGGATCAGAATGATTCAGCCTAGTATTTGCATCTGTGCTATTGTGTTAATGTGAATACATTTAAATGTCTTCAAAATTTCTTCAAAATTTCTTCTTGATAGTATATTAAAGTCCCCAGGATGCAACATATTCCATCTTGGTTACTCTGCCTTTGATAAGTAAGCAAATAATCTGTTACTTGTAAGCAAAAGAAAGGCATTGTGTATGTGCCATGCATTACTATCTGTCTTTAAAAATAAGTATCTCTTTCTGCCTAGGACCATTTTATATTAGACCTTTAGATATACTGAATAAATGCAAATTATATTGTTTTTATTAATATATGTTATGTTTGCACATATGAATGACTTCAGCCTTGTTTTAAAACAGCTCACAGTATTTTTATCTTATTTTAGGAAGAATAAAGATGATAAAACATGATCTTACCCTGCACCCTGCAGTCTGTGGGACATAAATATGTATTGCAATGCACAAATAAATGGAGTCTGGGCACAGAACACCTTGTAAATGTATAATTTGAAGATTACAATGAGGGGAACTGTTGAAGTGGAGAAAAAAATGCAAGAGTTCTGAAACAAATTTCTGTAATTTTGATACAGAGTCACTGAGGCAAGCAGCTTCAATGTAGCAGAGCTAAGCCACACAGAATGACTTAATTCTTGGACTGAGGGCTGCTTCCCCCGCTTCACCTCTTACAGCTCCTATTCAATGAAAAGTATCACAGTAGAGGTTTATCCAGGTGACATTGCTAAAATTATGCAGGAACAGATAACATCCTCAGGAATGCAGAAAACTAGCTATTGGCAAAAAGAACTTTTTAGAAGATTTGCCCTTTCAGCAAGAAAGCCAGCACCAAAAAACTTACAACAGACTTCACAGGTTCTCTGGCCTCTGTGTTGGGAGAGATAACTAAATCATACTTGCAAGACTTTTATATGCTTCGATTAGGGGTGCAAAACAAATGACCTTACTGAGTCAGTGGAATTGGAAGACAACTGTCACATGCAATAAATGAAAGAAATGCAAGTGTTCCTTCCCTGTTTCTGCCCTTTTTTATTCCATTTCAAGGCTGATGGGCAAAAGCACTAGGCAATAGCAAAGTATTCTTTTTGGACCTGCTTCAAACCATGCAGTTTAACATACAGAACTTATTGTTGAGGGTTTTCAATGAGGTTAGGTGTCAGGGCAGGGCTGGCAGCATTCAAAGCTGCAATAGCTAGAGAAGATGAAAGTCAGCAGATGCTGTGGCTGGAATTTTGTTCTGCAGAGAGATTAGTGAGTAGCCTGTTGTTTTGCTTAGTGTATCTTGAGACCTTTTTACAAAATTCTTATTTCTTACCCCTTATACAAACAGATCAAAAAATAAAATGACATCGTCTTTCAACAAAACAAGCACACAAAACCCAACAAACAAATCAAAGACAAATAGTGCTTATTATAGGGTCATGCATTTCATTATCTCCGACCTTTCTTGAAGCTGCCAAACAGGGCCCAAATTCAGCAATGGCTAATATTGCACATTGTTATACATTGATTAATTAATATGTTTTAACTTTACTGCATTGCTGTGAAGTTCTGGTTATAACAACACCAGCCTTAGCAATAAAAGTGTTTTGAAATCAGCAGGTCAGACAAAATTGATATTACAACATGCTCGTGATTCTACCAACTTTATGTCATTTTTTTCACTACAGTTATTTTGTGAGAAGAAATCAAGATATTTCCCTCTGAGTTTTCTTCTGTCATAAACTGTCCGGTTTTCGGCTGTTTGAAGGGCCTGGAAAGGCCCGGAGTGGCCTTGGGGCAGCCCGCGTATCAAAGAACGAGAAGAGGCTTCAGTTCTTCTTTCGGTCTTTATGTTTATTAATTGTTTATCTAAAAGATTTTCTTTCGGCCCGACAGAGGTCTGCTCAGCAGTCAGCCATGAGCACACTGTGTCCGCCCTCCGGACAGCCACCTATCTTTATACCCATTGTTACGTGTACAATATTTATCATTTTTCCCCAATACCATTTATTCTTATTGCCCGGTGCACTTTTAGTAATGACCAATCCAAAAGTGCCACCATCACCAAAGAAGATGGAGGAGAAGAAGAAGAAGAAGAAGGACAGGACACGCCCCAATTCCTCCATCTTACTTCTCTAAACCTCCCTGTACATAAATCCTAAACCCTGTGTTTCACTCTCTAATTAACTAATCCCTTCACCATTCACCCGGGTGAAGTCCTCCTATCCTCATACAGGTGTGGTCTCCTGTGTAGGGTCAAAGTCCAGCCACCAGACACTTCTGGCAACATTCCAGGACTCCCAAGCCCCCCAAGGGTGGTCTCGGTGGCTCGGCACCTCAGGACTGAGATGCTGAGATCCCACAATAAACATCTTTTTAGGGAAGTAGGCAGTGAATAGGTAAAGGTGCTTTCTACCCAGACCACCTTTCATGAAGCATGTTCACATACTGAAGTGTCAAAGTCAAGCTAAATATCATATCAGTCTAATGTAGGTAACAATATTCAGGTGTGTGCTTATGAATACAGAATACACAAATTAGTGACTAAAGAATGTCACAGAGTTGAAGTTACTAACAAACTGCAGCTATGAGCACTTCACGGTACTTTAACATTTTGTCATGGTTTGAGCCTGGCACAGAGCCAGTGCCCCCATGAAAATGCCTCACCCTGGTGTCTGCTGTGAGATGTGACCAGGAATAAGCAAAACAGGCTCCAACTTAAACATAAATAACACTTTATTACCTAAAACTACAGAAAAAAAAAAATAGGAAAGACTATAAGGAAAAGAAAAAAATTGAAAACCTTACAAAAACCACTTTTCCTCCTCCCCACTCCCTGACTTTCCCAATCCAATACATTCTCTCAAAAAACACCAACTGCCCAGCCCATCACGACACTACACTTTAGTATACTCAAACATCAGTTCATGAAGAGGAAAGGGAGTCCTTCTTGTTCCATAGGCTTCTGGAAGCACACTGAAATCCCGGATGCTTCCTTGTCACTTCGGCACCGCCCGGAAAGTCCATTTTGCCGCTTGTGACATGTTCCTTCCATGCTCAGTGCTCTCACCACCGAGACATGGCCAGAGCTGCTTTTAGGGTGGTCTTTCAAGGATGCCTTGTCTCACTCCAAAAAGGCACAGTCTCTGCTTTTGGGACAACTGTCCCCCCCATATATTTCCAACCCCCTGGGGCCGGGGGGTCCTCACAAATGAACCCTCCTGGTTTTGAGGCACTGCCTCCCCCTAAATGCAGTCTGTGTCACAGGAACAACTGAGTCCATGGCTACAGGAAAAAGTCCAGCCAAAAGGCCACTCCAAATCATCTCTCCCCATCCAATCATCTCCACAATCTCCGAGCCAAGTCATCTCATCTCTCATCTCCCTTCTTATTCAGCTTCGAGGAGGATTAGCATTTTTGTAAGGCCCCAATCATGCAAGAAAGGGTTAAAAGTTTTCAGTCTCTGTCTGTCGAACGGCTCCCACGCACGCTGCCCACACGCTGCCGCTGCGGCCGGGCAGTCTTCCTCCCCCTTCTCGCTGGCTGCTCTCCTGGGGGGGGGGGAAGGGGGGCTGGCTGCTCGAGGGCTCGATGTCTCTTGGGGCTCCCCCACCCTTCCATCCTTGGAGCCCCCCCGAAGCCCCCTCAACCCCATTTCTGTCCAGGCCCCGGGCCTACCACGTGGCTGGCCCCTCCCCCGCCCAGCAGCAGCGGGCCGGGTGAGGGAGAGAGGTCTGAACTCCTCGGCCGACGATGTCCAAAGAGGAAGTGCCAGGGCAGTGCCTTGCTTTTAACCCCTGTGTATTCTCGGAGGTGTGTCCAAACCCCACTGGCCACACCGGACGCCAGTCTCAAACCCAAAACCTTCATTGGTTTGACCACAGCTTCCCAGAATTCCCAACTTCTTCCTGGTCAAACCATGACACATTTGAAGGACCTACAGCACAGGTAGCTCATGCAAACATGACAGAAATGTCATAAATAGAAGTAAATCAGTGAGCACTCGTTTGACAAAAATGTACTTCAAATCTGTTAGAATCTTCTCTTTAATTCTGCTTGAAATTTACTATCCATGGATTGCTGGATTGCCCTGAAGAATGGGGCATTTTTGTCCACTCTCTATATGCAGCAGTAGGGCATATATTACAGCCTGGGATATTTACTGAAAGGGATGCCACTACTTTGGTTCCTGGACTCTTGAATTTATAAATGCATATGCATATGTAAAGATATGTTCTGTTTTTCTAACCTTCATCCCTCACACAACATACAACAAAGCAGAGTGGAAAGGTCAGAGCCATTGTGGGTGCAGTCTAAACAAAGGTGTGTTTAAACGACATATACAATACTAAGTTGGCAGAAATTTTGTTTTCAAACTATTTAGTGACATGCAACTGAAAACAGATTTAGGCTTATAAAGAGATGACAAAGAGATCTAGAGATGACGGCACATTTTCCCAGCAGCTGTGATGCACTCATTTGTCACTCTGCAGCACGGCTGCTGCCTGCACAGCACATGGCTCCCTCGACCTTACACCCTTCCTCTGATCTGATGTGGGAACTGTTGCTGCATGAACTGTGAGAAATGCATGCAGGATGAAAGATTCAGGTGGGATTTTGTTTTGCATTCCCTGACAGACCACTTTTCCTTTTCTTTGCAAGATTCCCTGTCATGGTCTCTTCCCTTCACTGCCCTTTGCTTTGTCCTCTTGCTGCGATAGTTCCCACAGTGGCCAGGGTGGGAGCTTGACAGACAGGCAATCCTGGTGCCTATTTGGTTTGTTCTGCTGCAGCAGAGACATCTGCATTAGCACCTGACCTTCCTAGCTGGACAGCACAAAAAGCTGTTCCTATTTATAATAACCATATTTTAATGGAAAAATTAATTCCAAGTTAGGAATCTATGCCTCAACGTATCCTATACTGCCTGAGACCAAACTACTCCTGTACCACAAAGTACACTTTCAGTGGTGTCACTTTCAAAATATACCACCTCAAGAAGCAAGTTTGCTGCATGCCATCATGTTATAGTGTATTTTAAATCAGAAGTGTCTGATGTGCAGAGTAAGCTTTCATTGTTTCTTTATCTTCTAAAAGTAGGGTGGTGTGAACTGCAGCTTCCTTTTAGGCAACTGTAGAGAACCTAAATTGCCAAGCCTCCTTTTCTCCAGCTCCCTTAGCTGTTTCTCATCAGTCTTGTGCTCCAGACCCTTCACCAGCTCTGTAGCTCTTTCCTGGGCATGTTCCAGCTCCTCAATGTCTTCCTTTGCAATGAGGGGCCCAAAACTGAACATGTACAGAACCCATCTACCATTGTTCACTGACTTCAGTTCCCATCTCTTCAGCTGAGATGTTTTACCCATTTTTAACCAAAATAAAATAGATGGAAGAGAAAGAGAGTAGGAAAAAAGTAAGTAGAAGATCCAAAATTCCTACTCTGGTTCAGACTGGGATGGTTTGCTCTGTTTCATCTTCTTTTTTTGACTCAAGGTTTGACCTTGACTTGTTCAACTATTGCATACAGTAGATGTTTTGCAATTCCGCAATCATGACAGCAGCAAAATGATGCAAAGCTCCAGCAAACTTATTGTCTTGCACAGGTGCTTTTATTTTGCTTTCTTTTTTTTTCCTCTCCCTGATACAAAGAGACTTTCAAAAGAAGTCTGTTGGAGTGGAAACTCAAAAATCAGCCTTTTTGTTTTTACACAGACTTCACATTTCTACTGGGATTTCTTCCATAGATAATTCTCTATTACCATATAGAAGATCTTCCAAGCTTTAATAGCAATTATAACTCTATAAACATCTGAATTCTGTTTCAGGAGATGAGGCTGCCTTCCTCATTGTTCCACCTCCACACACAAAATACTGGAGCTACACCGCCTATAAAAAACACTGCAGTAACTTTCTTTCCTGTGCAATGGGAATATCAGAACACACCCAAGCATGAAGTTTAGATAATGTAAGAATAGCTTTTTTTCTTTTTAGTTAAAAACCAAAACCATTAACACCCTTTGCCCATCAAATGAGGTATTAACAGAAAATCTACAATTTCCTTGGAACAATACACTTGACTCTTTTTGGAGGTAGATCAGATGAGAAATGCTCTAACTAATTAACTAATACCTGCTATTTTCTGAGCTCGACTCATTGCAAACAGTTTTGTTATTTGCCTTCTTAAAGAGAGGCTCTGAAAGGTAAACCCAAATTGTGTATTCTACGCCAAACATTTTTCCAGTTGAAGAAAGAAAAGAAGACAATACCTTACCTTTTTCTTGCTTGAATCCATGTTCCCACAGCAGTGAAATGAGCCTAGATAATTAAGTAGACCAGCCTGCAGCAGATTTCTGTATTCCAAAGGAATATGTAGTTCCACTTGTATGCTAGGAGCCTTTAATTTGGAATCAGTAATGCAGCTGACAACCCGAACCATGTGGAAGAAGATTATCAGTATTCGACATGAATTCACCAAAGGCAAACCAAGCTCAGTGAATCTCATGGTGTCCTGTCTTGACATTACTGCCTGGTTGAGGGGAGAGCAGTGACTGCTGTCCACCTTGACTTCAGCAGGGTGTTTCTCACTGTCTCTTATGCGTCAGAAAGTGTGGAGGGGATGAGTGGGCACTGGGGTGGATTGAGAGCAGTCTGAATGGCAGGGCTCAGAGAGCTGTGGTCAGCAGCACAGGGTCCATAACACGTGGTGTTTCCCAGAGGTTAGTATTGGGCCAAGTCTTACCCAGCATATTCATCAGGGAGCTGGATGAAGGGACGGGATGTACCCCCACAAGTTCTCTGAGGACACAGAGCAGGCAGGAGTGTCTGATGCACCAGAGTGCTGTGCTGCCAGTCTGTGCAGACTAGAGAGCTGGGCTCACAGGAACCTGATGGAGCTCAGCAGGGGCAAAGGCAGTGTCCTGTACTTTTCAGGATAGACACTGACCTGCTGGAAAGTAGCTCTGCAGACATGGACCTGGGGGTCAGCAAACTGTCCACAAACCAGCAATATGTCCTTGCTATCATGGAGGACAATGGTACCTTGGGGTGCATTAGGAAGAAAGGGGTCAGGGGGTTGAGGGAGGTGATCCTTCCCCTCTACTCTGCCCTGGTGAGGCCACATCTGGAGTGCTGTGTCCACCTGCAGGCTCCCCTGTTCATGAAAGACAGAGAACTATTGGAGAGGGTTCACTGGAGGGTTACAAAGATGATTTAGTGACTGGAGCATCTCACAAAGAAAAGGATCTGTTTGGCCTTGAGAAGAAAGACAGAAAGGGAATCTTACCAACGCAGACAAATATCTTACAGGTGAGTATGAAGAGAAGAGGGCCAGTTCTCTACAGTTCTGCCCAGTAGCAGGACAAGCGGCAATAGGCACAAACTAAAATTTTAAAATATAAAATAAAATATAATATAAAAAACTATTCCATTCAAATATGCAGAAATACTTCTTTACTTTCAGGGTGGAAAAGCACTTGAATAGCCTGCCCAAAGAGACTGTGGAGTCTCATTCTCTGAAGATATTCAGATGGATGTGATTCTGTACAAGTTTCTCTAGTAATCCTGTTTGAGGAAGGGGGATGATCTTCATTGGTCCCTTCCAAACCCACCCATACTGTTGATTCTGTACCATAATGTACAGCAAAAAATAAATTTATTGCAAATACCTTTCAGTCACAAATGACATGAATGACAATATTTATAAAAATAAACAAAAAAAGATTTCGTTTTATGATGTTGTTTGACCTTTAGAAATGACAGAGAACTGATTTATCATTTAGCATTCTCATACTGATTACTTAGAAATATATGTTTCTAACTGTGACGTGTCTTTAATACAAAAATATTATCAAATATTAAAGGAAGAATGCTTTAGCAGGACAAATATATTTTAAAAAAATCCATTTATCAGTCTAAAGGCCACAATTATTTCTTAGATCTAAGACATGACCAGGAGGAAAGACTTCACAAAGGTTCTCTTTACTAACTGCTAGAAAAGAAGATGTTGAGTAGTACTTGAATGTCCCCTTATTTAATCAGAGCTACAATAAAAGACACTGGTGCAGACATATTTTTTTGAATATTCCAGGACATGCATTTGATGCTAATGGCTAGTTTGTGATTTTGTGTATTTCAGCAGGCCAAGGACAGATACAGGTCTTAAGGGAGGCATTAGAAGTTGCTTTGTTTAATTCTATTCTAGTGAATTAAAAGTCTGGCTCTGACAGGATGTATTTTTATTCTCAAGCCACCTACAATCATAAACTGTTCAAGGTTTTCCCAGAATACCAAACTATATTTGAAACTTACAGTAGTTTACTTCAACAGATTTTCTTTAGTCATATGGTTTTAAACTTGATCAAGATGAAAACAGATGCAGGTTTGTAGGCTTTTTAGTTCTTCTGCATATTAAAAAAAGGAAAAGGAGGTGAACAAGCCAGCATTCAAGAACAACTACTTTCTTTGCAATGATGATTCAGGTAAAAAAATACAATTAACAGCTTTCTAACCTAGGTACATCTTTCATAACTGATTGCTTTAGCAATCAGTACTAACTGCTGTTTCTATTGCATGTTGCTTGGCCAAATACTACTGAAATGGAGTTTGTACAGAAAGAATAGTGGAAGGTGAAGATCTGAATTTTGTAATACAGGGTAGGAGATTTTTGAACTCTGTTCTCAGTAGAGCTTTCCTGATGAACATAATGCTTTTAATTGCCCATTAAAGACATTAAGACAGTATTCATTCCAAGATAAACTATAAAAATATACCACTGTACACTGACTTTCCTTCAGTGAACCATAAGAAACCAGCCTAATTTTAATCTAGAAATTAACCTCAGCCTGTAGTAAAGGAGTATGTCCTGAAAGACAGCAGGTAAGAGCTCAAACTTGAGGGGTTGCACAAGTATGCAGTAGGAAGAGCAGAATAAGTCAGCTGGTAGAGAGAGGAAGGCAAGCCAAGTGTAATGCTCTTTCATTACTTGCATTACGTGCTCTTTCATTCAGAAGTACTGCTGACTATTGAGGGATTTGAAGCAATGATGCTTCAAATCCCCCAATGACTTCTGTTGGTCTTCTAAGACAGTAAAAGGTCTTCAAGACTTGCAGTAGGTGCCCAACTGTACAGGTGCCAGGTGTACAGTGACAGAAACTGCAGGAATTCTTCATTAAGATATTCTTCATGAACCCCTCACATTGACAAATTGAAGAAATACACATTGGTGTTTTCTATTGTCGTGTAAATTTCATAAATCATGGTGTTTCTACATACTTGGTACTGAAAAGCATATCCTGCTGATGTACCTGCATACCCAGAAACACAGATGAACAAAAAATTCTAATTGATCTGCAGAAAGGACTCCTGCAGTAATTACACATATACCCTAAAATCCCTTTATCTTAAAAGTCAAAACTTAAATTATGGAAGAGATCAAATTAGGACAAATGAAATAAATGAGAATTAGGCACAAATTGCACAGTGAGGGAAGCATTGTAGTTATATTGTCTATATTCCTTCTTAATAATTTCAGCTACTTAGTTTTCAAGTTATTTTGACAAATTTCAGTTTTAGAAGTGGTTTGTGAAAAATTGTCCTTTGACTGCTACTTTTGCTTCTCCAGGATATTGAGAAGGCCAGCTCAGGTACTCTCCAAGTTCTGTTGGAGAAGATAAAAATAATCTTGACTTTTCTGTGTAATATTTAAAGCTGAAGCCATGCCAAGCCATGACAGATGGCCGTGTAACACAGATAGAGTGAAAAGCCATGGTAAAACACAGAGGACCAGGGGAAAGCATTCCAAATAATATCCAAAGCTGTCTGCTGGACTGTGGCTTCTGTTCCAGTGAGACTGCTTTTAAATTCTCTCAGAGACAGAAGATCTTAACACTTGCATTGGTTACACATCTTCTAGTCTCAGAAGCCCTCTGTATAGTAAACAACAACACATTTGTAGTGTAAATTTGCAAATGTAGATTTTCACAGATGAAAAGCATCTGAGAGCAATCAAACTAGCAATGATGGTTGTAACTCAAGATTTTATAATTACCATAAATATTATCACATCTTAATTCCTATGTTATTCCTGTAAGAATTGCTGTGCTAGGCAGTAGTTTTTAAAATCTGCTTTAATTTTGCAATCAGAAAACCATACTTTCTTTGGCTGGTTGGAATCAAAGTTAACTCTTCCTTTTTTGAACAAATTCAGTAGTTGAATTATCCACAAATAAGCACAGCACAAACCTACAAAAATTTGATATTAAGATATTTTTTAGCTAATTCTCTACATTCTTGTTCTCTAAACAAGAATTTCCTAAGACAGATGGATTTATGTTGCGTCCTTTCAGCTACATTTTCTAGTATGCAGAAATGTATGTATTCCAGGTTTCCCTCTGAGTTTTGATGCATGGTAGAGCTTCATTAGAGTGTATATATATCATCCTACATGGTAGGATTATTAGTGTAATTAACATTAATGGTATGCTCCTTTTGCTATCACTAAGTAATGGTGTCTGAACAGAAGTCTGAAAATTTGTTTCCCATTGTCATGTGGGCTGAAAAGAAATGAATTCTTCATTCTTAATCTTCACTGCAGGGGAAATTTCCCAATGCATCCTTTTGATTATTACTTAATATTGCTGGAAGATTTTCTGCTCCTAGCCAGTTGAAGAAGAAGACAGTAGGATCAGATTGTAACAGGTGCAAACAGAGTAATTCCCACAGAGTGCCCCTCGTTTCTTTAAACTGACACTGAAGTTAATTTAGTTGCAGTTTCTCACTGAGGACTTCTGCAGGCAGCATTGCAAGAGACAGTATTGGCCTTGATTATTTTTCTGGGAAACAAAATCACATTAATAAGTAGTTGCAATAAGAAACAAGAGTATGTCTAGACGTTGATTGCTTTGTCTTTTGTTTCAAAATAAAAATGTGCATTAAACAAATAATTTTGCAATCTCAAAAATTAAAGACTACTCATCATTCATGAAAATATCTCAGTAACTGAAACAGTATTTGATTTTTCTTCATCAACTTCTCTGGACCACAGATATATTTTATTAATATTTCCCTTCATTTGCACAAATATATACTTAAGAACTACCTGGTTTTTATTTTAATTATTGCAATAGATAAATTTTTGTAATACATTTATATCTATCCATTCTCTTAAAAATCTGAGAAGTATCATGAGTAATTTGAAAATATTCCACACAAAGTGTCCCCCTATGCAAATAATGTATTTCCAAACCATGAAATAGGTTATTTTAGTTTAACAAAAAAATAGCACCCCCCCAAAAAAAAAAATCAAAAAACCCTAAACCAAATGGTGTAATGTGAACAAGCCATGGAGGGTTAAGTAGCATAAGCATAAGAATAAGCAACCTAGAATCATAGAATAGCTTAGTTTCAGAAGGTCTAAAGTTTGTCACTTCTTCCTGTGCTTTGCTCAAAGCAGGAGTAACTTAGATCAAGGCCTTGTCCAGTTGTATTTTGAATATCTGCAAGAATGGATAAATAGCAATTTGATTTTATGAGGACGTCAATACAATTTTTTCTATTTAAGTAGGAGAGTTTGTGAAAAAACTCTCATAATCAAGCCATTTGCATTTGTGAAAAAAAGTAACTTCTGTGAGTTTCATGAAATTTTAAAGAAACAAGCACTGTTTTATAGTTTTTTATTTTCTTTTGAAATTTGCAATAAATGCATCAGGTTTTCAGTCTCAGATTAGATGCACATGTCAAATAAATATAAGATTCTTTTATTATGTCATTAAAAATAAAAAAGAACAAGGGCTGTGAACACGAATATTTGCCTGGCGATTTATATTGTTTTTTCTTCACAAAGTTGAAAAAGTATTTTCTAATGTAAGTCCATATTTTAGTGATGAAGTCAGATTAATCAAACACACATTACTATATTTAATATTTGACTATTTTGCCTACATTGCAAATACCTGGAGGAAGTCATAATGAATGTATCATGAGAAGGGTGACAAGGTTTAATACAAATCTATAACTGAGGAAAATTGAGAACAGCCTTCCTTCCCCATCTCCACAAAGTGGAGGCTCTCCCAGACTACATGAGGTGCCTCTTTTATATCACTTTTTGCAAACTTTGTGCTATAATGAACTTAGGCCTAATATTTCCAATGTTAATATGGTGTTGGTTTTGTGCATTGCACAGCTGAAGTTTCTAAACCACAAGAGAGTTATTCTTAATTTATTATTCAGGTACAGCACACCACCAGTGTCTTTGTAAAACTATCTCTGTCTTTCAGAAGTTCTTTAATAATGCAAATATATATAAACATTTTTTAAGAAAATTGTATTCTTGTAACATGACAAACAAAAGCACAGGACTGCTGTCTTCCCATGCATGGCCTTGCTTGCCAGAAACTTCCACAGTAAACCAACCCATGCTAGTCCTAAACCATATACAGAAGAGATTATTGAAGAGATGGGTTTGGAGTTTTTCATGGACTAGATCACTGCTCTTAGCTAGCTGACCTTTTGTCTAGGAGTTAAAAAATCAAAGGAGATTTCATATCTGGAGAGAGCTATATATGGGTTATTTTATTAATAGGATGCTCTTTCCAATAATGATTCCAAAACTCTTCAAACACAGCAGTCCACAAGGACTTCATCCTAAACTGACAGAACTAATGCTTTTAATCTCTTCCGCATGGTTCTCCTAGTATAAATGTGCTATAAAAATTCTAATACATCATTGCAATCCTCAAGCATTTTTGTTTATCTTCAGAACTGTTCTCCTCAGGGAAGTCTTGTAGGTGTGAGATAAAATTTAATAAAACATTAAATTAAGTATATTTATTTTTTCACTTCTTTCTCTCAAAACAGAGTAAACACCTGTGATCATTTACCTGTAAACTTCCTGAAGTTTTTTGATATTTTTAAGTTCCTTTCCATTTGTATCCTTTACAATACGCTTCAGCTCTTTGGAGAGGTAACACTTAACATTTACCAGTTTCAGTTAGAATTTTTATACCATTACTGTGAAATTAAATTTTATCGAACATATTTATTTTGACTAAAAAGGATGAACTTACTGAAGAGCTAATCTTTACCAAAGCCATTGGTAGTTTTCAACACAAAATACCAAGGTATAATAATTTCAGTAGGACTCAGCCATGATAATTTTTATGACCACTCCTTGATTATTTAACTTAGATAACTGAGGAGTTAATTATGAAAGAGTTTGAATCTGATGACTTTTCTTGCAAGGTCATTTCTTATAATAAAATTTTCTTTTATTTTTACTGAAAAAATGGCTTGATACTTCATTTTGCATCAAAGAATAATGGATGAACTTTTCTTATGTTTTACTCCTAGCTTTGGAGGGAGGATACAAAATGTGTGTGTTTAAAATAGATGCACCATGCTATCCTTTAATCAGTATGCATTAGAGTCACTTACTTATTAGTTCCACTGGCAATAAAATAAAAGGCTGATGATCAAAACATTAATCTACATTAATCTACATTTTCTCTTCACAAGCTAGTTGTGTTTAAAATGACTAAAAGTTATTTGCTAGCCTCAATGTTGCATTTTCACTGTTAGTAAGAAATAAAAAAAAGACTTTCAGATGTCTTGTAAAGCTAAGTCCTTTTTCCTTGACTGTATTCTTTCCTCATAAATTCTACCAAACAGGCGTATATGTTTGTTGTCAGCTGTATTTGTCACTGTACAAGCTGTCTCTTGCCAGTTTTTCAGCATGTTGCTAGACATGATTTATTGTGTGCTGTCATTCTATAGTTTCTTTACAAAGAAGCCAATCTGACTACAATTTCTGAATTAAGAAGTCGTCCAAACTGCAGTCAAAAGAGCATAGGATTTATCTGATAATCTGCAACTTGACATTTACTAAATCTCCATAGTACTCTCTTATCGGGCATCTTGGATGAGAACAAAACTGAAAAAGAATGTATTTCATTCTCATGGAAATAATAAATACAAATTTATACAAACACCATCAATATTAAAAATACTTTTAAATTAAAGAATGCAAGTTTTTTGCTGTGGTTTTTAGTGTTACAATGAAAATTAGTCTCCTTGGGCCACAATTATCTCATCATAAAACCATTCAAAGAAGATAAAACATAGATTATATTCACCATCATACCATAAATCTGGATCAGGTAGAATTAAGGATAACCTAGTTGCCCACTAACACATCTGCAATGGTTTGTTCCTTTCATGGATACATATTTATACGTCTCTGATAAATTGGTATATCGCAATCATATACACCGGGATATAGGACAAATTACTTAGAATAAGATCGGAAATGGTGACATACAAGATAAAAGATCCATTCACTGAAAAATCTCTGGTCCCCACTTCCAAAATTTAACACCGGTGTCTGAAGATATGTGATGTTATACAAACTCCATTTTCTTTACAATGTTTTTCATTATTCAGTATTCAGCAGAGACAATTCACTTCATATAGCTCCAAATAAAGCTTATAACTTTCTGGTGTAAGATAGCTATCTCCTACAGTACACATTACCTTAGGAAGGACAATCAATTGGCATTAACATTTGTAGGTTGCTAACGCTGTCTTTTCAAAGTGCCCATTGAAACTTTCTTTCCATTTGACAGATTTTACTGCTGTTGTCAGGAACATATGGGTCTCAAGGTGAAAGCCATAATAGGCAATACAAATGTCACTTTGATGCTTCCAAGTGCTTGTTATTATTTTGCAGGGAAGTTTCTGGCCTTATTAAGTACACTAATGTTGTTTTATCAAATTAATTCAACATTGATGGGTACTACTTTCTGCCTTTCATTTTCCAGTAGGCCAAAATAGTTTTCAAATCTGAACGCTCTGATTTCCATCTGAATGTGGCTAAGTACAGGTCCCTTGCATTGACTTCTGATATCAGGAAAGAAACCATATGCAATGGATATGACACATGACTTGTTCCTAGCTTACTACATTTGTTGATGTCATAGAGCCTTCTTGGACAACAATGGTCTCTTCAAATCTGAGTGAGATTGTTACCAAAAAAATCAGTAAAAGGTAAAAAAACTCTTCAACACCAGTGTGGCATTAAGAAGCAGGCATTCTTTATTTAGCCAGCTGCACGATGGGATATTTCCTCCGAAATATTGTGCATACTGCATACATGAAAAATTATGTTTATATACTGTATTTTACATACACATTCATTGATTGTACCAGAATAAACATACATATGATAATAATTTTCCTGAAATCATGAACAGATTTTCCTTCTTCTTTATACATGTGCTCTTCTGCCCTGGGGGCTCCTTCAGTGGTCCCTAGTTGTCAGGGACCCAAAAAGAGCTGACTGACTGACTGGTGAACTGCAGAAACTGGGGCTGGGTACCTCCCAATTCTCCTTCTTACACAGAGGGCATTTTGTAGTTCCATGAGCCAGTGGGCTTTGAAGAATTGTAAGCATCGTGTTAGCTCACCAGGTGTAGACAATTTTTCATCTGGCAACACCAATACATCCACAAAAAATAAAAAATACACTTGAGATGAAGATTCATCTAAGCATTGTCAATTTTCTAGTACAGCTTGTGTTGCTTTCTACGGAGGAACTATTTTGACATTTTCCAGATAAAGAAACCTAACTTTTTTCTGTTTATAGCCCTAATCATCGTAAATCACTCAGAGTAAATCATCTCTGCATGCACACTGAGACTGGAATAACTAATTTGGGTAGCCTATGATAAAAATTATAATGGCAATAAAATTACTACAAAAAAACTTTGAAAGTTCTGGATTTGAGATTCTGATGAAAGACTCTAGATCCACCGCTGAAACATTAACAGATTGAGCACAGCATAATGTATACTTCCACGCAGTATATTTTTGCTATATACAGTGTCCAAGCAGAATTATTGGCAAAAGTCGGATTCACATGAGACAAATAACTCAATAAACCCAAGCTGAAGTGGCATATGCCTAAACTAGCCATTAAAAATAGATTAAGAGATGTTTACATTAAAATGAGTCCATCTCTTGGGTTTCAGTATCAACCTTGCGATATTCCTACTCCAAGCTGGTAGGAACTATCTGACATTCTTGCTTTGAGTTGTGAATCACAGCTAGCCCTTCCTCATAAAATAAATGCAGTGGTCATATTTCCTTCTACTTCATATACTGAGGTCCAATGAAAAGAGTATTTGTTCTGTTTCTTCAAAGTCTGTGAGCTGAACACCTCTGGAACCAGGAGTGGTAGTTATGTTTGTTCTTTTCTGTATCTTTTCTATCTTCCCTTTTTTTCTCTTTCTCGATCTAATTCTCTCATCTCAGAGTTTTGATTAACTTAAAATTGGATGGGCTTGGAGTTTGCTCAGTTGAATGGGCTAAGCTAATGTTTTGTGGATGGTTTTATGTCGATTGAATGCTGCTGTAAACTTTTGCCAAAGTTCTCTGATTTTCTGAAGATGCCAGTAAAATTTTTTGTTGTCTTGACCTCTGGAGAATACCTTAGTGTTTCTCCTCTGTGTTTACTTAGAATACATAAAAACTGTAAGCCCTTCTAAGAAACTCATTGAGCCTTAGTTTTTTGTGCCTCACACCATTTTCCAAACTTATTTCTGTATGTGTATTTCACAAATTAACCTTTGATTAATCTTCCATGAAGATTAATTGAGCATCCTCTGGGTACACTGTTACACCCTGAAAAGGAGTGGGTGGTGCTTCCAAAAAAATATTAGCTCAAGCTCAACTTTATTTTTTTGCTTTTTAGGAAATGTTTTTCAATTCCATTTAAATCTCCTGCTGTGATTAATATATAGTTGTCTGTGTCAAAGCTAGACACGCTAAAGCTTTCTTGTATAAGTGAATATTACACTGCAGTCACAATAGTATAAAATTTGTAAGTAAGTTAATTGCAAAATTTCTTTTGCCCACCTCCAGCCTACAGTCTGGAAGAAATAGAATAAAAAGCATACAGTGTCTTGGTACTGTGCAAGCAGGGTTCAACAATAGCTAATGCATTCTTGAATTATGAGCACTGGTTTGGTCACAAATCTAAAGCAGAGCACAGCATGGAATATTATAAGGAAAATTCACTTAATCCTCGCTAAAGCCAGTAAAATGGAAAAAATAAAAAGAAGAAGATAAATAAAAAAATAATTTGCCATGTAGGAAAATAATCCTTCAAGTAAGACAGATAAAAGAAAAACCCGAAAACATTCCAGGAAAACCAGTCTGTATAGGTTGAAACAAACTTGTATATTCTGTCTTTTCCTTCCTCTTGTACCTCTTTGGAGGCTAGATGTCTTTCACTTTTGATTTAATTGTTCAGAAAATAACAGCATGATAAAAGTTTTTTTATGGAAATTTCTCACAGCAAGACAATCAATCATATTTCCAACACATTCTCTGTCTTGAGCCTCTGAGCCTCAAAGACTTTTTTTCTATGGAGCTTACTTGTTAATTTAACACTGATCAAAGGCTAAAACATTTATCATGCTTATTAGTGAATAAACCTAGCAGCAGGTATCCCAAGTGAGGAAGCAAATCCTCATTTCCTGCAAGAATGAACTGGAAATTATCCAAAACATTTTTCAGGAGTGATGAGCTGTCAAAAGGAGGCAACTGGCAGATGTGGCAGCTCTAGGGTTAGGAGGAATGAAAAAGAAAAAAAAGGGGAAAAAAAAGGAAAAAAAAATGTGTCTTGTAAAGGTATCTATAGACTATTTCATGGGGAATATTACACAGTTTCATTAAATTTAGTTCTGAACTCCTGCAGCAACTGACCTTGGAAAGAAGTTGCATTATAAATTATAGTGCAAATTGATCACATTTGCTTTTCTAGAGCCCTAATCTTTCTTAGATCCTAAAAGTGAATGTTGACAGGCTGGGGAGGATTCTTAAAAACATCTTCTGTACAAACAACTCCAGTGTGACCTCAGGAGAAGTAGTAAACCTGCATTTACCAGTCTGTAGCAGAAGGAAACAAGGACTACATTCTGTACTGGTTCACCACAAAAGTTTTGGACCCAATTACAACCAGGTAATTTATCCACAAAAAGTTTCTTGGGAAAGCAGGATCTTGGTAAACCTACTGAGCTAATACTCAAAATAACTAGTAGCTATCATCAGATAACTTGCTTTATTTGATGAAGGTAATCCCACCAACAGTTTTTGATTTGTGCTGCTTGCCTTTCACCTGAAGATGCTACTGCTTGTCTTTTAATCTTTCCTCTTGTGTGCTTGTTATCACTTCACTTGGACACAGTCTGATCTTCATCTTCCCCCCAAACACCACTCTACGTTGCTGTACCCAGATCATCTTTGATTCTATCTCACTGAAAGCTGTGGATTTCTAAATTCTTTGGTATCCTCTCTGTCCGCATTTATCTTTCAGGGTACAATGTTTTCACTTAGCTAGCTAGATGTTCATCTTGATATGCTACCCAGGAGCACAAATAGTGTGGAATTATTGCAGTATTTACCTGCAGTGTTTAGCAGTACACTGCTGCTCTATAGTTAGAATATATTAACACAGGCATACTCTTTCAGCTCCAGGAACTGCAACACTTATGGATTCTGCAGCAGAAGGGGATACTACATGACAATCTATACAGGGCAAGACACATATATGGCATGAAAAAGGAAAATTAACCTACAGCAGAGACAGCAGGTGTCCTGGTTTCATATAGCTGTTATGGTTGAAGTGTATTTTTATGGATTGAATTTGTGTATTTGATAATAAACGTCTCACAAATGGTGAAATTAGGTAAGAAACTCAGCACACTGGCTGGCAGAGCCAAGATTATGGCTTCAAAGCATTCTGACTGCTGGACTATTTTTTGAGATTTTTAAGAATTTTCTTTTTGTCTGGATTACTTCTTTGCAATAGGAGCCCATCAGTGTTCTGTGAATCAACTCACTCATTTGCTGTGGAGAAATTTCCAGTTTAGAACTGAATGATATGAAAGGATCTTGTAACTATTCATCTTGGCCACTATTTCCAAAAGCAGAAGACTATTTGAACGTACTTTCTTGTGTTAAACAAAGTTTATAGGTGAGAATATAGTTACTATTTTCCATGAAAAAATTAGAAACCCATAGAAATTAGATTATGTGTTTGACTTCCTCAGAAGACAGAACACCACAAATAGGCAAAGATTCCCATATTTTTTTTTTTACACATTTTATTTTCTTTATACATACACATTTGGTTATTTTGTTTTTCTCTTAATAATCAGCAGCTATTTTCTTGCCAAAGTAGGTAAGAGAAAAGGAAAACACAAGAGTTTCAGTGTTTGCACTGAATGTTCTTTGTAGTTCTGAGCAGCAAGTAAGTCTAGGATGTAAGTGAATGCAGAAGTCATGACGTACTTTAAGACTAAGATTTGAATGGCAAATTCCTTAAATGTCTCACATATTGTCAGAAGTTCATAGGCTTATCTGTGGTCTTTCAGATGTTACAAGAGCCTCATTTTACAGACAAACATGACAGCAGAAAAAAAGACCTGCAAAAACTTATTTAAAATGCATGGGAATTATTTTTATTTTGCAGTGGATCTTACCAATTTTATGTTTTCCTGCTGAAAAGAAGTGTGGTTATAATTTGAAGATGTTGTGCTTTGGTACCTATTTTATATTCTCTCAAAGGGAAAATGAGAGGTCTTGTGCAATAAAATAAAGTCTCCTACTTTTTCTTTTGTGACCCTTTCTAAGGATCCTATAAAAAATACAGACTTTCTGGTTGAAAATATGTGATAACAGCTTTTTACTCCAAAAAAGTGAGAAATCAGGTTTAATACTCCCTCCTTACCTGCTATTTTTTTGTCACCAACACCAGGAGTAACCACAATATTAGACAATTGAAACTAATAATAAAAATAATATCTGAAAAAGAAGACTAGGAACGTGAATTAAATATTTTTCAATTAATGAAACTGATATAACATTTATTTCTTAAAAATCAGATAGGGTTATCACAAGCTAAGACAAAATTCTGGAACAACTTAAATAATTTAAAACAAGCATGAAATTTTGAACTTGATAAAGGCAGAAAAACTTCAAAATCTTGTTTCCTTTTCCTTGCTTTTATTTAGTATTTTTGCATATAAACAGAAGCAGAGCAAAAATTCTTCAGTGCAGTAAGTGGAGTAAGTCACATGATATTTTTAAGTGTAGAGAAGAGATTATATTTCTGATTTTTTCCTTAAAAAAATCAGAAATTGAAATGCTACTATTGAAATGCTACTATTGCTATGTTCTGCTAAATATATCAATAAAGACGTGCCAATATGTGTTTTGAAAATTGAACCAAATTAAAAAATCAAACTAGACGTTAAGTACTATTTGGTTATGAAAAAATCTCTCTTGAGAAATGGTTGAAAAAAGCTCCATCTCTAAAAATGCTAACAGTTTTATTACACTAAGTATTGGAATATATTATTTAAGGAATAATTTCTTTCTGACAGCAGTCTGGACTAATGTACCATTCCCTTTCTGTAGTTTCTATAATATCTGCCAATAATGTGTTTAGTTACTTGATCTTAAACTCTCTTTTGAATCAGCTGGAGACTTTGATTAGAGCACATATTTTAACAATCAAGTATGGGTTCTGAACATCAGGAGTTGTATGGAAACCTGAGTAATAAATAATGTTTAAAATGTACTAAGTTTCTTTCATGTGCTACCAAACATGGTTACAATGCATATTTGAACATATTGTGAAATACCTGTGTAGCATTCCCCTCCTTTCAGCAACTGTCTTGGGCTAACAATTAAAACCAATATGACATTATACAATCTATTCCTGGCTTTTGAATACTGTAGCAAATATAATAAAGGAAGCAGGAAAATGCCTTGAAAAATGACCATCCAATTGGCCCAACGCAATTCCTACAGAGAGATAAATGTTATTGTTCCATGGACATCAAACAGGCACATAGTAAAATATATTTTACTGAGAAAAGTTCTCAAGCTTTTTTCTCCACATTTTTTCGCAGTTCGTACTTGTTTCACCAAAATCAGGGGCTTTTACCTTGTCTCAAAACGTCAATACTTTGTACTTTTGCTTCATTGTGGTGTGTGATTAAAAGGGCAGGGTAGAGAAGAGGTTCCAAATGAGCCACCAGCAGGCACCCAAGCTGGTTAGAGCATGGTGTTAATATCTAGGTAGTGGGTTTGATCCCTGCACAGGCCTTTCACTTAAGATGTGGAGTCAGCAATCCTTGTGGGTCCCTTCCAACTCAGAATATTCTTGAGGAAGCAATGAAAATGGTTATTCTGCATTCCAAACACTTTTATGTTTCTCTGTTAACGCATCCCTTATTTCCTTGATGGACTAAGAGAATAAATTCTGGCATTATTTTCATTACCAGTCTCTTCCTTTTTTTACTTTGCCCCCACATTTTTGAATACTTCCAAGTAATCATTTTGTTTTCAGCTACTACAGTCGATTACACTGGAGAATCAAGTTCTGGGTCCTCTCAGAGCCAGGCCCACCTTCCCTAAAAGCCTGTGGCTCCTTCCACTCACATCAGCTAAGTCTCTATTCAGGCTTTGAGGAGGAATCAACTTTTACAGTTACTTACTTTTTCATTTATTATTAGGGAAATTATTTTATGATGAATAGTTGCATTACAAGAAGAATAATTTTGGTACTAGTGCCACTGTTTTTTGAAAGGTGTCCCTTGTTATTCAGTTTGGATGACTGCCTGCCAGACACAGATATGGAAATGGCTTTTCCACCTTACTCATTTTAGCTGTTGATTATAATTAATTGGAGCTTCTTAAGGACAAGCATATGTTGTGCAGTAGCAGATGTTCAGTATAAAAATTTGTCTTGGGAAAACACATCCAATCAGTGCTTATTTGTGAAAGAGGACTGATGACAAAGAAATAATTAGTGTTCTGTAGACAAATGCTTTAGGACCCTGAGTCCCTGAACTGTGAGGCCACAGTGTATTGATCTCAAGATATGTCTTTACATATTGCTCATCTGCTAATGACAGGGTAAAACAGAAGAACACGAACTTAAATTCCATTGAATTCTGACACTGAATGACCTAAGGGCTAGAGGATCTTGTGGGCATATTTGGAAGAGTCAACATGCAGAGAATCACAGAATCATAGAACAGTCTGGGTTAGAAGGGATCTTACAGACCATCTAGTTCCAAATCCCCTGCCATCTGGGGCAGGGACACCTTCCCAGATTACTTATGTTCCATCCAACCTGTCCTTAAATGCTTCCAGAGTGGGGTATCCATAGCTTCGTTGAGTCACCTGCTCCAGTGCCTCACCACCCTCACAATAAAGAATTTCTTCTTAATGCCTCATCTAGACCCACTCTCAGTTAAAAATTATTTCCTCTTGTCCTATCACTATGTGCCCATGTAAACAGTCTCTCTCCATCTTTCTTGTAAGCCCTCTTAAGGTACTGGAAGGCTGCAATCTGGTCACCCTGAAACTTTGTCTTTTCCAGGCTTCAGAGTCTCAATCCTCTTGGCTTTTCCTCAGAGGAGATGTGCTCCATTCCCCTAATCATCTTGGTGGCCTCACCCTGGACTTGCTCCAACAGGTCCTTTGTCTGCTGGGCACCCAATGCTAGACATACATTCAGGTAGGGCCTCAGAGGGGAGCAGAGGGGCAGAACCTCTTCCCTCATTTCTCTGGTTCTCTCATTCCATGCTGCTTTGGATGCAGACATGATTGTTTTTCTGGGCTGCAAGGGCAGCTAACTCTTGTCCAGCTTCTCAACTACCAGCACCCCCAAGTCCTTCTCCAGTGAGCTGCTCTCAATCTGTTCATCCCCAGGCTTATATTGATAATGGGGTTTGCCCCCATTTGGTCTTTTTAAACCTCATAAGATTTCATGGGCCCCGTTTTTGGGCTTCTCTGGGTGCCTCTTGATGGCATCTCATCCTTCAGTCTTGTCAGCTGCACCACTCAGCTTGGTATCATCTGCCAACTTGCTGAGGAGCACTTGAGATCTTTTTCTGTGTCTTTAATGAAAACATTGAATAAAAAAGAGGAAAGCCTAGCATTTTGTTAACTAGTTTATATCAACATATGACAATAACATATGAGCTGTTGCTAGCCACAGTCAAGCAGTGGGGTAGATGATAGACCAAGTAACGTTGGTAAGATGTAAAATTTTACAGGCTAAATGTAATTTCCTTAAACATTGATAGACTCCTACAGTCACTAAGTTGCTACTGGTCATTTCACTATGATTTTCTTGTCCCAAAGGCTCAGTTACAACTATCATTCTTCTCTGAAAGAATATGTCACACTAATAATTGAGTAAGCTCGGCTGAATGTTCTTCCAGGTTATTTAGAACTCAGTCATAGTCTGGGGAGAGGTGATTTGTTGGGTTTTATTTCTCTGCTTGATAGCTGTAGTTAATATCAGAAAAAAAAACTTGTGCAAACAGCTCATGAAAGGCAGATGTTCCTCAAATGAAATGATAATTCAAAAGTTTGGCATCAGTACAGATTATTTTGTTGTAAAGATAAGTAAATGAGCTCATCAGAAGAATGATAACAAATTATGGGGTAAGGTAAATGTAAACACATATAAAAATGGCATGCATCTGAACATCAACCACTCTCTATTTACATGGAATAACCAACAATTGGAAGAACAGATTAATCTGATTCATGGCTTTGATTTTAACTTAACTGTATAAGCAGGGAAGAACAACAAAATAACACAGTAATGTGAAATTTAGCTGGAAGTCCTCGTAGGAGATCATGCAGCAATATTTCAGCTGTGTAGATTAAAATAATCTACACAGAAGGATATGAGTGTTCTTACAGCTGATTCATTTCAAGGAGAATCAACAATGAAGTGGTTTGGCTTAATATTTTTAAAAGCAACATTAACTAGCAATGTTAAGCTCACTGCTAGTTAATTACTGCATTTGCAAAAAATGGGAGAAAACCTCCCTCTCCTCTTACAGGAGACATCGCAAAATTGTATTTATATTCATAAAAGGCCAAATTTGTATTGAAAATCTATGGAGAGATGACCAACAAGATTTTTTATTTTTTCCAAGGGTGCTGCTCCAAGTGTTGTTTATTTTTATTGAGAGGGTGGTTTCCCTGCCCTGGACAGACTCTGTGCCTGTGTGAGGCCACAGCATCCCCTGAGAGGAGCAGAGTGGCTATTACTGTTATTTTTTGCCTGTTGCTATTTTGATTTTAATTTTAAATTTATTTTCTCACTTGTATCTACTTGTATTTGTTTATCCTTATTGGTAGAAAGGGGTGGGTTAAACTATAGAGGAGGTAAACCATTTTAGGATGTCCTCCTTAAGCTGTCTTAAACCAAGACACTTGGGGTGCACATTAGTGTAGTACCTCAAAAACTACATCAGGGGTCTCTGTTACAGGCACTATAGTAAATGTATTTTTAAAGTTCTGGTGTCTTTTTCCTCAGATTCCCTGATAGCAATTCTCACATATAGAATACCTTGATATAGAAATCGGGCAGATAGAAACTTTCTAACTCAGTTTTGAGTATTAGAAATCTGTTATTCTTTATTGCAGCATGTTCATCACTTGGAGCATCCTCCCTCCAATTGAGTGCCCTCAACATCAGGTAAAGAGAGTTTTTGCAATATGCACTGATTATATATTCATCAGCTATTTCTGATTATCTGATATATATCTATCACTTTATTTTACCTGGTTGTTCCCCTATCATAAGTCCTTACATGGCTCTTTGAGGTCCCTTTCAGTGGTCTTCAATGTCTGGTGTCTTTTTTAGGTGGCTGTTCCTTGAGTCCCACTTTTGAGTAAGTGCAATATCATTGTTTTGCATAACTTCTACTTTGTCAGCCTTGCAGAGCTGAGCTGGTATCCTGCTTGAGTTTTGCACAACTTCTGCATGCCTTAATTACATCTTTTACCAATTTTTGCAGTTCTGCTCCAGTTCTACTGTCCTTTGCAATAAGAGAAAGGAAAATATTCTTCAGGTAAAAGAAAATAGGTCTACTTTCTTGTTCTGGAGTTTCACCTGCTACAATAGACTTATTCTTATCTATATCTTTCCCATTAAATTGTTGTTGTTGTTGTTTTTCCTTGTTTGTTTTGTTGTTTTTATATAGAAGAGTGAATTATCCATGATGAAGGGTAACTAGGTGAAGAATCAGAGTTAGTGAATTTTAGACATTAAAGATAAACAATTAGTAATAGAAAAAACCATAAAATTAAAAAGTAATCTGTACTTGAAATACATTAACTCAGTTTGTGCAAATTCTATGCAATGCTGAGGTTCTCTTTTAAACACTGTAAAGTAAAACAGAATTATAGATGAAGAAAGCCTTAAGGCAAAGAATTAATGAAAAAACTACCCTGTTGTGAAACTCAGCAGATTAGCAGCTATAAAACGGGTATTATATTTAGAAGTGTTAAAGCTGGTTTGAGTTTTTAAATTTCAGGACGGGAAGTAAGATGAACTCAATAGTGTACATCTGTTAGCAGTTAACTAAAAATAGTCAACACATTGCTGACCTTGAAAATATCCAAGGAAAAAAAAAGAAATTAATATAGTGGGAAGGTAAGTGAAAGTTCTGACCTCAGAACAATTAAACAGAAGTTATCCTATTGGTTGATATGGTTTTTAGTGTCCTAGAGCCTCTTGATCCCTAAATGGTTTCAGAAAAGGTAAAGTTGAGAGTCCTCAGAGGGAACCCACAATCTAATGAAAACTACTGTTAAACAAGCACTTTTAGATCCACTTGAAGCTGACAACACTTAATGCTTGAATTACGTTCTTATTTACTTAATCATTTAAGTATCATTACCTATATATTTAGCACCTCAATAAGGAAAAGTTGCCCTCTTCATGTTGCTTCCTTTAGGCAGAAGAATGGAAGAGACACCTGGCCCAGTTCCTGTGATTTAGTGCTCAGGTAGACCAGGATCAGTGAGAGGTTGGTGGTGTGCAACACTCAGCAAAAAAAGTCTGAAGCAATTAGAGGGAGAGGGCAAAGACACGCTGGAGGAAGGAGGGGCAATTGATTTTACACATATGCAGCTATCAGCTCCAGAGGAAAACACGCACATCTTCATTCAATTACAAACTGGAGAAGAAACTTGAATGCAAAATTGCTGTCCTTATGAATGTAAGCAAAAGTTTGCGTAAGGGAAAAAAATACCAGACCCTAACATTCCTCTCAGCAACATCCATCTGCCTTGGATATAATAAATAAAAGACATATTTCAAATTTTATGCAAAGAAGGGGAGGGTGAAAAATGTGTAGTCCACCAAGCAACAAACCTTGTATGCATATAGTGCAGATGAGCCCTGATAAATGGTTATGAATAATTCCACACTTCCATGTAAATCAATGGGATTAGCAGGGAAGTCATTTGCTAGTATCAGAGAGAGTCTGTCCTACAATATATGTACAGCAAGATATATAGTAAACCATGTTATGCATTCCTGAATTATTAGGGTTAAATGTGACTGCATGGATGAGGCATGTATCTAGAGGGAAGAGACATAAAAATTCATTATAATCACATGTGCTTTTGCAAAAAATGAAAGCAGAAAACCCCACATTAAAATATAGTAAAAGACATCAATTGCATTTATACTGCCTACCTTGAACACTTTAAGAGTTGCTATGTTCAAGTCAAAAAAACCTAGACTGAAAAAGTTTTATCTTAAGCTCTTGGAAGACAATTAGGGCAGAGTAAACTATGTTCACTTTTTATGCAGTTTAGTCTGAAGTGAGACTCTAGTATGTGCTATAACATTAAAGAGTCTTTGACAGGTTTATATCCTATTGAAAAAAATGCTGACAGTTAGATATCATAAGGGTTTTGCTTTCATATGCAAATCCAAGCTTTTGCGCCTGTTCCATCAACAATTCAGGAAATTGCAGACATCTTTTAATTAAAATGTTTTAACAATAAAACCTGAGAAAAACTATCTTGAAGTCTCTTTGATGTAACAGAAGATAAATTCTAGTGACAATTTTGCCAATGTATTTGAAAGATGCAACTTTTTTTCCTTTTCCAATAATTGAGTTTAATGTCAAATCACAGATCACTTCATTATCAGTCAGGGCTAGAGGCAGCATGACCCAGTTGAGTGCATTTTGAACTGAGGTGTAAATCTGAGATTGGATTGAATGGTCATGTTTTTCAGATAGTCTCAAGCAGTAAATCAGACACTTCACTTAGAAACAGATTTATTTGAATGGTGTTATGGGCAGACATCAATAAATAAATTTTTCTTTGTCAGAAGGACTAATTGCTCGCAACCTGAGTTTTAACACGATGTAGGAGCTGGATCACTAAACTAATTTATTTAATCAAGAAAACATCCTGAGACAGAACAACTGAATTTTGAACTTTGGAGCTTTGGGAAAGGTTACAGAGGGATAAGAAAAACATACCTGAAGTTAAATAGCCAGCAGACCTAAAATCTTGTCATAGGATAGTGGCATACAAACTTCATGTCTTTGTTGTATCCTAAGTTTTATTAGGTTCTGATCCACTATTGCTATCTTTCATGATGCAAAGGGTTCATAAGATAGTTAAACTGAAAGAAGTCCCACCAGAAATGTTTGTCTGCAGACTTGTACAAAAGAGTAAATATGAGCAGGGCCAGTGTTGCGCTTTGTGACAGCTCCTTGCAGCAAAAGGTAAAATACAGAGATAGCTTAACAGATTTTACTGCCTGTGCTGAATTGAGACTATACGACCTTCTCAGTCTTCAGTTATTCAAGCATTTTGATATCTCTACTATTTTAAAATACTTCCTAGGTTAAGTAAGGATTCACACAAAAGCTGCATGCTTTTACCACAGTAACCAAAAATATCTTCTCCTGCTCTGTGGGAAGATAAACACAAATTTGTTACACAAAGGAGCACATGGAAAGAACAGGTGTAAGTGAGGTGTCATTGATTCCAATGTTAGCATCTTGTCTTAGCTTAAGACAATTATATGAGGCAGAAACTCCTAAATGAGCTACCTCCCCTTTAACCACTCCCCTTTCTCCAAAAAAGAGAAATGAATGCAAGATTTTAAGTGAAAAAACAACAGTTTACTAAAAAACGAGGCAGCAGCAACCAAGGTAACATCAATAACCATTAGACACAAAGGTGCTGAATCCTGGGGGCACCATGGGAGCAAGGAAAACAAGATGGCAGAAAAGGCCCTTCTCCCAAGATGGCAGCTGCCACAACAGACAGCGTGGGCTGGAAAACAAAGACAGTATGGAAGATAAGCTGCTAGGCTGATCCTTCCCCCAGAACAAAACCTAACCCTAACCCTAACCCTTTCCAAGCAGTTCCAGTGGCAGATGGGAGATGCTGGTGTTGTGTGGGGCAGCTCCGATGCGTATGACAGTTTCCTCGTTTTCCCTGCTTCCTGGCTGGACCAGTGCTGCAATTCCAAGTCACTGCCGTGTTGCAGGGGGGAGAAACAGTCCCACTGCGCACTGAGAGGATGCAGCACCAGGTTGGGTGTCCCCTTGTGTTGGTGTGGTGTGTGGGGTCAGTGTTGACACTGCCTCCTCCTGCTGTACTCAGCTGGTGTTGCTGCTGCAGCCCTGGGTCACTGTGTGCCCCAGTGTGGGGGAAAATAAATTAAAAAAAAAAAAAGTAAAAAAATAAATTAAAAAAAGAACTCTGCTGAGCACAGAATAGTGGAGGCCCTGGCCCTCCCAGTCTCAGCTTGGCACGGTGGCTTGTGGAAGAGTGCTGCAAAATTACCTCTGAAACAGTAATGGATTTTGAAATGCAGCTTCATGGGTTGCTACTGTGAGACCTGAACCAGGCAATCTTCTCCAAGGCTGGAGAGAAACAAAAGAGGGCTCGAGCATGTGTGTTCCCTATTTTTAGACAGACACAGTGCACTATTCGTCCATGAACTGGGGCAAAACACACAAGTTAGGTGTCAGGTTTTAAAGAGAAAAGGATGGTTATAATGTTGGGCAAACTGGCATAGAGAAGATATGGAGTACTCAATGATTTTTTGGTTCATCCAGATCGGTTTACATATCTACTGAGATAATCAGTCAAACCCTAAATGGAAATAGTTGAAGTGAAAAGAAGAGCAGATACATAGGATGTACCAAAACCAGACTCAAAGGTGGGAAGGCAGGAAGGGAGAGAGGAGGGCAGGAAGGGAGGGAGGAAAGTAGGAAGGCAGGAGGGACAAAAGGAGGGCAGGAGGGAGAGAGAAAGGGCATTGCCTTCACTCATTTCTACTGCTTTTCCCAGAGCTGGTGGTGACAGCTGCTATTTACAGCAAATTCAACCAAGGTGTGTAGTAGTGTCATCCACTCCACCATATATGCTGTATTGATAGAGGCTTTATCATATGACAAAGATAAGCTGGAAGTCACTGGGGGTTACCTGCGTATCCTTTAGCACATGAGTTAAACTTCTCTGCTCCCCCTTATGCCTAGATGAAGACACTGAGAGAGTCATCAGCCTTCTAAACTTCTTTTCTTATAATGTCTGTTGAGTTGCTTATAGTTTTCACAAAGTGCTTTTGAGGTAGAAATTAAAAAATACTAGTATTGAGAATTCTTGGTGGCATTCTTGGTCTGGTGATTTCCAGTCCCATGGTGAAAAATTGATTGAAATTTGGGCAGGATGGGAGGGTAGAGTGAGATGGTCAAACCTGTTGCTTGTGATATCATGGCTCAATGCATCAGTAGGACTACACCAAATACCTATTCAAAATAAAAAGTGCAGGGGAAGCTTGTCGCACAACCAGCTATAGAGATAGACATTGGAGAAATAAAAGTTAAGAAATTATAAACATATTTGTGTCTTATTCATGTTTCAGTTCATCAGCTCCATTTCTCTGTCTTTTCCACTTAGTGATTCAATTGGTTGAATTTCAGATCAAAAAGAAAGTAACAAATATGCTGTGCAAAAGAGAAAATTGTTCCATTTTCTCAGGGCATACTCTCTTTAGGTCAGAGACTCTAAGGTGACAGCTACAAATGTACAAATGTATTTAGTATACAGAGACACGTAGCTTCAGGGAGATCTTTTATATCTGTTATTCCAGTTGCAGTTTCTTTAAAATATGGCTCTGAAAATCTCAGAGGAGATTACAGCAGTTCTTATTAACAGGTAAAGTTTAGGTCTGGTCATTTTCTCAGAGATTTTAGCAGTTATACTCTTTATTCTTAGTAACATGCCTTCATGAATTTTACCTCTGTCCGCTTTTCACAGAAAAGCAATTCTATGGAATGAGGTGACAATTTACTTTGGCACAGTATCCTGGCTCTGATAATGACCAGTAGTAAACAGGAAAGACATAAGCTTATGTTTTTGCCCTGATGTACCCCACCTTAATATATCAGTGATTTGACAATGGGTCTGTGGATCATTCAGCTTAGATGACCTTGATGGAGTTAATCGCATAAAGTGGGTCAGCCTCATTTCTCTTTCATGTGTTTTGGTTTCAATATTTCCAAGAGTCTGAGTAAAAGAAGAAATGAGTTTACACTCTAATTGTATGTGGTTTTTCATATTTTAACTTAATAGTCACCAGTCAGAAGTGTATCACCAAATTAAATTGAAAATGAGACTGAAATTTTAAGTTTTAAAATTTTAAAATTTTCCAATCTTCAAGAAAATTCACTTACAAACTTTTGGTCAGAAATGTGTACTCCGTCTCTGTCTCTGACCTTGTCATTGGTCCTATGAGGGTCAACACACTATCTGAAGTCCAAATCCATTCTCATGGTACATGAGTTTGTAGGTCAAAGATCAAAACCTAAAATTTCAGCATGTCTCCAAAAGAATCAAACAAAACTTTATTTTTGCTTTTCATTACTGTGTTTTACTGCTCTTTCCCTCTGCCAAATGAATGCTACTGCATTTGGTCCTGTGGTATTTTCCAAGGCACTGCTCTCCAAGGTCTTGTTGCCCAGGGTTGTTCCAGTCCAGGTGCAGAATCTGGCACTTTCCCTTGTTGAACTTCATGTGGTTGGTGTTTGCCCAGTTCTCCAGTTTGCCACGGTCTCTCTGCAGGGGCACCCTGTCTTTCAGGGAGTCAACAGCTTCTCCTTCCACTCCTGATTTTAAGTCATTTATGGAGATGTTGAAGAGCACAGGGCTGAGGATGGAGCCCTGTGGACCCCGACAGGTGACAGGTCACCAGTCTGATGTCACCCCATTCACTATCACCCTTTGTGCCTCACCTGGGAGCCAGTTGCTCACCCATGCCATGATGTGTTTATCCAGCTCTGTGCTGCACATTTTCTCCAGAAGGATACTGAGAGAGACACTATTGAAAGCTTTTCTGAATCCATCCACCGGCTTCCCTTGATCAAGGGAACCCATAAGGGCAGTTACTTTGTCATAAGAGGAAGGCAGTAGTTTCTTCTCATTAAGCTGTGCTGGCTGCAACCAATGATTGTGTTGTCTTCCAGGTGTTTTTCAATACTCTGAGATTAATTTTCTTTTTAAAGGCACTGAAGTGAGACTGACCGGCCTTCTTGCGCTTCTTGGAAATCAGGACAATGGTCCCCAGCTTCCATCAGCAGGGACATTTCTGGGTTCCCAAGACTGCTCTGAAATAATGGGGAAAGATTTTGTGATGACATCAGCTAACTCTCGGAGGATTTTTGGATGAGTCCCATGAGACCCTGTAGATTGGTTGGCATACAGGTGGAGCAGCAGATCCCACATTATATCGGTGTCTGCTGGGAGTTGATCATTCTTGCAGCCCCAGTCCTCCAGCTCAGGGTACTGACACCTCCTTGGTTCATCATCTCTGTTGAAGACAGAAGCAAAGAATGCATTATATACCCCTGCCTTGTCCATATCCCTGTTTTCAATTTCAAACTACAGCTCAGTGTAAAGGAAAAGATGTACCATGACTGAAAAACATACATTATTTGGTTTGGTAAAATTAATTTAAATATAAATTATGTTAAATACTGCTACAGATCTTCATGCCAGCATGCAAAAGAAAAGAAATTAGGGAAACATTCCCTAATGGTGTTCAAATAAGATTTCAAATGAGTTTGGCAGAGTTTAACAGTGTAAATTGTACTCTGAATGAATATATTTAGGAAGTACTTTTCTTACAGCTGCATCTTTATTCTACATTGCACCTTTCTAAACAGTGAATTGTTCTTGTGTACTGTGGGAAGTCTTCAAGGCTTTTATATTATTGATATTCATTTATTGATTCAAATTGTTCAGTACTGAGAGTGGAAACTGTTCATGTAACACAAGTACTCATTATACTGCTTAGTGGCTAAGATAATGGTTAAATAATGTACATTTTTCATGCATATTCAAGTATACCCTTTCCATAAAATTATTTATTATTCCAGATAACCGATTCATCACCCCAAGACAAGCAGGTATTTGAAGTTCTTATCAAAATTAGGCTGGTGATTTTGTAAATTGTCTGCCTTTGTGGCAAATTCATGATTATTTTCAATGTTTACTATAGTTCTATATGGAATGATAGCTCAAAATTTTTCTGGTATCTCCACAGGCATTTCCTTACCAACTGAAAGAGAGTGAGACCCATGTAATAGATACTTATCTTTAATACCTTTTTCAGTGCTACTAGCAGAAGGGTTACTCAGGTAGCCAGCTGAGAAACCAATTTTCTCTGACCTCCTCTCAGATTAAATGGCCTCTGGAAAATGACTTATAATAGCTTGTGAGGCCTCTGCCATCATCACCTAGGGCTGTCCAGTCATTCGTTTTCTTTTACAAGTTTGATTTTATTGTAATTGTTTTTGTTATTATTATTATTTAGTGGAATAACAAGCTTGGGGAGGGAGGAATCAATTTTGGTTTAGTCATTCTGAGCCATGTTTTCCAGATTATTTCTAGCATTTTAGGTGCTTGAATTCTGTTTTCTTCTTGTATCATTTCACACCCTCCCACTTCCCAGACACATGCAGGATTTTTGCATTTTAATTGTGGGGTAAACTGACATATCACAAGAAAATAGTGGGATAGGGAATTCTTTGAAGATAAAGCATTACAAGATTCCCTTTAGAAAGTCACTCATAAACCTCACTGCTGTGTAATCTCTTCTGCTTACACCATCTCTGATGAACAGTGTTATCATGAGAAGGCAGCAAATCAAATTAATGCTTGTCCTTCAAGTTTTATTCTATCTGAGGTGCCGTCAACATTTATCAGAACTACAGCATGTGGACATTCTCTAACCCCATCTATAACTACGTTACATTCTCTAGCGCAGTTGTCATTTATTCTGAACATTGTTTCCTCATTCCAGCTAGCAGCTCAACAAAACTGGCTGGCATCTTTATTGTCATATAGATGGTTTAGAACCATAGGCACCTCAAAACCCTAAGTAGAACATACCAGGATCTGAGATTGCATTTTTTTTTAATTTTTTTTTTTTTTTTTTTTTTTTTTGGGAACTAAAAATAGTTTATTTAGTCAGAAAATTACTTGTGACTAGTTCTGTGCATATGACATTTCTCTTTCAAAACAACAGCATTATTTGCAGGAATGGAGGAACCTAGAGAAGCCTCAGAATTCAGATTACAGTGGCTTTTAAGATTTTTTAGGTTTACATTCTTTTTGAAACCAGACATGTAATGGAGAAACTGTCTCAAGACTTTAGGATCTAAAAGTTCCTGAGGGGAAAACGAGTGATTTAAGGCTTGCTAGAAGCAAAGCTGAAGTCCCAGGAACTGAAATCTTAAAGCTGCAAGGTGTCTTGGCAGTTTTTTATCTGTAACTGTGGTTTCTGATGGAGAGATCTGCTGAAAGATTTTAATATAGTTGGCATTCTGTTCCAGTAAAGCAGTTTCCTGTGATTCACCAGAGATTCTTGAATACAGCTGGGACTTGTCCACATTAAGAAAATCTCATCAGAAAATCCACAAACTGGTTGCAGTTATTGTAACCCCAAATAATAGGATAGTAATTTAAAAAATTGCATAGTATGCAGTAAAATTAAACACACGTTTAGAGAGCAAGAATGTTTGAATTAAAAGGGTTTTTCTTGTTGGAGTTGGTGGGTTTTCTCCCCTGCCATCCCTTGCTTTTTCCATGGAGAAGTGTGTCAAAAAGATGGAGCAGCTTTCACATCCCATGAGTTTTTCTTGATAGTTTTAATGGCAATGCATTAGACCAAGAAACAATCTATCAAAGTGACGTAGAGGGACTGCACTATGCAGCTCCTGTTAAAATCACTGGAAACCTGCTGGAGGCTAAACCTCTTCCTGGCTTAGAAAATATACCCTAAACTGCTGTAATTGCCATTTATCTCTGCTTGAATTAACTGGATGATTAATCATAGTTCATTTCTAAATTGTTATGAGTCCACTTCTGGGTACCAATACAGTTGTGTTTCAATGGTATAACTTCATAGTGAAATACCAAAGCAAGCTCTTTTTCATTTGTCATGTTGTAAGCTCACATATACACAAATGTATGATTTTCATTGATTTTATCAACAAATTACCTTATTTGAAAATAAATAGAAGAGAAATTGTTGTGATAGAAGGGAATATTGTTCATTTTTTATGCATGTTAACTTTTAGATAAAATACTCATAATGAGCTAATGTGAATCTTTGACAAATTAATTGAACTAATAGACATTGGTTGTAACGAAATGTAATGTTACTATTTGTAATTCTGAAAGGTTAGTGCATATGTACGTGCAAAAATCTCTCTACAATTAATTGAAAGAAGTATTGCAAGCAGTATTAAAATTGAAAGATTTATGTGATTATCTCAAAATGATAAACTATAGGGCTGGGCAACTGATAGGCTGCAATATATCCCTTAAATGTATTAAGAGTATGTCAGCTAACGTAGATACTAGGGGTCTTGGTATGAAGCTATTAGCACTCTGTTTTCTCACTTACAGATGTTTGACTTTTGATACCAGTGTGTGACTCCCAGTGATGGATTACTTGAGCACAGTGTGAGAAACAGCCTTTTCATATGTTTCTGCATTCTGTAAAAATACTTTCATAAATACAAGCCTTTGTAAAAGCCTTTCACGTCTCTAAAATGTAAAGTGAAAACATACAATATATGAGAAGGATTAGATTATTTGAATTTCATTATATGTACCCTTTGCTACCTTACATGAAAGTTTCCTTAATAAGTATTAAAATAAGATTTTGTTTAGCCTTACACTACATTCAAAAGGAAGGCAGATGTCAAAAAGTTCAGTGAAACTGATTTGTAACTTCTGATACAAGCAGAATTTAAAACCAAAGCCAGAGTTTTGACAGCCTTATAGTAACAGCAGTCTTGAATTCTTATTTGGGTACAAATTTTGTGACCTGTGATTTTGTTTGTTTTTTGTTTGTTTGATATATTTTCCAAATACAAGTCTTTTATGGTACAATGATTAAAATCCACTATCTATTTTCCAACAAACATACTTGTTCAAAAGAACAATATTTTTATCAATGCAAATTCAAAGGAATAGATTCGCAAACAAGTAGAGCAATTTCTCATGAAGTCAAGGAATTGGTTCTGATTATAACAATCCTTGAAAAATCTAAAATCTAAAATCCACCAATATGCTAAAAACCTTCTCAGAATCAAAGGGAATGGAAGGCAGCTATAAACCAGAAGCAGCATTTCAGTTTGCCACAACTAGAGGCAAACATGAAACTGACAAAAAACCAAAAACCTGTTACGGCCAAATGCCAGAAAGGATAATTTCCAGATTTCATTGCCTGACTTTTTGTAGTTAACAACAAAAAGAAAGGGGATAATGATAGCTGGTACCAAAATTCACAGCAAATTTTGTAGTGCAGTCATATTTTAAAAGGCCACAGAAACTAGGGGAACAAATGTATGTCACATATCTAGAGTAAACATAAAATCTTAACTTAGACTGTAACACAAAGATTCAGCTTCAAATTATCACCCAGCTCATGGAGAATATTTGAACATGAAACTCGTAGTTTCATGTAGTCCAACAGTAGTCCTACTTGTATTCCCTCTCTTCTGATTTCCTGCTCTCTGAACTTGTCCCACTGTAGTCTGTGCTCAGTATCTATTGTCAATAAAAAGGGAACATACCACACCTCTATTCTCATTTTGACACCTGATAACATCATTAAATCTACATTCCCTCCAACAACAGGCTAGTTTGAAGAGAAGATCACCTTTAGAGTATGTAAAGAACTGATTTAAACAGAATCTGGGTACCTGACTAACTAAAAAATCTGTTCTTTCCTTCCCCATCTTCATGAGCCTAGAGAGTCACGAGCAATGAGTGCAGTGCTTGCTCCAGCACAGACGTCCAGATTTGAAGTTGCTGTTATCACAATGGGTCTCTCAGCAGCCTTGGCTCTCAGCACAGCCACTGTGCAAAGTTAAGGAGCGTTCTTTGAGTGTTCTGCATATAGGGGAGACATCTGCCTTCACAGATCTGTCAGACCTTTTATTTCATGACCCTTGTATCTGCTATTTAGCCATTGGTCCCACATGGATATTTGTTAGGCAAGAGTCCTTTACTCAAATGATATAATTCTACTCTAGGTATTAACTGCGCTGCTGATTCAAGTTTATTTTGCTCAGGCACGATAAATTTAATTTAATTATTCACCCTAATTTTCTACTGGGAAGCCACTAAAAAAGCAGAAGTAGGTTGATTTAAACTTGGTTCAACATTCTTCTCCAGGACACATTTTCTTTCTGCAAGTTTGTCTGTTTCTTTTCCCAGGTTTTATTTATCTCATGGTGAATGGACTAAAAACATGTGTTGGTTGGCACCAGGTAGCTTGATGTTATCTGAAAGTACTGTGTTCATACTATGAACTTCAAAAATGCAACAGAGTTTCATCTACAGCTTCTTTCCTTCACTCTGAAGACAAAATAAATAAAAATTACTACTTTTTAACTTTTCTTTATCTGCCCCCTAATAGGTTTCATTTTTTCTCCTCTGATTACCAGCGTGTCATGCTCCCTATTCTGGTTCCTTAGCCCATTTGTCCTTCAGTGTGTAACCAGTCCTAGACTGTGTTTTCAAAATCCTCCTCTCTTTTCCATTATGATTTTTTTATTTCTAATTCTTCTGACCTGTTTCCTCCATAGAATGAGTGACTGCTCATTCTAAAATCATTGCTTTTGTCTTAATTTCCTCCTACATTCTCAACATTTTTCCCATGCCAGCTTCTTCCCTTCTATTGCGACTTCTTACCAGTCTAAACAAACCCCTGGTTGATGATAACATAAGTTCTTCCTCTTGTAATTTCCCTTTGAAAATCTATTCCATAAAATAGTGATGGTTTTCATAAAACAGAATATATTAGTTATCATAGTATGGAAAGTACTGGTTTTGTTCAACAGTTCACAAGAGTCAACTCAACAATCCAGTGGACTCAATGCATGCTTGATTCTTGACCATTTATAGCTGCCTGTGTTCTCCCAAAAGAAAATTTATTTCCCCATCAGAAACTCATGTCACTGCTGAGGAATGGATAGGACGCTGCACAGCTAAAATTATGTGAAAAAATGTTCTGCTGACAAAAAAAAAAAACACCAAAAAACAACAACAACAAAAAACCCCCTAAAAACCTCAAAAAACACCACCACCACTCCACCACAAACAGAACCAAATCAACCAACACTCCACCTGGCTCAAGTCCAAATTATTTCAATTTATGGCCAGAGGTTTCAAGCTAACCAGTTTCAGCAATGACATTGAAATTTGAAAAATCTGTCTGTGTAACACCAGAATAACACAAGGCTGGCTTTGGCAGATTCAAAGAGTTCTAAGTCAAAGTGTTTGATACACAAAATCCTTGTCCGTAAGCTGGAGAGACATTGATTTGACAGGTGGACCACTCTGTAGGTAAGGCTGTACGATCACACTCAAAGGGAGTGTGGTCAATGGCTGGATGTCTGGGTGGAGACCCGTGAAAAAAGAGGGTGAGTACCCGCTTTTTACTGACCCCTCAGGGGTCAGTATTGGGCCTGATGCTGTTTAACTTCTTTTTCAGAAATATGAACCGTGGGACTGAATGTGCTCTCAACAGGTTTGATGGTGACACCAAGCTATGTTGTGCAGCTGACGTATTGGAGGGAAGGGATGCCATCCAGAGGGACTTTGACAGTCTTGGGATGTGGGGTGGGGCAAGTTTCATGGAGTTAAACAAGTCCACCTGCAATGTTCTGCACATGGGTCAGGGAATCTCCCGAAAATATTTGGTGAGCAGAGAATAGATTGAGAGAATAGAATTGATTTCTGGGCAGAAAGACGAGAGTCCATCACCTCCTGGAAATGCGCACTTGCAGCACAGAAAACCTCAAAAGAAATGTGGGCAGCAAGTTGAGGGAGCTGATTCTCCACCGCTACTCAGGTCTTCTGAGATCTCGCTTGGAGTGCTGCAACCAGCTCTGGGGGTCTTAGTATGAGAAGACATATTGGAGAGAGTCCAGAGGAGGCCATGGAATAACCAGAGAGCCTGAGCATCTCATATAAAGACAGAATGAGTGAGTTCAGGCTTCTCAGTCTGGAGATGAGAAGGCTCTGGGGAGTCCTTACAGCAGTTTTCTAGCACCTGAAAAAGTTTGGCCGTGAGAGATTTGGAGAGGGGTATATTACAAGGACATGCAGTGATAGACAAGATGTAATGGCTTCAAACTGAGAAAGAGTAGGTTTAGATCAGATTTTAGGCAAAAATTATTTACTGTGAGGTTGGAGAGACACTGGCACAGGTTGTTCAGAGATATTGTCAATGCCCCATCCTTGTAAGTGTTCAAAGCCATGTTGGATGGGGCTTTAAGCAGACAGGTCTAGTGGAAAGTTCCCCAGCCTGTGGCAGGGGGTTGGACCTAGATAATCTCTAAGGTTTCTTCCACCCCAAATCATTCTGTGATTCCATAATTTCCATATTTTGACTAATTTTTGTGTCTCAGACTGCTTTTTGTACACAAAAATTATGGCTGAAAAGGTCAGAAAGTAAATTTCTAAAAGAGGTGATGACTATTGATTATGAAGTTCCTCCTACTGTAATTCACTCACATCCCTTTATGTATGTCTTCCTCCACAGAATCATAATATATGCAGTGGAAAACAGCTCTTTTAACAATAGCACATACCTAATTTACCAGAACGGTATGCTGCTGTTGTCTTAGTAAGATGGAAACTTTTATCTTCCTTGGAGACTTGCTTACTGTAGTCATTTCAATGTAGATGAAATGCCAAGTTTTTGGGAGTATCAGTTGTGACATATAGACCACTAATTGCCGTGGGAAACTTCAAGGTAGTGAGTCAATGCAGGGGACAGCAGAGCTGAGTAATGAAGATGCTTATTCATGGGAAAAGAGAGAACACACTCATAGCAGTTTCTATGATAAATAAAATAAAACTGTAGCTATTAAGAAGCTAAAATGCCTTCACATTTAATCAGAGAGCTCCATCACACTCATGAGATTGGTCCCACCTGTAAATGTCTTATCAGTAGGTATGGATATGCCAGTCCTCATTCTTGCATAGTTCTTCAACTAAGAGAACACAGTTGTGTTGCATATTACATGGATCAGCCTATTACACTTTCATAAAATGTGGTAAAAATAACATGAATTTAAAATGAAAATGACACTAAAATATTACATTAAAATAGTTTTGCTGAAATCAGATTTTTAACATGAATATTTAACACGCAGAAGCTTAGCTGCAAGACATAAATATATCAAAAACATTTTCCATACAGTGTGAAATAAGCTAAATCTTTATGTCAAAATTTGGACTCATGCACGGCAAAACTATCCTATGTGTCCTTAGATTGCTTTAACTTCTCCAATTTGGAGGTCTCATGCTGGACAACATGGCAGAAATCGATACAGTTTTTTGTAAACTGCCCAGTTGATTAACTTTTGTTCACCCTGGTCTGAAATGTCTGGCTTGGTTTTTCCCTTTTTCCTTTATAATGAATAGTCCTTAATAAACGAGCATAACAAGAGCCAGGATGCAAGTACAAAAGATCATTTGTTTCAAGAGTCTCAGATCAGAAGAGCAATGAAGTGGCCTAAACGCTATGAAAAAGGGTTAATGACCTTTTTGTAACCTCTGACATGGCGGTGAAAAAATAAAGTAAAAACAAAGCATATGGGGGTTTTTTTTGCATTCTAATTACATAGGAATTTTTACTGTGAGCATTAGACAGTGTTTCATCCTTCTGTTAGTATTTTGTTTGGAGTTGACTTCTCACTAAGAAATCTATGTAGATAAGATATAACTGTTACTCTGATAAACCTGTGAAATTAAAGGCTTCATAGTATAAAAGCTCCATATTCACATTTAATTTTATAATTTAGGTTATGTAGAACTTTTAGCGCTTGCAAACCAGTTATAGACATGATTACACGTAAGTTAAAATAATTTTCTTACATTCTTCAGCTTACTGCAATTACAGCTGAATTGAAAATCAGGTGTGAGTACACTCTGAATATTATTCCACATAATCAATACAAGTTTATTATTAAAAGGAATTGAAACAAACCCATGTCTACAGGGATTTTTTGAAAAATAATCCTTTTCAAATTTTCAGAAGATTTGACACCTGGAAAATGTGACTTTATTAAACCTAATTATTTAATTCTGCAGCACCTATTAAAGACAAATCACACTATGTCACAGTTTTGCTTGCAGGTGCTGTGGAGGGAGGAGCCTAGAGCTGTGTGGGGGCTGTATACCAAGAATTTCATCAGGGGGCATGGCTTTGAGGGCAGTTAAAAAGTGAACACACCCTGGAAACAGCGCCATTTTGTTCCATTTCTCTCTCAGTGAAGTTAGCAGGACCAACACCGTAGATTTTGTTGCTCACCCACCGCTGCCCATCCCTTACTGTCCCTTGGGAAGAGCACAACTCCAAGTGCCAAACTCAGCGGAGCTCAGGGGAGCCCACGAGTGCCACGGCGCTGGTGCAGTGAGCAGCTGTGGGCACGGAGGGGTGCATAAGGACCGAGCCCAGCTGAGCCCAAGCCAAGCTGGGCGGAGAGGAGCTGAGCTGAGCTGAGTTCTGCTGACCACAGGTGAGCCCAGTGTCTGAAAAGCAGGTGACACAATGTGGATAATTCCATCTTGTTTCTGGTGGCTCAGGCTCCGGGACAGGCAACACCAGCAGGGGAGAGCATCCATCACCTTGTCCTTCTCTTGGTGGGCCATGTGGAGCTGAGCTGAGGTGTAAACACCTTTTGTGTGTAAAGCACATTGTCTTTTGTATGCTTTTGTTACTAATATCACTGCTGTTACTGTGGTTTTCTCTTTCCAGTGCTGTTTATTTTCAGTAGATTGTCATCTCCACCCACAGTCTCTGGTTTTGTTCCTCTCTCACTGGAGCAGGGCAGAGGAACACAGAGATGCTTATTTGGAGTTTAATTCTCAGCTGTTTTTTTAAACCACCACACATGACAATCTTTTTCCATCATCATTAATTTCCAATTCAGATTTTGAAGAATTTTTGAGAACAGGAGACATGAACCTCCATGCACTTTTATTAACTATAAGCTGTAACTGTTTAACTATACTGAATCTGAGTCCCATTCATAGACAGCTTGGTAATGTCCATAGAGTAAACCAAGATTAGAAATATTTCAAACAATATTGTAAATTCAACTGCTGCAAATCAAATCAACCAGATCAACTGAATCAATAATCAGCTTATCTCTCCTGTGTAGTATTGCTAAAGTAATTGCCAACCAATCACATTAAGGTTATCATACGCGTGCTTCAAGCTGCAGTCATGAACTAAAGTTTCCTGAGGAAGACTATATGACAAAAATTTTCCTAAATTACTACTTGAAGGAAAAAACTGTTCCTCAAACATGCTTATTTAGTACCCAAATTATCTAACATGGGGTTAAGTGAGTTTACTTGGATTTTATTGTACTAAGAGTAGGTCTTCCACACCATCTTCATGTTGGCAATATCATTATTCTTCCATTAGTTCAGAGCTGAAAGTGGCCCAATTCACAAAGACCTACTTCAAAATATTTATGGAATGAGTCATGCCTCAGAATTTTCTGCTCAAAGTGTTTTCCATCAGTTTATGCATATCTTGCTGTCCAACATTGTAAACCAATAAATCAAAATATCAAAAAGCCGCATTGCCACATTATGAGGAGTGAAGTCCAAATACTTTTTCCTGTAAAAGGTTTTTGCAATTCCTTCTCTGAAACTTGCAAGTGGTACTCAGAGTCCAAGTATTTTAGCTCAATTGCCAACATCTAATGACATTCAGCAGCACCTTCAGAGTAAACATTTAAGTACTTCTTTACTTCATGATTGCTGGTGTAGTCTCAACTAAAGATCAGAAGTTACAAAAAATGTTTTGTAAGGTTTTATTTCAATGAGAATCATTCTATTATTTGTCTGGGAGATGGTCCTGATCTTTTAAGAAGTCACTGCACTAGAAGGTCAAATGATTCACACAGTGGGATGTCTTTTCTTTAATTCTAATGACAGTATTACAGAACAAAATGGGATAATCATTCCATTGCATGACAAGACCCTAGTCTTTATTATCTGTAAAGTAAAATAGCCTGCTCTGAGAAAAGAGGCTGCCCCAGATCTCCCCAGCCCAATCACAGGACATGTCAGCTTCTGGAGATCATAGTGAGCATCAAAAACAGCTCTTTAGGTCACCTTTGGGACTGAGGAGAGCAGGGCACATGCTGTTGGATGCAGGGGAAATCCCTCCTGGGGCTGCACAAGACTTCCTAGAGGTTCCCTGGAGGATATGGGAGCTGGTGACAACCATTGGATGCGTCCAAGTGTTTTAACCTCACTGCTGAAGGGCTCTTCACTGCACATCTGTGCATGCCTTTTTTTGTGAGTGCCCCACCAGTGTCCCTGCACATCTGTGCATGCCCTTTTTTGTGAGTGCACCACCATCCCTTCAGCCCAGAGAGAGGAGCAGGATGATGCTGTTGCTGTTTGTGCTTGTGTGAGTGCTCTGCTGTCTGTGATATGTATGCCTGGCCATGTAGACACATGTTCCTGTGGTGTTTTAGCCTCACTGTTGGTTGTATGATGAGTCCTGGAGCTGTAGCATCCTTGTCCCTGTTGGGCTGCAGTGCTTGGGTGTCTTTAAAAAACACTAGCTTTTGTTAAAATTTGGTTTAAATTTAAATTTTAAAACTAGATTATGTTGAAATTTATCAGAAAGGTATGACACCTTTTTACAAAGAAATTTATCAGAAAGGTATGACACCTTTTTACAAAGATTTCTTTCAATCCAAGAAATTAAGAGGGGAAAAAAGCAGGAATGAAGAGTAACTTTCATGTTATACATAAGTTTTATATTATATAAAATATATATCATATTATATATATCATATTATATATATCATATTATATATATCATATTATATATATCATATTATATATGATATCATATTCATATTATATAAAATATATCATATTATACAAAATTTGTTTTAGCATCCTTATATGTTCTAAGTCCTGGAATGGAACTCTATTCCATCTTTCTTCCTTACATTTTCTGTATACTTCATTTCCCTCCCACTGAAAAAAATAAAATGCCATTCATGAACCTTTTTCAGTTATTAATTCTAGGACAAAATTCAAGACTTTGATAACAAATATTAGCATATATTAATACATATACAGCTTCAGTATGACTGAAGTCACCTTCCAAAGGGCCCAATAGCTCATAAGAGGTACAAGGAGGGTTTGTACCTACCTTTTCAAACATTTAGTTCAATGAGATGCAAACTCATTTTTCTTAAGAAGCAGCTCATTTTTCTAATTTCAGAAACATCTTCAAGGGGGTTATCTTAAGTATTTTTTGTTGTTGAATATGTCTCATCTGCTTCAAATTATAAAATAATAATAAAAACAATTTGATAAATAGAATTAAAACAAGCCCATAGATAGAAATAGAGCAGTTTAGTCTCAATGGGGATAAAACAGATGGAAAATCCCAAATTAAAAAAAAATTGCATAAACATTTATTGTGTTTGGACGCCTTAGATGTAAGGACCTTGGTTGACAACCTGCAGTTAACTTCCAAAATGTAGTTTTGGAGGAAGCTAAAATCTTTCCAGTATCATACTTCAAGGAAAGAGGGAGGGTATAAAGAGTCAAACCTAATGGATTTTGTTGGTATTTCAGATTAAATTTCATCCACATTTCTACTGATGAAGTAAAAACTAAGCATATAATCTCCAATCAAATATAATACACTATGTTACAGATCCATAATATAAAAAAGGTACCTTTTATGATTTAAACAAAACCATCTTGACATTATCTAGGTAAAACCACATTCAAAATGCAATTTCTGCTGAGTAAAATGGGCACTTTATTCACATAAATAAAGACAAATCAAATTTTATTACTTTGAGTGAACTTGTCAGTGAATATAATAAAAAAGGAATAATAATAGTAATAGTAATAGTAATAATAATAATAATAGTAATAATAATAAAAATAATAGTAGTAGTAGTAGTAGTAATAATAATAATAATAATAATAATAATAATAATAATAATAAAAATAAAAATAATAATAATAATAATAAAAATAATGTTTGTTGTTGTTGTTGTTTAATATGCCATGATTTTATTGTAACATCTTCTCTGTCAATAATTTTCTTGGTACCTTGGAAAAGGAAGAGGCGTTGGATTAGATCATATCAGGATGTATATTCCAATCTAATTATTCTATGATAAACAGGATAATGTTGTAGGTAAGTGCAGGGAGAGGCTTGCTCTCTGGGGAAAGAATACCACCTTCACCTGGAAGGGTATAGTTGTTTGCTCAGCACTGTCAAGTCAACCCCTAAAATATTCCAGCTTTTTAAAAAATTTATTTTCCTGGAGACCCCTTATTTATTTATTTATGCATGTATATATGTATGTATGTATTTATTTATATTTATGTATGATTATATTAATGAGAGGACCAGATGCCTTATCTTCCACAGTTTTCAGAGTGGAAAGTTTTTGAAGCATTTTGTGCCCTGAAATGTTTATGAAAGTGAGGAGAGGAAATATTCCTGTCTCCAGATACTTGTGCCTCCTTTTGCCTTTAATGAGAAATAAATGTCATTACTGTCTTGGTGAAATTTCTGATGATAGTTCCATGTATAAATTGTCCAGAAATATGTCAAAAGCCTCCCCCTACTTTTAAATGAGTGGGTTCTGTCTATGTCCTTGAGGGACTGTAAGGACTCACTTAGTGTTCAGACTCTATTATAACACAATATGGATTAATAGTTAGGGCAAATGCCATTTTTGAGGATGAAACCCTATACAACACTGCTGACTTTTATCTTGAATTCACAGAATTAAAGATGAAAGAGAGAGGAAGACAAAAGCTCCATTTGCTTAAAAAAGTCACCTACTATCCATGAATTCTGCTTCTTACAATTTCCTGGTGCAGCGTTGTTTTAAAGTGACAGTGGGCTGGGATACCTCAGTGCTCCTAACTGGCTTACAAGAACCAACACTGTGGGACTAAGGGCAAAGTTTGCTTTCTCACCTTTAATTAGATTTTCGCAATAAGACTTGGTGCTATTTTTCAGCTTTCATTCAATTTCTTCTGATTCTTGTCAGCTTATACCTATGTGTGATTCAGAAGAGGTCTGCAAGCCTGCAAATATAAAATTCTATTGATTAAAAACTGTTACATATAGTTTAGAAAAATATATTAATGACAAATGTGCTGTCAAAAATATAGAATATTCTAAAACAAAAAAAAAATCGAAGAAATAATGCAAGGCGAATAGGAACATGTGAAGAAACTCCTTTTCAATTCTCCAAAATTCATCTCTTGTTTGCTTTCATTTACCAATATTACATTTGCACAAAATTCATTATTTTGAACAAGCATTCACTGTCTGAATTGTTGAAGAATTGCTTTCAGCTTTCAGCAATAACGTTTATCTTTATGTTGAAAGCTTTATCTATGAAGTTAGAATTCTGTTTGCAATGTAACTTCATCAGAAAAATATGTTGCACTAGCGTCACAATTTGTAGTGATGTGATATTTGTAATGCTAAGATTATTAAGTAAGCAGTGGAAATTCTGATCAAACACAGCAGCCATCTCTTCTTGTCCATAGAACAGTTCCAGGGTTTCTTTGGGAACTGTGGGTGCATCAGGTCAGTTGTCTATTCCGCCCAATTAGAGTAAGACTCTCTTCCACACCATGCCCAAATCATCTTCAGTTAGGAGAACTGCATCAGTTCCTCTTCTATGCAACAGCATACATTAAAGATGGAGTAGAGTATGCCTAGATGGAGCAGTGGAGTTCCATGAAAGCATACCAGTTTGAAGTAAGGAACTCCCTGAGCATTAGTATGCAATGCTAGTAAACCCTACATATTCTGTATGGCTATATCTTTTTCTCTATCAAAGAACCTGGTCAAACTAGCAAAAAAAAAAAAAAATCCAATCCCAAAACAAAAAACAAAACACTGAAAAGTTCTTATTATAGTGTTTTCTAACCTCTAGGGTTTAATGCAAGCATCTATTTGTTAGTCTGTCTTTGTTTTTCTCTCCAAAGCCTGAATATTTTACAGAATGGGAGACCCATTTCTTGTTCTATCTATGGTTTGAAACTTTCTTATCAGCCTGCTGCACTTATTTTTTTTCTTTGTTTCTTGGATCTCTATCTGGGGAAATGAATTGCACCTTGAGTCTGTGCACAAAAAAAAAATAAAAAATACAGCTTTCTTCTGAAGGCAGAAATCCTATGTATCCATTTTTTACCGTGTTACTTAGGGACAATCAGTACCAGTATGGCTGTCTTTGAACCACGAGATTATTCTGTGGTGTACTTCCAAACACCTCAGACAGTTATTTGAAGTATAGGAACAGATGGACCTTTTAGATCCATCACGTCTAAGAAGAGCCCTTTGTGTAAATGTCTGACAGTCTTATTTTATTCCTGCCTGTGGAGCAGACCACATCATACTGTCCTCCACTAATATCACTGAAATAAGGAATTTCATTTGTGAATGATGGTTTGAAAATATTATTTCCTAAACAAAACCTTTGTGTATTACTCAGACTCAATTCATCAGCCATTCTGAAGGCAATCATCTGAGTTTGGAATACACTGACAGCTTTGGCTTCTCTCTCTCACCACCTCGCTCCAGGTAAATGCTATCCCAATCCAGCCAAAGGAGACATAGATTGTGATTTTTGGGTGTAAAACAAACCTGCTGTACAAAGCTGTACATGCACATATCCCATGGGAAAACTTCCTGTTCCCATGGGCCAGTGTGTCTAGCGCAGCAAGAGATCTAGAACCTTTTATCTGTTTCAAAACATGGAATCTGACAGTTACAGATTGCACACATACATACATGCCAAAAGGGAATTTGCCTTCTATACATTAACAGATTTGAACACGTGTTAACACTCACTGTTTAAAGAAATTCTTAGAAGAAGATAGCATGCAGGTTTAACAGAAAATTGTAAAGTGCTCACTGATGCTAGAGAAGGTGTGCGTTTGCCAATACAATTCCTATTTTGGGCGACACAAGCCTCTGAGTGAATAATTACTTTGGGAAAAGTTGTGCATAGTCAGCTCTAGATTTTAGAATGAAAGCAAAAGGGATTTTTTATGGTTTTTGCACAAATCATTTCCCTCTTTTGAAGTAATAGATTTTTGTTAACCCTTATTAAAATTTATTACTGAGCAGTAAAGAGCCTCTGCTGGAAAAACACTTGGTATTAACTACATAAAAGTTAATTAACATAGATATTGTGATGTTTTTTAACAAGGAAAGTAAACATAGATATTTTAATTAGTCATATGCTAGAGGAAAAGCAGATTGGTCTTTCACGGATTCCACATGAATTAGTGGGGGAATAGTTACCTATGACACAAGAAAAGGAGAAAAACTAGAAATTCAAAAGGAACATAAACTGGGAACATGTTTTTAAATCATTATTATGGTAATAATTTTGTGTTTGTGTAGTAATGAGCCAATTAGCATAAGATGGCATGGTCAGGGACCGTATGCCTTTCTCTCTGTTGTCTCACCCACCAAAAAGAGCATTTCCCATTGCATATGCAGATGTGTTTGCAGAGACACATATCTTCTTCTGTTTGACCAGCCCTGCAGTGATTTAAAATAACACAGCAGCAGTAGAATGCTAACACTGCAGCTAATCCCTCAGCCTCTCACTTCAGACTGTAAATACATGTCAAAAGCATGAGACAAAACATTTTAGGATATAAGTCCACAGAAGATGGAGAAAAAATATTATATTCTGCATACTCTTAGTCCTAGTCAGTGTTAAAATTTCCTAGTTTAAGGAAGAGATTATATATATATGCCCTCCCTTCCTGCACCAAATTCAGCATTTATAAAGGTATGCATGTCCTCACAAGTTGTGTGGAACTATTAAAAAAAAAGGATTTTCTGTCTGTCTGTTAATATTGCCTACAACTTAGGAAGCACTAGAAGCACAGACTTTTTTTATTGTAGCTTGGTTTTCTCCTAGATCTATTCCCTGAACAGACTGGAGAGTGAGTGCTCCTACAGTACATGTGGATCCAACTATGATACCAAAACTGAAGGAAACAAAATCTGGTTCTGATTCATCATTGAACATATGATGCTTATATTTGTTCTCTCAACCACTTTCTGGCGCGTTGGGGCCACAGAGACAAGTCATTTTCAGAGAGAAAATTGCTTCAAAGGACTGAATATGCCAAAGCAGCTCTTAACCTTAGTTGCACACTATATTTTACTTTCACCTACAACATCAATATTCCTGGTGCAGTTTTTAGTGTCTTTGACAAACAGAAGTGTAAAAACCATGTGTCTCTAATTTATGCCCGGACAATTAATTTCTTAGTGATTCCCTTTGAGAATGCTGTGAACAAGCTGTTCCTTCTTACTTGAACCTTGACCTTATAGCAGCTTTAGGTTCCTGCCTTTCCTGTTCTGCTTCACTTGGTTACAAGGTTAGAAAGACAGGTGAAGAAGCATATAGATAGATTTCTATTATGGATAGATAGTAACAGGTGATGGATTTGACCAGCTATTACAGGGAATTCCAGCAAATTAGTACTAAGTGAAGGTAGTATCCCAGTCCCACAAAGCTAAATTTCATTATTATGGAAGCATTTGTACTTCCAGCACTGAAATGCTATATATATCATGTTGGATGTCTGCAGAAAGAACTCCTCATCTCTAGATGATTGATCAGGCTCCAAACCCTTAATCAGTATTTTGCTAAAGCAAATTATTTGTACTGACCTGAGGATTGAAACAAAAAGCCCAAATAACCCAACAAACCAACAAAAAAATCAACAAAAAATATTTCTGATAATGATATAGCCACACAAGCTAGAAACAGAGCAAATGAGTGCCTGATCATGTCCTTAGAGTAGAAAATCTTCAACTGATATGTGGCTCTTGCTTAGACCACAGTGAATGCATTGTTGTGCTTATATGATAATAATTATTAAAATCATTGAACTCCAGCATCAGTAATGTCAGACATTGGTCATATGCACCAATATTTCTTATGAAATACACAAACTACTGATTCTTATTAATATACAGTCTGATAGCCAAGCATCACATTAGCTCTGGAGGCTAGCATGTTTTGACCACACTGATAAATTACCATTGCCATTTTTCAGAGGGTGTTTCAGACGTAGTGTGAACAGGAGGCAGTGCTGTGAATATTTGTATTTACACATGCAGCTTTTTTGTACACAACACACAGTGGGTTCTCCAGGAACAGTGAGGATGGTGAAGTGTAACCTCAACATACAGCTTCTGAAGTAAATCTCAGAGGATAAATACATTGCTATTCAGAAAGATGAGAGCTAAAAATTATTGTATTCTAAGTGAAATGCAAATTTAAATTTACTCTCCTCATGCAGACTGAAGTGCCAACTTTGTTTTCAATATTTTGCAACAACCAGTCTCAATTAGATTCTTAGTTTCTTCCTACTGGGTAATTATAGATTGAGCATCAATTACCTCAGGACTTTAATTAAGAAAAATCTAAACACTTCAGTTTTTACTTTTTGTTTTTTGCCTATGTGCTCACCTCCCTTTAAGTAAGGATTTCTGGAAGACTGCAAAAAAAATTTAGGAAGTGAAGAACAATCCAGGACATCAACTTCAGGACTTCCATGAGGTTTTGTTGCATTTAAGTTCACGGTATTACGGAGAAAAAGGGAGTAACTTAGGGAGATTGCAAGTAACAGAGTGATTGTGCTTGTGCCAGAATGGAGCCATATATAGCTGCAGTTGTGCTTGGAGTCATAAGAGGGAGAAATAATAACGGGAGTTAATGAAATGTGACTTTTTTCTCCAGTAGGACTTGAGGTGACGCTATGGTCAACCAGTAGTTATTGCTGATGTGGATTACACAAGCTTCAAGACAACTAAGGAATCCTTTTGTGTACGTGCCACTGTTTGATTCTAGTGTTCTCTTTATGTTGTAGCTTAGGAATGGTAGTGTTAGTGCTCCCACCAAGACTCTTCAAACCACATGTTGCCTGCTTGTTTCCCGCTCTCCCCCTGTGGTGGGATGGAGAGGACAACTGGAGGAACAAAAGCTAAAGATTGTGGGTTGAGGTAAGAACACACCTGGACCACGAGCCCTTCTGCAATGTTGCATCTCCTCCCTGATGACTGAGGTGTCACATTTCTGTCACACAGAAATAATTCGCCCTTATTTTGCCAGTCCAGATCCACTTTGCCAGTCCAGATTCACCAGATACACTTTATTGTTCTTCTGTAGCCCATTTTTCTTCCCTGCCACTTGATGGAGATGTTTTTAATCTGACTGCAATCTGGACTGTACACCCTCCAAAAAGGTACAGCACCTGGGAAATCAACACTGGGAAAGAATGTCCTTCTTGATAGTTGGTGGGAACAGCTATTTTGTTGACCACATTCATTGGAATCTATGTCCATCTTGCCATTTTACTCCTAAAAACTGTATTACCTTCACAAGTCCTTTGGCCTTACTCTGTTTTGTGGCAATGCTGGCTCCCATGAAAACTTTCCAAACCATGCTGACTCTTGTCTGCAGTGGCATGGAGAGAATCAGAGGCACAAAAGATAAAGGTCATGGCTTGAGATAAGAACTATTTGCTGGGAACAGCAATGGGGTAAGAAAATGAACAGTAACAACAATAATATTAATAACAGAAGTCTACAAAAGAGACAGAGTGATTCACATGCAAAATGCTCACTGCAGAGCCCTACCCCAACATGAGCACTGCTATGCTACCCAGACTGTAAGAGATCCCTTTCTTTTGACCTCTGACAATGATGTGAGGTGATATAGAATAACCTCCATGTCCTATCCATGGCCTCTCCTGGCTACTGCAGTGATGACCGTATCCTAATGAAGTATGGTGAGGATGGCAGCAGGGTGAGTAGAACAAATGACTCTGTATAACTAGAAGATCTGGCTGAAACATTGGAGATGACAAAACATCACAGATAGTAATTCAGTTCCTAGTTCAGCCTCAGACTTCCTACAATCTTCAAATCAGACTTCATGTTCTCTTTCTGTCCTCAGTGTGAACAGGCAGTGCGATACTCCCTTAGGACTCTATTTCTTCCTCTTCTCTTATTCAAAGAAATTATGTTTGTGGGATTTCTAAGCTGAGGGGAGCTCTGCCTCTGAGGAGGGAAAAATTATTCCATAGGGAATTTTTCCTCTCCCACAAGTACTTTTTTAAGCAATATTCACCAGGATACAGGAAGCAAAATTGCTGCAGCTTGCTTTTCGTAGATTTCATTAGGCAGCTTCTCATTCTACCATTTATTTTCATCTATTACTCCTGATTTTTACTCAAGTCACTAATTTTATATTGTCAATTTCAGATCTGTGCAAAAAGCATCATACAGAGAGGATCTCTCTTCTAAATTTACATGCTATGTGAGATGATATTGCATTCTATTTCCCAGGTGCCAGAAAACAGCAGACCTCAATAAAGAAATATGGTGTCTCTGCATCAGACTTACTTTTAAGAACCTTCAAGTTTAACAACAATAGATACTTTCAGGCAAAATATCACTCAAAATGTATGGGTTTGGACCAGGCAAAATGAATTTCAGAAAAGATGGAATTAAAAGAACTCTGAGAAAAACTAATTTAAAGCATTTGTATTTAAAATATTGTTGCACCTAGCTGGTATATTGAAGAAATGCTGAGCTCCATGTCTCTCTTGGACCAAGGAAACCAGAACTGCACACAACACTCCAGAAGTACCTCACCAGGGACAGGATTCCTTGACCTGCTGTTAATGCTCTTCCCAATGCATCCCAGGATACCATTGGCCTTCCTGACCACTGGGCCACGTTGCTGGATTGTGGTCATCTTGTTGTCCACTCAGACCCTCAGGTCTTTCACTGCAGAGCTGCTCTCCAGCAGGTCAGCCCCCAGCCCCTGCTGGTGCTTGGGCTAAACCTGTGTGAAGGGAGGGAAGGAAGAAGGTGATCTTAACAACAAACACAAACATCCTGTGTTTTAATATTTTGTCAGAAAAGGCCCTTCTCTGAGTGCTTGTCAGAATTATTTCTCTTTGAATTTGTGCTCTTATTTTTTTTCAAGTACAATATTAATCTATAAAAGCATTAGTGTGACACTTATTGGGGTAAAGGGTAGCTAGAGGTCCAATGGTGTCAGGAACCCATGTCTTAAGAGAGGAACCCACTTGCCGCGTCAAAAAGTCCAAATATGGACAACACTGGACAAATCCAGACCAGGGAAGAGCCTCTTTTTTTTTATTGTTGGCACATCAGTCTCAGAACATTGTTACAATGGAGACAGCATGTTAACAGTTCGCTGGTCTACTGGGAAATGTCACCGAAGGTGGGGTAATACGGAAGGACATAAAATCATCTCAGTTTAGATTTCAGCCAATCATACAAAAAACAAGACATATTGACAAGCCTTCTAACCAATCTTATAAAACATACGTAATAGCAGTTAAAACAAAGACTATTTCATAAAAGACAAAGAACAGAGCTCTATTCATGGTAATCTTCTAAAGATATACATTAAATAAACTTGTTGCCATCCTAAAGCAAATTCTACAGAGTCCTATTGTTATTTGTCACATATGCTGCTTGGGAAACTTTTCTGCTTGCTTGGGAAACTTTTCTGCTGTAACAGAACTTCAGCCTGAGGCCTACATACTCTTTTTTAACCATTTCCTAAAAACCCTCTGACTTTATGGATTCCAACAACACTCCTGTTTTTGCACGTATTTTATAGTTCAAAAATATCACTGCTTTGTTTTAGGACAGCTGCAGTAGAGAAATGCACTTAATGAAATGCACACATGATAGCTTCATATGCTCATGAAGCTCATTCTGGAAATTTTATTCTCAATTAGGTAAGGTCCTGAAAAACTAGATCTCAGCTGGCCTTGATCCAAGTGGGATTTTACACAAATTGATCTTCTGATGTCCCTTTTTACCTAACATTCTTGCCTGCTTTTGGGGAACAGGCTAATCATTAGGAGAATACAAATTAAAAAAAAAATAAAACCATTATCTAGTATTCAGTTTCATTCAAAAGTGTCCAAGATCACCCCCATTTTGAGAAAGAGCTACCAGAACTTTGTTTAATATCTGAAGTGCCTTAGGAGACTGAACACTCAGGTTGAATGAAGTCATAATTTAGTAGTAGGGATGCCCCCTTCATAGATCGACAGCATTTTTAGAAAGAATATGAAGTTACCAGAGACTAAGACTGATATACGATAAATAGATTTAAATTAATGATGGTGCTTATCATTCACTACTTTTATTAATGAAGCAGCTTTATTCATTTGAACATGGACGTAAGTGCTTAATTTGTGACATTTCCTTTTGGGGGGAAAAAAAAAGGCAGACAGAAGGTTTATTCAGGAAACCATGGGGAAAAACCAAAGATCTAGTGAGACACTGGAGATTCACTAAAGAGTTTCCTTTTTCCTATTAATTCAGCAGTGTCTAACTAGATTTGAAAGTGTATTTTAATTATACCTTGCAATCCAAGAATGACTTCTGCAGGACATGCGAGAAATTGCAAAATTCTTCTTCCCTGCAGGCAAGGCATATTTCTTATATGCTACCATTTTCTTTTGTCTGTAGTGGTGGAGGAAAGGAAATGCTACTATGTCCAGCTAAAAACACCTGTTACAATAATATGTATTTGATAATAGATATGGCATTGCCTTAAGAAACAGAAAATGTAGTCTGAACTTGTGTTGAAGCCACGTGACACTGAAAAAAGAGGTAATTGAAAGATTAAGGAAAATATTTTAGTTTTACAAAGCCATTCTCTTTTGACTTAAGCATTTGCCTCCTGATATTTGTGTTTCAGTTTGTATCATTGACAGTCATGTTACAGTTTTATTTTTAAGAAGTTAAAATATGAGAATGAAAGTGAATTTGTCTTTTACATACTGAAGCATTTATAGCCCAGAGAAGTTTAATCCTGTTCAGTGCTCAATCTACCTCAAAGACGACTATCTTGGTCCAGCTACTTTTAGAGTAGAGAAGCAAGATTACATGAAACTCATTAGGGACACATAATCCTTAAGCACTTTGGAAGTACAGAAAAGGCTTCCACACTCCCAGGTAACTTTGCTGAACATAAGAGGGTGAAAATACTGAGTCTAATCAATTCTTTTTCATCCTTACCCAGGAAATATCAGAAGCAAAAATTAATTTCAGTCTTCTTTCTCAAACTGTAATCAACAAGAAAGAAGGGCAACCTTTTTTTCATCTGTCTAGCTGGGGAAATTTAATCAGGACTGGCACAGCAGTTCAAGCAGGAGTATGAACCATTCTGACAGAGAAATCAATGTTTCTGATAGATTAACCTATGGTTGATAATCAGCCTCTTCTTGTTATGTCTTAGACCTGTATAAACTCAGGAGAAAGGCAGGCAGGAAGGTATGTGCAAGTACTGAAGTTCACTTCATGCCAGTCAAAAGTCCCGTATCTTGTGTAATTTGAGACAGATTAAAAAAAGAAATACCAGATTTTTGCTGAGTCAAAAGCAAATTTAAAGCTCCAAATCCTGATTCTGTTTGGGTTTTTCCTTAATCCAAAATCCTTTTCTTCTAACATATCTTACCTATATAGCATATGATAAACTGAGCATTTTCTATGTCTGTCTAAAAGTTATAAATTCTTTCACACCTCCATTATTTAAATAGAAAAGTAAAATTATTCTTCTTCTCCTTTTTTATTTCTCTTTTAATTTTTGTTTGTTTTTAAATAGTACAACGATCCATTTATTCAACACTGGAAAATTCATTTTATTGCTAATTCAGATGTTACAGAAGAGCTGCCCTTCTGTTGCCAGGTAGGCAGGGAGGGACTCTGTCAGTGCAAATGCATTTTGCATCAGCATGTCATCAGAGAATTCAGTAGAGGGAAGAAGCAATCTATTTTAAGTGTCTGTGAACACCTATGGCAAAACATATGGCACTTCTGAATACCAAATGAAATCATTATGATCAGTGATACTCTAATGAATGCCAAATGAATGTGCAATGAGAGGACCCTAAGCATTGTTTTGATCAATTATGTCACAATGCTGTGGGCGTATAACTACAATATTCTTAGGCTGGAAGCTCTACCCTGACTTTTAACTATATAATTAACATGCACATAATTTTTTTGCAATGTAAAACAGTTGCAGGAAGTACTATATGTCTGACACCTATTCAGACCAGAGTGCAACTCCTAAAATCTTATCACTTGCTTGGGAAATGTAATCCTTTAAAATAAAGGAAGAAATGGCATGAATATATTAATAATGTATGTTTTTTCCATGAGAAGGGGCAAAATTTTCCATGGGATATGAGATACTAGGAATGAAGAAAGAGATCTGGGGAGACATAGTGATTTATATGAATGAAATACTAAATGCTGTGCTAGTTCATATCTGTGCCACCTCCCAAGTCCAAGAGCAATTGCTGACCCTTCTTTAAGTCATTGGAATGCTCTTCCCTTTTTGTTCTTCAGCACAATATCCGTTAAAATTCTTTTTTCTCATTCTAGCCTATGCTTGTGCCAGATCAAAATCATAACTTTTCTTAAATATCTTTTCATATTAACTCACATTAAATACCAATAGAAGAGCAAGATGCAATTGAGGAAACCAAATGCATATATGAATGAAATAATGCACATAAAAGTGAATATCTCATGCCCAAATTGTCTGATCTAACTTTTCATCTTGCCTTAAGCTTCCCTTATTTGTTATAGACTGGTTCTCTAAACACATACACAGGGAAGTAGCATACAAAGACCCCTAAACTAATTCTGCAATTTATCAAAATCAGTCAGTCAAAGTGTTACAGCCCCCAATTATACATTGTTTCAGTAAGTAACTTTGTTCTTCACAAATTAGACATGTATTTCAACTACTGTCTTTTAATTAAGCTTTTAAAGGAATGTCTTTGTTTTGATTCACTATTTCCTTGGCAATGTTGATCTTCAGCCCTTCCTTCTTTGTACAAAATCTTGCAACTTTGAGGAGTTAAATTAATAGACCAGTGCAGTGAGAAATTTACTTCCCTCCATTTCTTACTGTTATTTGTAAATTTGAAAATCTACAATGGAAATCCAAAAATTCTTCTTTCATGTTCACTACAACTAAGTATCTAAAAAAAGCCAAAATGAAACAAAAAACCCCAACCTAAACATATCAAAACTTATGTTCCGAAAAATGGTGTTTTGAATCATGTGAGTTTTGCAATTTGCTTATTGCTTTTGAAAATCATAAAATAGAGGTTTTCCTGAAGTTACACACCAGATAGAATTTTTTAGTTCTTACCTATATTAAGGACACAAAAATGTAATGAAATAGCCTTTCAATGTAGTCTCTTTATGAGCTTTCAGTATTGCTCACTTGCATGCACATTTGCTAAGACATTGGTATTTAGAATTAAAATCCTTGGCTTTTAATGTACAATGTACAATGAAGTACATAACTTCTTTAGAGAGGTTGCTTTTAAAATGAAAGAAGATGAAAGAAAGAAGGAGAAGGGAAAGGCTGAACTGACAGATTCCCTCATGCCCAGAAGCAATAAAACTTGCTTCCACAGAAAGACACTGATCATCTACTGTTTTCCACCAGTTTTGCCATCAGGCAGCCACTCCACTTTTGCAGTCATTGCAATCCCATCTATGAGCTCTGCAGGACATGGGTCAGGTCATAAGCACTCAAATTGCATTCCTATATTTTCCCTGAGTTGTAGGCAGCTATGATGGGTTGAAAGCACCTGCTTGCTGCTCACAAAGGCTGTAATGTAGCTGCATTAGCAATTACCTCCTTTAGTTTACTCAATCCCTCTATTCACCAGGTGCATCAAAGAATCACTCCCTCACTGGGTCAGTGCAAAAAATATAGATTAATTATGCTAATCATGCACTCGAGGCAGCAAATGCAGAAAACATCTGCCTCTTCCATTTCTCCAGTCAATTCCATTCCATCTACGCTTCTTACCTCTGTGTCTTCTCAGTGTGCCCAATTTAACTCAGAGCCAGGATTTGGAGACCAGTTCCAATATTTTCTCTGGTTGTTCAGTGCTGTCAAACCATGTTAAGAAGCATCACTTCTTTAAGCTACTGAGGCTGTATTTAACTTGTTAATTTTTCAACTTCAACTCCAGAAACTTCTTTTTGAAGCATTTCCTCACCCCGTTACTTTTCTATATCATCTATTGTATGAAAATTCAAAAATCAGAAATTTTCTACTGTCTTCTTTTTTCTTTCTCAGGTAGTTTATATTTCCCTCTTAGTAACCTACAAACCTTACGGGGTTTTTTTTTCTGCAAGGTTCACATGTAACAATCTCTGTGTGACTACATTTTCCTTTTTTTCTGAAGCTAGTCAGGTTGCATATGCAACTCACTTCACAAAATACAGCATTTCTTCAAAATTTAAGGCATAGAAAAAAGTATTATGTGTATAAGAATTCATTCTGATGTGTTTTTTTTTTCTTGTATGGTTTTTTATTTGTTTAGCATTTTCAACAGAGTTCCACAGCGGAAAATGCTTTCCAGAAATCCTTCTGTTGCAAAGTTTTGTGACCAAAGAACAATGTCTGTTAAAAACTATAAGGGTTTTTCCTTTTAGTGTTAGAAGGAAACATATAGTATATTCAACAAATATAAGATTTGCTGTGCACTGAAATGTGCACAGATTTTCTAATTGCCACAATTTGAAGGTGAATATTGCAGACTCTCTGCTGTATTGTGACTGTATTAGCAAAAGCATTCAACTTCTCTTTTCTGGCTGGATTTCCCAGTTTGTGAAGTCTCACTAAAAACCTACACAATGAACAGTGTGTTTCTACCTCTTTCAGTATTTGCATGTTGTAAATGTTCCCTGGGTACTAAAGTCTGGGAAACATATAGTAACTTGAATTCAAGCACAGCAAAAATAAAACCAGGTCTATGCTACAGATGCTCTCTTTCATTTCCATGTTTTACTCAGTGCCCACTCCTTTTTTAGATATAAATAACACTGACAGAGAAATGCCAGTCTGTCACACCACAACAACACAAAAACTAGGCATCTTGCCATCACTACTATGTCTTTTTTTTGCCAGAGCGCTGTCCGGAATAGATATTTGAAAATTTATAATGTTACATTAGCTTAAAAATTAGCCAAAAATGTTTTAAAAAAGAAGACCTAATTCTTTTAACATGGGACTGTGAATTCCCTCAATTAATTAACTAGTAAACAATAGAACAGTTAAAGTATTGCAGTCATTTTATTGGTGTTTGTTAGGATAAAATATTTGCAGATTTTGAATCAACTGACCTTCTTTAACCCTGGTACCCTGCTAAGCGGGGGACAAAGTGACGAATCAAGGTCGTTTTTCAGCCTACGTTAACTAGAATGTCAATTACTCTTTCGCTCTTCCACAAAGCAGTCACAGAGAGTTAGTGCACAGGCTCAGATGTGGGTGTATGAAGAGGGACAGCCTCAAGATATATTCATTCTGCTGCCTTTCTAACCTGCTTGGTAGTCAATATGCTATTCAGGTCTTGATTCACTTTTCGGGTTTTCAGTAGTTAATTCAAACACACTCCTTTGTATTTCCTTTTAATTGGATTATTTCGTAAATATCATTTGAGGAAATTTGGGTAGTCAAAATACAGTTCTTTGCTTTTTTCAGAATCACAGAACCACAGAATGGTTGAGGCTGTAAGGGTCCCTCTGAAATCATCTAGTCCTACTAGCTGCTGCTTAAAGGGCATCACTTGAAGCAAATAGAAGGACCATGTCCAGACAGCTTTTGAATACATCCAGGGACAGAGATTCCAGAACTTCTGTGAGCAACTTGTGCCCGTGTTCAGTCATCCCACAGTGAAAAAGTGATTCCTTCAGTTTTTCCTCACGTGGGAAATATTCCCACCCCTTTAACACCATAGTGGTGCTCCTCTGGGCTCTCTCTAGTAACTGCATATCCTTCTAGTGCTGAGAAATCCAGAATTTAATGCAGTATGCCAAATGGGCTCTCACTTCTCCCTCCATTCAATTGTTATCATTAACTGTTTTAATTACACAAAAGTTAATTACAGAGGACCCTCCTCCTTCAAGTTCTGTATTCTACTCACTGTGTAACTATGACTAAATCGAAACTGTCAACAATTCTATTGCAAAATGGTTGGGACTTGAATACATGATATTCTGAAAAGTATGTCACCAGGTTAATGTGCACAATGCAATAGACAGAATACCAGAAAGAGAATGATTACGGGGATCCAGGCCACAGGGGCAACATGTGAACAAGTGGCAACAGGCAGCAACAGTCTGGCATGTAGCTGCAGATAGAAAATCGGTGGGAATAATCTCGAAGCATACCATGTGCAAGAGCCATAGAGCTTTTTGTCCTGTAGACTAATTCTACAAGAGATATAAAACACACTGTGGCAATGATGAATAGGCAAAATATCCTCTTCTGAGGATCTTTTTAGAGTAAGGTTGAGAAATGGTGTCATTGACTTCAGTGACAGTGATGTTACTTTGACATTTTCCACACCTCAAGCAAGGGGCGGGATCGGTAGCATTGTGAGGTCAGTGGCAAGACAAAAAATGTTGTCATAGTTTAGGAATGATATTCTCTAATTTAGTGTTCCCACCGAAAACACTCCAGACCTCATGCCACTCATCCACTCTCCACCCCACTACTCCTATGCCACGATAGAGAGCACAATTGGGTGCACAAAAGGTAAAGACCATGAATGAAGAACATTTTACTTGAGGCAGCAGTGAAAGAACAATAGAGCATCAGCAATATTCATGGTGAGTATACAAGACAGGCAGTTGATTCACACGTGAGTGCTCTCCATGCAGAACCCAGTCCTATCTGCCTGCACACTGGAACTAACCAGGAAAAGAAGCCACCCTCATGTGTGTGGTGTATGGTGGTACAGAAAAATCCCTGATCCTGGACATGCTCCTCCTGCCTGCCACAGAAGTGAGCCCTGTCCTGGTTGGAACAAGGAAAAGTGCATGTTAGAGCTCATGACTGACTCCTCTAATCAATTCCAATCATTTAAACTCTCAGTTTGGTTCACTTCTAGAACATTCTAAATAGTTTGCAGCATCAAATATGAAATTGATTCCCTCCTATTTTATTTAAAGTTGTAGTCACATAAAGATAGCCCCAGGTATTTCCCCAGGCTAGAAAACTTTGAATTCTGAGCTCAAGTTGCCCTGTGAATGTCAAAAAAATTGCTTAAAAACTGACCTATTGACAAACAATCTTTTTCTAGATCAATTCAATCTTTAAACATTACCAGCAATTGATGAAGGATTTATTGTAGAGGAGCTGAGATGTTACAATTTAGTCTCACAGTGCCCTGTAGGGCTCTGGTTTTTTACCTCCAATCTGAAACCACTAATGACTTGCTAGACAACCACACCTACATCTTTAATATTTAATGGAAACTGAGAGAGTCAGAAAAATTATTTGTGCATGTTACTACCTGGCTCCAAAACATGCCACGCTGCATTAAAACCTGCTGTCTAGGTATAAGATTCTTTACAGAGAACTGGAGACTTTTTCTATTACTTTGTAAACTTTCTGTTCTAAGCTGGGCTAGTGGAAGCACACTCCTTTGGTCATGGTGGTGAGAGGTAAGGACATGCACTTGTTGAGGCAACTGACATTTCTGACCAGGAACCCTTGGCTTAGTACTGGAGTTAAATAAAATGTGTGACTTGAGGCATAGCACAGAAAGACATAAAAAGTCTGTTGTGGGTCACTTCCACCCACATCTAGTCACCAAGAATGTATTATTACAGCTAGTTTTATATCTGTATGTATTAAGGTAATCAGTTAATAGCTTTCATGGGTCCATTTTCTCTGTCTAAGTACCCACTTCATTCTGAAGGAGCAGGTAGCTGCTAAATTAGAATATGTGAAGTGTCTCCCAGGAAATTTAAATTGTTTTTGCTACCCAGACACAATCACCCCATTTTAGCCCTCCCTTCAGTGTTCACTGACCTCAATAAAGAGTACACAGCCATTTATGGACCCCCGCAGGCTCTGTTTAAACTTTACAGTGCTACTCAGATACTTGGTCCAAGTTTATGCTCCAGGTCAATCTCATCATTATGTCTGGATAAAAATTTAGGTTTTGTACAGCCTAGCTCTCATGAGAGGCTTGATTTTCTTTAAGGGAAAAAAAAAATCCCAAAAACTTGACAGAGATGAACTAGTAGAATGATATTTTGAATAATGGGCTAGTCCCCAGTTTGGACTATTAGGAACACAGACAGCTGAGAACCTCCTCAGAATGTGACCATGAAGTATGGGTTATATGGGGAAGACTATGGGTGAAGTCCAGTTTAATCAGAACCAAAATTTTTGAAGAAGAACAGAATATGGCTAAAGAAAGATTTTGAATTTGTCTAATACATTTGCAAAAGTAACTTCAAAATTGTAATATTACGGAGCATTTTTAAATACCTGAAATAAGAAGCAGATAATAAGGTCAGTGGTTTATACCCATGACACCTTCAGGGAATACTCACTAGGTTTTTTTAGAAATGTTATTTTCACTTGATGTTTCTTCTGCATGTTTTAAAATGGTACTTCTGTTTCAGATACATAATTTTTCATTACATTCGCCAACTGTAACATGTGCAAGTGTATCAGCAGTAAAATTCTGTGAAATGGCATTGAAATAATGTATATGCTCCATAAATACAAGATAAAAATTATATTTATCGGAGGTTTTTTAGATTTTTCAGCAATGTGAATAAGAATTAACTTTTATTATATTACTTGATAGTAATAACATGCTATCTATATAAAATTCAGCTGAAATGACCAAGGACTGTCTGTGGAAGTGCTAAATAAAGCAAACAGTAGATAAAAACCCATGACAAACTAACCTTTGAGTTAGTTTGTATTGTGCTATAATCTCTGGATGACATGTTTTCATCACTACTATCTTTTCATTCTCATTCTTTGTGCAGAAACACATACATTTTAAGAGAAGGTAGAAGGACACATACGTACCATCTCTTTTTCCCTTATAATTGCAAATGTATCCCTGATGTAATTCTTCAATAGGATAATTTTAAACTATTCATGATATCTTTAACTGAAGAAAAAATATCAGTCTCCCACATTCTATATAGACTGCCTAAGATTTTGAAGGAAAAGGAGACCTCTAGATAGTGATACTGCAAAAGAAAATAAGAAGTTTCTCACTTTTTTGGGAGAAAGAGACTTGAATCTGTCTTCAGAATTATTCCCTGCTCTGTGGACAGTGAAAACTTGGGCTTGTCAGGAGTCAGGAGCCTGATGTGCATGGCAATGTGTATGACAACCACATTCTCACCACATTCTTTGTGCCCCTCAAGAGGTGGCCTTCTCTGGCAGGGCTGAATTTATCTGGGTCACTGGTTTTTATGCTGGTTTGGAGCTGACTTCAGGACAGCTAGCTTTCCCCAGCCAAAAAAAGATTTGCATGGATTTTTAGACTGCAATCTAGGAAATCCAGTGCCCCAAATTCATGCATTTCAACACCTTACTGCTGGTTCTGGATTTTGCCATGAGGTCTTTTCTTCTCTGGAAGTCTGTGAGCCGACTTCTGATTTAATGTGTTTTCAAATATTTAATGAGTATAAATAATTTTCCTAGTCAATAGCAGAAGTTCCTTAAAGTACACAGGATGGCTGCTGGGAGGAGCAGGAAATTAAATTCTGCGTATATGACTTTAAAGACCTCAAGCAGATTTTAAAGACTGAAGTGTCTCACTGGACATCTTGAAAATTTCCATCATATATCTACCCCACCAATGATCATAGGTTGTATCTCAAATAAACATCTCCTAACAGTAGCATTCTTATTCCTTACACAATAAATATTAATTATAGTTTTGTCAGAATATTGCAGCTCCCGTAAATCTTAGAGGAAATTGGTTATAGGAATCTGTTTTCAAAATCAATGCGCTTCAGTTGTGATGATTGTATGATTTTTTTTTCTTTTTTAATCTTTATAATTTCTTATTATATCCCATAAGGTAATAATTAAAACTTGAAAGCTTTAAAAGAGAAAATAGCTTCCTTAAAAGACACAGATCAGTTTAGCCTAGCGCTTTGGGCTCTGGCTGCCTCATTCTTCCCTGCCCTGCTTTTGCCTCAAGCCTTCCTTCTGAAAGCCTGTTCTTCCTCAAGACCAGCTACTCTTATCAGCCAGTCTTAAAGGAAAATGCTCATCTGAAATGGGGAAGGGAGGAGTCTAATTCAGTAGGGCAAATAAAATTTGCATTTACATTGCCAGAATTTTTACTCTGCACTAGATACACTCTTCTATTTTTAAATTATTATCACAACAACATTGTAATAAATTGCTGTGACATTGGTCAAACCATTAGAATACAATTTTCTCTGGTTTCCACTGGTGTAGATCTTCAGTCAATGATTCCAATATTCAAACTCTCTGATACCTGAATAGTTCCACTGAGTTTAGTTATACTGTGTACATGTGAGAAACCATTCTCATACATAAATGTCTGCAAGATGGGGGGCCTGAATTTTAAATGCAGAAGATCAAAGAAAATATAATTAACAAAGAAGACATTCCCATGAGCTGCCTAACAATTCTTATGAAGTACTGAGTATCCTCTACAATCATTAGCTTCATTAAAATCTGAAGATAAGTGACATGAAGCAAGATTAATACTCAAAATTCCAGCTAACCTACATTTCTTTTTGTAGCAAGAAGGAGGTTTAGTGAGGCTGGATCTGGAATACTGAGTCCAGTTTTGGGTTACCAAAACAGAAATATGGAGTTTCTAGAGTGGGTCCAGTGAGGGGCAACCAAGATGACGAGGGGCCTGAGCATGTCTTAGGAAGAAAGGCAGAGGGAGTTCAGCCCTCAAGGGAGGGCACGGAGAGGATGGGCCAGGCTCTGCTCAGTGGTGCCAAGCAAGAGGACAAGAGGCAACAGGCAGAAACTGATGCACAAGGAAGAGCATCTGCACTGTGTGTGTGACTGTGAACTGGAACAGGTCACCCAGAGAGGCTGTGGAAACTCATTCTGTGGAGATATTCAAGGACCATCTGGATGCCATCGTGAGCAGTGTGCACCAGGAAGATCCTTCTTGAGCAAGGATGCAATTAGCCCACCAGAAATCTCTTCCAACATTAACCATTCAGTGATTCTGTGACACAGTCTGTTCAGTTCAAACTTTGTGTAAAGCCCAAATCTGATTTTATTGCTTTACAATTAGTCATGTCATTGGTTCCAAAGGTCAGTAAAAATATAATTATTTAATTATTGTGTGTAGCGTATATCATTCTAAAGTTAGATAGTTTTCATACAGAGATATTCCAAAGGCAGTTTTGGAAGACTAATAATTTTTAAAACTTAAAGACAAAGAAACATACTTGCATATATATTTTAGAGAAGGAAATATTATAAAAGTCTGGACATGCATATATGTTCATGTATATTTTTCTATGTGTGTGCAATTAATTAGAGACATACTATTTTCTTTCACCTCACCATCTCTTCATCTATAACTGAATACAGTAGTGCACTTATATAGTAGTGATAGTTTCATGAATCTAATATGTGTCCATGTCTTTGTTCTCTTCAAAATGAAAGGGTTACCAAGGCTAAAATCAGATTCCTAAAGTCTATCTACTTCCATTTCTAGTCATCCACAATATTAGAATGGGTCTATTTACTACACCTGTTTTGCATGCAAACAAAATCCTGTGGGAACAGGCTAACTCAGAAAATATTACTTCCAAATTACAGAAATTAAACTTATTTTCTGTTATTGCTATTACTTACACAGACATCAGTGGTTTTTAAATGGCTTTAAATGGTTGGAGATGAGAGAGGCTGACATTTAATAACTGACATAATTGAATACTTAACGTTAGAACCCCCACACACCTACCCCCTGCTCCCCCCCATACTCACACAGATTATGAAAGTATGAAAATGAAAAAGAGAATATTAATAATAATATTACATTTTAAAAACTGCGGCTAGTGAAAATCTAGTAACAAGAGATGTACATGGTGCTGCTGGCCTAAAAAATTACCAATCTCTATCTTCTATAGATATCAGGTACAAGTTAATTTCAAAGTTGAAATGTGCATATAAAGAGAAAGGAAATCAACTCTCCTCACAAATTAAGAAATACAATTTGAACTAAGCATGGACTTAAACTCTTCAACTCAGCTTCTATGAATCTGTGCTTCATGGATTGTAGCAGAAATTATGAATTATGCAAGAACAAATAGTACAGCGCTGTCACATATTCACCTCAGCAGCAATATTTTGATTGCTTGACTAATCAGAAGATCTTTAAGTCTTGCTCTATAATAATATAAGCATTTGGAGAAGTACCACAGGGATGTAATCCAGTTAAGGTAATACACTTTCTATTTCTCAGGAAAATGTGGGCGATTTTTGACCAGCACATATCTTGACAGTAACATATATCACACAGTAAGATATATTACTCAATCTAAATATCTAGGGTCTGATATGAGTTCAAGTAAGTTCAAATTGCCTGCTATGTTTACTGTTACTCAGCCTCATGTATATTACATTCATTATTTACAGATATCTGGAAGAACTTGCTTTTTTATCTAGAGAAATAAATTTTCTGGGTTTATAGTGAGCTCAAAGACAACATATGAGACATGACAAAGGAGACAGGTGATGTATGGCACTATGCCAGTAGCGAGGAGTTGCATCTCATTAGTTTGCAGGTAGCATTAATCAAATCATATACACAGTGCAGCATAGTCTGGAATACTCTCAAAGAGGGACTGCTCTGAAAAATACATGAGATAGAGTACAGGTCTCTTGAGGGTGCTTTTTTTCTTTGATCAAATGTTCTTATGCATTTCTCAAAATACTGTAATTTTATCCACTTTGAAACATACTCTGTTCTGAACAACAACATTTTTATTTTTAGGAAAATGGATAATGAAAATAATTGTGCAAACACAGTGCAGGAAAAGACATCAGGTGGTAAGCCTAGGGTTGTGGAAGAGATCTTCCCCTTAGCGCAGTATTCTCCTGCACAAAAACTCTATTCCAGAGCCTTCTCACTCAGAGTGATCAGCCAGGAGTCTTGTGGGTAGGTGGCTTATCTCATCCTGTGGGTGGCCTGACATTTCATGTACTCTGCACAATGAAAAGCCCTTGCATATTTGGTAAGCTTATGTAGGTAGAAGAAGCGATAACTCTAGTTGAAAAGTCGTTGTACAACATTTAGAGACCTTTATCTTGGGGATTCAGGAATCTTCATTGCCCTTGCTAACAGCCTAAAGGCATATTTTCATCCTGGATGTTGAGAAACAGCTGGGCAGAGAGACCATGAGTTTGTTCATACACATTTGCTGATCTTTGATATCTAAGACAAAGTCCCACTCTTGATTATTTAAACTGTGCTATAAATACATGCAAAGAAACTATTCACTCTGTCTCTGCATTGTGTTTCTGCTTTTGAAGTCAAAATGGCACAATCCCTAAATGTAGTCATAGAATGGCACACTTTGGCTTTATTTGCAGGAAATGTTACATTTTATTTTAATTAATGGTTAAGATTTATGAAACCAACAGTTTAAATAGAGCAGCCTGGAGCTTGTCTTTGGATCTTGAGATTTGAAAGCTGAATCATATTGAAAAACTCCCACTGTGATTTACATATTTTGTAGAGAGTGAATTTTATTACAAAGCAGAAAATCATTTATTTTTGGCATAGTTATAGTAAACTGGAGTTATTGTAACAAAATTCCCTAGCTGTCATGTATTCCCCATTCATGACTAATGATGGCAATGTTGATTGCTTATAAATTTCTCTTTTTTTGGCCCAGAGGGATTTGAGTCAGAAGGGAGCCTCTGAAAAAAAACCCATTTCCCCTTTCACTTGCAGCAGCACCCCTGGAGATCTTGTGTGTTACAGTAACTTATCTAGAAGGGAAAGAGTTGGAGAAATATTCCTTCAACATTGCAGACAGAGACACCATGGATATAATTTGATTTATAATTAGCATCTGAAATGTACAGGCACCCTTACCCAGTGCAATTCCATCCTACTTACAGTCTGCTCTGACTTTTAGATTCACTTCAAGTCAACCATCTTCTTTGTTCCACGCATTCTGTTTTAGTGAAAATGCTTTAATTTTTGGGCACAATACACAAATGCCACTAAGGAACAGTCTTGAATTAAATAATAAATTCAATCCACTTGAAAATAAAAATAAAGAAAACAGTGCGACTATCACACTTATTCCAGATCTGACACAGTGTTAAGTGAGAGCTTTAGAGATAATGTTGACATTCAGGGGCAAAATCAGACCTTATTAAATGTGAGCAATTGAGGTCATAGTTTTTTCCTTAGGACTATACTATATCCAAAGCTCACAGGGATTTTAATAAAGTTACAGATATAAATTGAGCAAATTTGTACAAACCAAATGCATCCTAAAGGAAAACCATGTAGTTTAAGTTCTGTTCTTTCTGTAACATAAAGATCTAAAAGTTTTGTCTTTGTTTCTTTAGTCCTACTTGTAAAATTTATTTTCTTATTCTTCTTTCTTTTTATTCTAATGCTATATGTATTGGAGTAAAATATTCATCATTATACATTAATCAGGGAAAAAAGTTAAGGAAAGAAAAATATTCCTGAGATGCAGCTCTGCATCACGAAGATTAAACAGAGTTAAAGTGAGAAACACATTCTTTTCTTTAAATGAGGTCAGTATTAAAAATCACTTTCCAAGCTCTTTGAGAACATTCTACTTGAAGAAGTTTTTTATTTTACGAGAAGAATTTTATGCTGCAATTAAAATGCTTTTTGCTTTTTTGTGAAATTGTATTTAATCTCTGTGGCACTGTGCTGACCTGACATCTTACAGAATACTTTTACTAGCCAAAATAGGAAAGAAGAAGGGACATTCCTTCAGTCAATTCTTCACCATAGAAATTCTGAGTCATGCTAGTGTCCTCACTGGTGGAAAAAAGAACTTGAAGAGGAAAATAAATACAAAATATCATTTTACTTTCCAAAGGAATTTTTAGCTGAAAGTGTTGCTGAAGTTTTCCCATAAATAAAAGCTCTCTGCATCAAATACAGTCTTATGAATATTTTCAGTGAAGTTAAGTTTGAAATAATTTCAGGAAGCTCAGAATTGTAAAGGCTATCTAATATTCTCTCTTTGAGGAACTTTGGCCTAATTCATTCATTGAAAACAGTGGCCCCTCTGAAATTATTTTACAAGACTCAGCCCAGGGAAGATCCTTCGGGGTCACTCATTCATGTCTCCTACTATTGCAAACAGAGTATTCTGAAACTCATTGTTCTGACATTTTGCAGTGCAATATTTCTTCTACAGTTCACAGGCAACCACCTTGTCTTAATTCCTGTCCTCAAATTTTCAGTGATGCTATTATTTGATGGGAAAACAATGTGTTTGTCACTATACTATTATTATTATTATTATAATTTTTTTTTTTATATAGGGCTCGCCAATTCCTTGTGCTGTGATGTCAATAATTTTCATAATTTCACAGAGATTATGTCACTCAATTCATTCTAAGATCACATCTACCCTCTTCATGTCAGCGTAATGATGGTTCACACTAATTCTGCAATTGTTTACAGGTTGTCTGTTTTAAAAATCTGATTGCATTAAAATTTATTGCATAAATACTGGTAGCTAGAAACAGTGTTTTGCAGTTTCTTTTATAGGTTTTAATTCTGTTTATCCTTTGGCTCCAGTCTTCGAGGTGATACAAGCTTTCTTTTATTTTAGTAGAAAGGGTGTCTACAGATTTAACTCTCAGAACTATTACTAAGAAACTTTGAGCAAATATCTGCTGTTTCAGCATCATGGCTAAGGTAAGTTCTTTCCATGTTGTATTTGTCTAGGTTTAGAGCAAGTTTGGGGAAGAATCTTCTCAAAGGAGCTCTGGTGGGAAAAGCAGATTTAATCGGCCTCTCTCTTTTCAACTGGTCTGGGAGGAAAGAAAAATACCTCTTTGGAGAAAGGTGGAAAAAACTTTTTGTTTATTAAACAATAAGACTAAAACAGTATCAAAACAATGAGACTTCTTGCTACTTTAAAAGAGATGACAAACTGAGAAAACCCCGGGTTCAAGCAGCAGCTCACTCAGTCTCTGATCAGTCTCTCAGTGCTGGAATTGTTGCAGGCCAGGGCCGGCCCGGTGGGCCACAGCTGCAGCTGCCGGTGCTCTCCTGGGTGTTCAGTCTAGAGCAGTTCTAAGAGGTCTAAAGAAAAGGGAAAAAAAACAGTCCAGGGAACTTCTTTGCCTCAGCTAGCTAACACTAACTAAAAAGCAAAAGAAGAGCTCTCTGTCTCGCTGTCTGTCTGCAGACAACACAGTCAGGAGCAGGAATGTGGAGGAGTGAGTGCAGTGTCTGAAAACAAACTGCGCGCTTCTTCTCTCTCTCTCTTCACTCTCTGTAACACTCTTAAAGGTACAAAACTTATTATTATTCAACATAAACAGAATGAGACGATTGGGGATAAAAGCATCATATAGTCAATCCAGGACATTCTACTCCTTATCTCTATATTGTCTGCTTACTACTAAAACTAATATAAATTCTAACTCTACAAGTACATACATGATACATCTATTATACAACTATATACAGACAATGGTAATAACATTCAGGAAACAGTGATATTTATACAGGTTTTATTCAACAATCAGGTCTCTCTGAGGTACACATCGTGTTCTTCTATCTTTTTGCATTATCTACTACGTGCAACCTGGTCTTTGAGCAAAGACAACTCTACGAATGGGTTTGTTTGTACTCGAGGCAGAATTGATCTACACAGTTTTTTCTAACAAACTTCTGATATGTACTACTGGGACTTTGTCTCTTTTTATTACATTCAAGGACTCAGACTGGGCAGGACTTGCTCGGTTGGTGGAACTTCGGGTGTTAACTAACTAGGTGGCTTTTGCCAGATGTTGCTTTCAATTCTTGAAAGATCTTCTACTCAAAGCTTTCAACTGGGTTTTTAGTAGTTTATTGTACTTCTCTACTTTTCTTGCAGCTGGTGCATGGTAGGGGATATGGTACACTTACTCAATGCCATGTTCTTTAGCTTAGGTGTTGATAAGGCTGTTCTTGAAATGAGTCTCATTGTCTGACTCGATCTTCTCAGGGGTGCTATGTCTTTACAGAACTTGCTTTTCTAGGCTCAGGATGGTGTTCTGGGCTGTAGCATGAGACACAGGGTAGGTTTCTAATTATTTAGTGGTGGCTTCTACTATGGTCAGCAAGTAGCGCTTGCCTTGGCGTGTCTGGGGCAGTGTGATGTAGTCAATCTGCCAGGCTTCTTCATACTTGTACTTGGACTACTGCTCACTGTACTAGAGGGGCTTCAGTCGCTTGGCCTGCTTGATGGCAGCACACGTCTCACAGTCATGGATAACTCGAGAAATACTGTTTATGGTTAGATCTACTCCTCGGTCTCGTGCTTACTTATAGGTGGCATCTCTGCCTTGGTGGCTTGAGGCATCATGGGCTCATCGAGCTAGGAATAACTTTCTCTTATATTCTCAATTTAGGTCTATTTTGGACACTCTTATCTTTGCAGCTTGGTCTACTTGCTCATTGTTTTGGTGCTCTTCGGTGGCTTTACTCTTGGGTACATGGGCATCTACATGGCGGACTTTCACAGGTAGTCTCTTTACCTTGGTAGCAATGTCTTTTTACTCATCAGCAGCTCAAATTGGTTTCTCTCTACGTTGCCAGTTAGCCTTTTTCTACTTCTCTAGTCATCTCTACAGAGCATTGGCTACTATTTATGAATCAGTGTAGAGGTAGAGCTTTGGTCACTTTTCTTTCTCAGCAATGTCTAGGGCCAGTTGAACAGCTTTGAGTTCAGCAAATTGGCTTGATCTACTTTCTCTTTCGGTAGCTTGTGCAACTTGTCGTGTGGGGCTCTATACGGCTGCTTTCTACTTCTGGTTCATCTCTACGATGCGACAGGAACTGTCAGTGAAAAGAGCGTAGCGTGTTTCTTTTGGGAGCAGTTGGTTATAGGGAGGAGCTTCTTCAGCACGTGTCACTGGTTCTTGTTCTTTTTCATCTGTGACACTAAAATTCTCACCTTCGGGCCAATTTGTAATGACTTTTAAAATCTCAGGGCGATTCAGTTTACTTATATGGGCGCGCTGAGTGATGAGAGCAATCTACTTGCTCCATGTAGCACTGGTGGCATGGTGAGTGGAAGGAACTTTGCCTTTGAACATTTACTTCAGCACGGGTAGTCGGGGTGCCAGGAGGAGTTGTGCTTCAGTGCTTATTACTTCTGAAGCAGCTTGGACTCTTTCATAGGCAGCTAGGATTTTTTTTTCTGTTGGAGTATAGTTGGCTTCAGACCCTTTGTAGCTTCGACTCTAAAATTTCAGTGGTCGACTTTGAGTTTCTTCAGGCACTTTCTGCTAAAGGTTCTAGGACAAGCCATGGTTCCCGGCTGCAGAGTAGAGCACATTTTTCACTTCTGGTCTTGTCTTGACTGGGCTAAGGGCTACTGCATGAGCAATCTCTTGCTTGATCTGGACAAAGGCCTGTTGCTGCTCAGGGCCCCACTGGAAATTGTTCTTCTTGCGGGTGACTAGGTAGAGAGGGTTCACGATCTGACTGTACTCAGGAATATGCATCTTTTAAAAACTTATTGTACTCAAGAAAGCTTGTGTCTCTTTCTTATTGGTGGGTGGAGACATTGCTGTGATCTTGTTGATGACATCTGTAGGAATTTGACGCTGTCTATCTTGCTACTTCACTCTCAGGAATTGAATCTCACGAGCTGGTCTCTTTACTTTGCTCTTTTTAATGGCGAAATTAGCTCTCAGGAGGATCTGGATGATTTCTTTCTTTTTCTCAAACACTTCTGCAGCTGTGTTCCCCCACACAATGATGTCATCAATATACTGCAGATGTTCTGGAGCCTTACTTTTTTCTAGTGCAGTCTGGATCAGTCTATGGCAGATGGTGGGGCTGTGCTTCTACCCCTGGGGCAATCGGTTCTAGGTGTACTGCACTCTCTTTCATGTGAAGGCAAATTGAGGCTTGCATTCTGCTGCTAGAGGAATGGAGAAAAATGCATTGGCTATGTCTATAGTGGCGTACTACTTTGCTGCTTTGGACTCAAGCTCATACTGGAGCTCTAATATGTTTGGCACGGCAGCACTCAGTGGTGGAGTTACTTTATTCAATGCACAATAATCTACAGTCAATCTCTATTCTCTTTCAGATTTTCGCACAGGCTAAATGGGGCTGTTGAAGGGTGAGTGGGTCTTGCTGACTACTTTTTGGCTCTCTAGCTCTCTGATCATCTTATGGATGGGGATCACAGCATTTTGAGTGGTTTTATACTGCCGTCGATGCACTATGGAAGTGGCAATTGGCACTCGTTCTTCTTTCGTCAGGCATCTTACTGCAGATGGATTCTTAGACAACTCAGGCAAGGTGTTCAATTGCTGGATGCTCTCTGTCTCTACAGCAGCTATTCTAAATGCCCATCTGAGTCTTTTTGGGTCTTTGAAGTACTTACTTCGAAGGTAGTCTATGCCTAAAATACATGGGGCTTCTGGGCTAGTCACAATAGGATTCTTCTTCTACTCATTTCCTGTTAGGCTTACATCAGCTTCTACTAAAGTGAAATCTTGGGATCTCCCTGTCACACCAGCAATAGAAACAGACTCTGTCTCTACGTGTCTTGATGGGATTAACGTGCACTGCGCACCAGTATCGACTAAAGTTTTATACTCTTGTGGTTCTGATGTGCCAGGCCAACGAATCTACACAGACCAGAAGACACGATTTTCTCTGGCCTCTACCTGGCTAGAGGCAGGGCCCCTCTAAGCCTGGTTATCATTCTTTTCTTGGGTGTATGTTTTGGATGTTTTTTCGAGGGGATCAGACATGTCATCATCATTATACTTGGCCGTTCGGCTACGGGCAACTGGAGCTGCTTTCCTCCTGGTGGCTTCTTTCAGTTCACGCACCCGTCGTGCCAGAACAGCGGTAGGTTTCTTATCTCACTTTCTCATGTTTTCCCCACAATCACGCAGGTAAAACTACAGCTCAGTTCGTGGGGTGTATCTTCTCTCACCATCTGGGAAACGTCTGCTTTGGATGCCGGAACTTCGGATTTGTACTGCTGAAATTTGGAGAAGGTCTTCTTTAATCTCTTCTCTAAGCTTCTTATGGTTTTCTTCTATCTTATCTTCTAAATTCTGCAGACGTGATTCTACCGCTGCGATTCTGGCATGTGTTGGGCTATGTACAGCATCTGCATATGCTCGGAGCTTCTTTGCCATGTCAAGCACAGTCTCACCCCTCTCATCCCTCTTCATGATGGCTAAGGCAGAGGCATATTCTTGTGGCCCGAGTCGTACGAGTTTTCGCTACATCACAGACGTGCATGGTACTAAGTCTGGGTTCTTAGTTGTTACATCATCTGAGAAGATAATCTCAACTACGGCCATTTCTCTCAGGCGTTGGATCTCTTGCTCCATTGTCTTCCACTGAGTCTGCTGCATATAGAGATCGTCTGCACACAGGTATCTTTCTGCTACACTTCTTAGGACCCGTTCCCAGAGGCTCTGAGAGTTAGCCCTCCTCATCATTCTTTGGTCTATGACAGTATCTTGTGACAGGGATCCCAAATGCCTGGCTTCAGTGCTATCTAAAACAGTAGCTTCGCTTGCAGCATCTCAGAGACGGACCAGCTAACTAATTATGGATTCATTAGACCTTCGAGTGTAATCCTTCCGTAGGCCACGAAGGTCTTTCAGGGAGAAGGACTCAGTATTGGCATCTGATCTTGCATGTGCTGCTTTGACTCTTGACTTTACGTCAGGGGGCACTGAGGTTCCTTCTCTTTCATCATCATCATCATCATCATCTACTGGTCGATTGGTCTTGGCTGTGCATTTCCCACTTCTAGTGCTGGTAGCAACAGCCATGGGTTTGGCTGCTGGCTTCGAGCCTGGAGTGTTAGCTGCAGCTTGAGTCACCGGGACAGTTGCTCATTTATCTCCCTGCCCCCCTGCCTCTGTCTGCTGCCCTAGAGTATCTAGCAGTGTGCGATAAGCATATGCCAGGGCCCAGCTCACTGCAATGACTTTTTTCTCTTTAGGCTCATCCTGGTACTTCTCTTTCAGATATTTCCCCACCTCAGCTGGGTTCTGAATTTGTTCATGGGGAAAATCCTACACTATAGGGTCAGAGAATTCCTTCAGGATTTGGCCCATATCCTCTCATTTTTTACACCACTTAGGATTTTCCACACCAGGGTTTACTCCTGAGTCAGGGGTCTCATCAGCCCGTCTAGAAATCTCAGCCCTCAATCTAGAGAAGCTGCAGACCATATAGAGGAGACTTACCAAATTAAATACTAGAAAGATGGTCTCTTTAACATTCAGGGGAAACAGAACATTCTCAAAAAGTGACATAACTGATTTAAAGGAGAAGAGGGAAAGGGAAGGCTGGAAAGTCTCATTCTTAGCTCCTCCTCTAACAGACTGAGTGTAGTTACTAATAAATTCTCAAAACATACCACTGGAATTGGGATGCAGGGTAGGATGAAGAAACCATAAACCATACATGCTGTAAACAGAGGTCAGTATCTTTTTGAATGCTTTATAAATCATTATCACCAGGGCCAGCACAACAGCTATTCCAATCCGTACCTCTCTACCGTAAAAATTACTTGTTAAGGACAATAATCCTAATGACTAGAAAGGTATTGAAACCTCAAAAAGGTCTAGAGCCCAGATACAGAGGCTTTCACAACCAGAGACATCAGGGGTCCAAGCATCATGTCTACTAACTGCTTTAGCAACAACAGACACACAATTAATAGGGCTTTTTTCCACATTTTCCAGCCGCGCGTTGGGCGCCAATTCATGTATTTGTCTAGGTTTAAAGCAAGTTTGGGGAAGAATCTTCTCAAAGGAGCTCTGGTGGGAAAAGCAGATCCAATCGGCCTCTCCCCCCTCAACTGGTCTGGGAGGAAAGAAAAATACCTCTTTGGAGAAAGGTGGAAAAAACTCCTTGTTTATTAAACAATAAGACCAAAACAGTATCAAAACAATGAGACCCCTTGCCACTCTAAAAGAGATGACAAACTGAGAAAACCCCGGGTTCAAGCAGCAGCTCACTCAGTCTCTGATCAGTCTCTCAGTGCTGGAATTGTCGCAGGCCAGGGCCGGCCCAGTGGGCCACAGCTGCAGCTGCCGGTGCTCTCCTGGGTGTTCAGTCTAGAGCAGTTCTAAGAGGTCTAAAGAAAAGGGAAAAAAAACAGTCCAGGGAACTTCTTTGCCTCAGCTAGCTAACACTAACTAAAAAGCAAAAGAAGAGCTCTCTGTCTCGCTGTCTGTCTGCAGACAACACAGTCAGGAGCAGGAATGTGGAGGAGTGAGTGCAGTGTCTGAAAACAAACTGCGCGCTTCTTCTCTCTCTCCCTTCACTCTCTGTAACACTCTTAAAGGTACAAAACTTATTATTATTCAACATAAACAGAATGAGACGATTGGGGATAAAAGCATCATATAGTCAACCCAGGACACATATCATCTGCTAAAGCCTATTTTTCCAATTTCAGTGACAATTTTGCTTGTCCTGCTTGTCCTGCAAACCTAAGGAGCTTACATTCAGTGAAATCCTATTGTCCACAAGACATCAAAGCCAAATATCAAGTTAATATAACACAATTCTGCTACAGAGTTCATGTAACAGGTTCATTCCCTCCCTCAAGGTCTTTAATCAACTTTCCTTCAAGATTTGCATAAAAATTATGAATATTTTCAAGATCAAGTTAGTGGGCTCGTATCTTTCTGTATCTTGCCTTTCTATTTAATTAACCATGGGCACAACATGGGCTTTTCCATTTACATTATTCTGACTGCTTAACTTAGTCAAAAGAATTTGCTATTTTGCAGTCATATGTTACTTATTTACGATCCAGAGCTGTAACTTCAAACTTGCTCGCATCTGAATACATTCAATCCATTGAGATTTCTAATTCAGTCATAATACCTCCCATTTTTAGAACATCAGTTTCATTTGCCATGCTGTCATGCTTACTAAAATCTAAGAGAATTTTTAATATATTTTATATAAATACTTTTAAATGAAAAAAAAATATTTTAGATTTAACTGCAGAATTTTAAATTAATTTCCTAGATTGTTGAGAATACATTTTTTAAATCCACCACATCTGTCTCACATAACACATCCATTTGAAGGATGCGTTACTTTTGCATTAATATAATTTTCAAAACATTTATCAGTTCCACTTTTGCAATTCTTTCCCATAATACTTCAATTTTGAGACATGACTTCTCTTTTGCTCTGTAGGTATGAAGTGGTTGTATACGGATGAGATGAGGAAGATCAAGGCAAAGCTGGACCTGAAATTGGCAAGAGATACAAAAAGTAATGAGAAGGGCTTTTTATAGGTGGGTTTACCTGGAAAGAAAGAAAAAGAAGGCAAAGGAGGTGAACACCCATTAAACGATGCTGGAAAACTGGTAACAAAGGACAAGGGGAAGGCTGAGGTGCTCAGCTCCTTTTGTTTGTCTCAGTCTTCAAGACATTCTTTCTTCTCACATCCCATGAGTAGATGGACAGCAGGATGGGAGCTGAGGGATCAAAGTGTTTGCCAGTGTCAGTGAAGATCAAGTCCATGACCATCTGAAGAACCTGAATGTGCAGATGTCTATGGGATCCAATGGGATGCATCCCAGAGTCCTGAGGGAATTGACTGATGTAGTTGTCGAACACTCTCCATGATCATTAAAAAGTCATGGTGCTCAGGTGAAATCCCAGGGGTCTGAAAAAAGGGAAACATTGTACCCATCCCTAAAAAGGGTAGAAAGGAGGACCCTGGGAATCACCAATCTGTTAGCATTACCTCTCTGTCCAGGAAGATCATGAAACAAATCCTCCTAGAAGCTCTGCTAAGGCACATGGAGGACAGGGATGTGATTTGGGATAGCCAGCACAACCTCACCAAGGACAAGTTCTGCCTGACCAACTTGGTGGGCTTCTGTGATGGAGCGACTGTGTCAGCAGACAAGGGAAGGGCTGCAGATGTAATTTATCTGGAGTTCTCTAAAGCCTTTGACAAGCCCCCACAACATCCTTCTCTCTAAATTGTAGAGAGATGGATTAGACAGGTGGGCTGTTAGGTGGGTAAGAAATTGGCTGGACAGCTGCATCCAACCAGCCAGCAGCTCTGTGTCCCAGAGACATCAGTGGTGCACCTCAGGGGTCCTATGGGAGCCAGAGATAGTTAATGTCTTCATTAACAGCAGAGACAGAGGCATCAAGTGCACCCTCTGCAAGTTTGCTCATGATACCAAGCTGGGCGGTGCAGTTAGCACTTCTGAAGAATGGGATGCCATCCAGAGGGACCTGGATAAGCTCAAGAAGTAGGAAATCTCAAGTTTAACAAGAGCAAGTGCAAAGTGCTGATATGGGCTTGGGGCAACCCCCAGTTAAAAAACAGGATGAGGGATGAACATGACAAGGTGAAATAGTTTCGAATTGAAAGGCAGTAGGTTTAGACAAGGATGGAACTATTATTAGGAAGGAATTATTTACAAGGAGTGTTGAGGCATTTGCACATATTGCCCAGAAGAGTTGTGTCTGAACACTTCCATCTCTGGATGTCTTCAAGGCCAGATTGGATGGAGCTCTGGGCAGTTAGTCCTGGCAGAAAGTATCTCTCTCTGTGTCAGGGGGATTGGAACTAGAGGATTCTTTAAGATCCATTCCGACCCAAACCATTCTGAGGTTCTATGATTCTATGAACTTAAAGTAGTATTGAATTAATGATAATTTATCTGATTCCCATCAACTTATAACTGTAATTAAAAATACTGATCAGCTTGTGTTATCCTTGTTTATCAAAAAATCTTACTCAGGGAAGGGATTTCTTGAAATCTGCAGTGAACAGACTAAGAGACAAAGTGAAAAGATCAGAAGGCAAAGCATTCAGATTTCAATGATAGGGTAAAGACAAAGAACAGATCATAAGTGAGATGGATGTTGGTCTCCAGCAGTCAGGAATCTTGAAATCAATATATTGTCCCTTGAACAATCAGTTTAACAGGAAATATTATTTTAATGTTAACTTATGACACCAACTTATTAGCACAAAAAGCTGAAAATATAACTTACAATATGGAGTCTGACTGGTCAGATTTTTTTAACAAAAACAAAACTTAGCAACACTCTAAATACATTCTTGAGATAGTGAGAGCATTATAGCATCCTGTAATTTTAAAATAGTGATTTGATTCTAACCAACCTCAAGGAGATATAAAGCACAAATGGAGAAAAGTACATGACTGCAGAGCCCATGGCTACTATATGAGATGGCTCAGTAAAATATGGATGAAGTAGGCACCAGTTTCGAAAACATAAAGTAGGAACCAGAAAAACTAAGGGACACAAAAACTAATTATCCATTAAATTTTCACCCAAAATCTGTGTAAATAAAAAGGTTTTAAAATTTGGAAGGGGGAGGTTAACTATGATAAGCTAAATTTCAAAAGGTGTAACTTTAAAACTTTTGAGTGTTTGGGGAACAGATTTTAATAGGAGAGAGGAGTAATCACAAATTACTGGTTTGTTATCTAAAGGTTGAACCTGATTCTTTGTCTCTTCAAGAGCACAAGGTGGACAAAACACAGAAATTTTGAATTTACTTCAGATATAGCAGGATGAGCTGCATCAGTAATCACAAAAACCATTATGAAGCCACATAATGAGAGATAAACTTAACAACATACTATATGTTTGTATTTAAATAAATGTATGCATTCTGCAAAAGTGATTTATAAAAGAAAAATAACTGCACTATGCATGCGTTTTCATGGCAGTGCTATCCCTGTAGCAACCTACAGCTGCAGGCACATGAACCGCATAAAGTATTAGGGTTTTTAAATACTAATTTCATGGTCACAGTCAGTCCTGGTGTGAAGAGTAGAAATCATTTATTAAACATAAGCAATTGTGGTAAACAGTAAGGGAAAATATAATCCTTACAACTTCATATTCTTTTTGCATTTAGTGGATACAACAAGCACATCACAAAGTAACGTGAAACAAGGGAAGGAGATGAACTGGTAGAAAGGAAATTGATTAACGCAATCAGAAAATAAGCACTCTGTCTCTATGGGTTGAGCTTATTCCCAAATAGTTAACAGATTTTAGGTTGTCTGCCACATCGAAAAAATTCTAAGAAAATTTGATAGGTGAATGGACACAAAGCCAAATGTGAGGTTTTTTTCCCAAATATTAAATCAAGACTTATTTTGGTTTTCCATGGCCACTGAGCACAGAACTGCTGTATTATTAACGGAATTATTTACATGACAAGTACCCAACAGAGACAATGGGTGAATTTGGTTAGTTGTATTTTACAGTCTTGCTATTTTCCACTGCCCATTTTGACCCTCATAGGTTCCCAGAATTCCCACTCCTGTTTTCCTGCTCAAAGGAAACATAGTCTATCAGGTATCCAGAAAACATATGGATATTTCTCTTCATAGACACACAGGGGTTAAATCTGACAGATTTTTAAACCTTTTAAAGTAAGTTAAATTGCTCATACTTTTTCTAGCACAAAGCACTTGTAGCCTACAGTATCTGTACAATATCAAATGTTTAACAGATGAAATTCACACCTTACAAACTGAAAGAAGCAGTAAATGTGCCACTAAAAGAAAACATCCAATCTGTAGGGGAAAGAACTGACCATTTTTTAAAGTTGAATGAAAATTCTATCTCAAGTTGTTTTGTTTTTGTGCATTTTTTCCTTATAGAATTAAGAATCTATTTTTTCTGCTCTGTTTTTTCTTAAACTGATTCTTTTTTTCCTTGGAAAAATGGAAAAAAAATCTGTAATATATATTAGAGCTACTGGCACCCAGGTACCAAAATATTTAGCAACTCCTCCCACCAAAATCTCAAACCTCCTAGGAGAAGATTCAATAGAAATTGAAAGGAAACTATTTCCATTAAGAATTTGTATTAAGAAAGTAGTAGTTCCTTGCCATTTTTTTTGCAACACATGTAAACGTATTTCACAGCAGTTATTATAATGAATCAAAATGCAACTACTGTCTTGGTCCCCATAAACACGCTTGATGGCAATTCTTTATGTCCTACAGATTAAACCCTAAAAATGCAGGAGAACTTTAATTATCAGGAAAGGAGATTTTTTTTCAAGCTCAAATCACCTTTTTTTAAAAAAATTTCTCAGATATGATTAATGACATATTCATATTGTTGGAACCTAGAGATAACCTGTGCATCAGAATTTCTTGGGAAAATCAATATATGAGCCATTGCAATTTTTATGAGGACATCCAGTACATATTCCTGCTAACCCATATTCAGAAAAATCTAACCACTATCTATCTGTAGGGGAAAAAAGGGAGGAAAAATGCATGGCATCTGTATATAAAATCTAAGTGAAAATGTCTAATTTATTCAGCTTGAATATTGAAAAAATTTCTTACAATGGAAAACTATAAAAATATCGGGCACTTTGGTAAACCAGTTTACCTAGTTAATATTTGAGCACACATGTTTAACTAACAGAAAAATGTTGAGACATCTTAGGTATCAACAACAGCCCCAAAGAAGAAGGTGGTTAGTAATAGCCATGACCCTCTTCCATAATTTTTTATTTAATACTGAGAGATCTCTTAAGTACATCTCTATAGGAAATCAGCAAATGAATTGACTTAGCTCAGAGCCACTTATGTCAATACCCATAACTATGAATTCCACAAAGCACTAGCAGCATAACATCCAAAATATACAGAACCCTGACATTTTCTTAACATGTTTTTAGCACTATTTATCTCCCCATCTTCACTATCCAAACCATAGAGTGGTTCTGTAAAAGTAAGTTTGTGCATGTCTTCAGAGCTTCAAGTATTTCCACCAACTGACGCATAAACATTTCAGACCTAAGGTTTAATATGCCAGTTCCCAGAGAGGCTTCTGTCAGCATAGTCCAGGTGAATATCCATTCACAGGAGGGGAATAAATGAAGGACAGCAAAGAAGCAAATGAAAAGCCCACTCGTTTGTGTCAGCCTGTCTCTGCAGTCATTGACCTTAATGGAGCATCATGCCTCTAACTATTTTGATAAATCTACTTTACCTGTACAGAATCATAATTTACAGAATTATAGCTACATTATCTCTCTATGACAGCTAAAAATTTCCATTTCCATGCCTATAAAAGAAGTGATAGTGACAGCACAGTGAGAAGAGCTTGGTTTGGCCAGCTTTGATGTTGCACAGTCTAGGAAACATATGGGAATGTAAATAGTGATGCATTATCACCAGAGCTATGTTCAGAATTAAAATCACTGATGATTTTAACTATGAACTATACTCGGGATAATTACAGTAACAATTGGACTGCACAATAAAGTAAGTGGGAATGGTAAATGTTTTGCTGGCCCTTTATTATTGGGATGCTTGTTTGGTTTTTTCCTAATATTACTAATGCCAGAACTTTTTGAAGAGCTGAGTCTGTTCTCCTTTTCAAGCAGCATTCATTCAATGAAAAACAACAAACTCAATATCACTGAAGCCAATTATATTAGCTGCTAACTTCAATGTAATTTAAATATCATCCAGTATCACTAATAGACTTACATCAGATTTTTCTATTCTGAAAAGTGCTGCATTGGTATAGACGGCATCTATTTTTTGCTATTACTAAGACTGAATTTTCTTTTACAAAGGAATATTAATTCCCAGAAACATTACCAGGAAAAACAAGGAAGGAAAGGAGAAAATTACTTCAATATCATAGGCTTAGTACTGGAAGTCCAAGCACAGCTTAGTGACTGCCATGTACTATTCTATTTCAGAAGCAGGTTTAAAGTGATCATGTATTTCACATCTGGTAGACAGATCTGCAAGGGACATCCTATGTATTTCACAAAAAATCAACATGGATGGCATAATTTAGAAAGAAAGCTAACCTCATCAAATAAGATAACAAACTAATCTGTCACATTCAATTTCTGGAATATTATGGTACATTTTATTACATTGTCCCTATTTTGTATGCACAAAACCACAGACAGAAAAACATTTCTAAAAAGAGCTGTAGGCAAGACCCTATTCTTCCTATTAGACAGGTGGGATTTCTTGATGAGAAAAGAAATATTTATCAGATTCAGGAATGTGAATCATGAGGCCAGCCACAGCTGCACAGTAAGGAAAAACAAGTAATCAATGTTATATCTATATCTATATCTATATCTATATCTATATCTATATCTATATCTATATCTATATCTATCCATATATATATTTCTAAAATAATTTCCATTGTTCCATCATGCACTGAAAACAGTGATTGGCACATTGCTATTATAGGTCTTGTGAAAAATAAGTGTTCATTCCATAAAATATTTCTTCCAAATTATTGTCTCAAATTCTAGCTCATATAATTTCCTATTTATGTTTACCCAAGCCAGGAAATTTTCACCTTCTGGATAGACCAGAATCAATTTTTAAATGAACATGTAGTGTTACATTTCCCTTATAGACATTTAGCAGGTTTCTTTATCTTGTGCCGTTATATTATTGCATTAAGGGTATTTGGTCAAAGAGAGTTCCACACGGTTTTAGTCTAGTGGTGACAAAGGACAGCATAAAGCTATGAGAAACAGTCAAGAAAAAAGGGTAAATGAAAAACTAAGGAGTGGTGTGTGGGTTCAAAGAGGCCATCTAGGCATGCCAACACATTTCCCATGAAACTGTTACCAGCTTAGAATCACAAACACAGCTACACAGTGTGCTAAGAGAAGATGCCTGCATACTTTTGATTTTTACAGGTGGCAAACCCATCTTCTTGCATTTAAGCTCTATTTGATTATGTGCTTTGTAAGACTATATATTTCTATATAGACAGAAAAATTTTAGGTATAAAAGGAGCTTTGAGGTGTGCAATGGAATGTTCTTCCAGGTACTTATTTCTACAGTATCCAGCTTCAGAACTTTAAATCAGAAATCGCTTGGAGGTCTCAAAATCAGTTTATATTTTCTAATGTAATAAAAATCAGGCTTGGGGGGGGGGGGATGATTCAAATCAGTATCAAATAGAACAACATAGTGATTAAAATCTCTTATTTGCAGAGTCTTGTCTTTCCTTGTCTTTAGATAACTAGAGTAATAGTTGCTCTTAGCAAAGTGGTAATAACCATTTCAGTCCTGGAATTCCCAACAGCAGGAGATTTGCCTCAGCAAATGAATATGACCAGAGCACAACTTTACTCACATCTTGAAAAGAACGTAGGATAGTGAGAACATGGCTACCAGGCTTGTTGAGATTTTGGTGGTTTTTGTTAGTTGGCTCTGGTTTTTGTTTTCTTGTTCATTTGGGGAATTTTGGCTTTTTTTTGTTTTGTCTCTGGTTTTCAGGGCTCTTCCCCTATTTCTTCTATTTTTTTTCCCTATGCTATTCTCCCCCTTCCAGCTTCCCTTTTCCCCTGAAATCTGAAGGCTATTAGGATGCAGCCCCAGGGCACCGAGCACAGTGAGTCAGGGCATTCCAAAAGTGGCGAGTCAAATGCGTTGTTCTTGCACTTCGTGTCTTTGACCTCCTTCCACCAGTGTCTTTCTAGCAGTACTTGTTGCCTCTTGCAGAACTAAGGCAGCACCAGTAACGACAGAGATAGTCAGCCTGATCCTTTTAGAAAGATGGCCTTTACTCTGGTGGGATGAGGTGTGAAGTTTTGCATCAACAGTAGAGTTGATCTGCTGGTGGTTGTACAACTGGTGGGTTGTACATTTGAGTTGTACACTGCTAATATTCACAGTTTTAATATCTCATTAAGGCAAATTTTGAACCTAATGCAGGTTTCTGCCAAAAAAAACAGCTAGGCATGAAAAGCATGCTTGTATCCTCGAGTCAACCTGAAGTGGGCTGATGCACTGCTCCCTCTTAGAGTGTTTTGGGTTACAGCAACAAAGTTAAGGATGGGAACTGAGTATCACACACATTACTGCAGTCTTTTTCATATCTTACAGCTCAAATGTACACTCAGTTACCATCTCCTGACAATTTCACTCTCTTTCTTTCTTTCATGTCTTTTCAGTCCCATCTTACCCATCCCTGTAATAGTCATGGTACGATACTATATTTTTGTACGTACATGAACAAAACAGGTATACCGCATAAGACATCAAATAGCACAACATTTCTAGTGAAATCATGGTGAAAATTGCTTTTTTGGTCACTATTTTATTTCAGCTCATTTAGCCAGCTCTGTCAACATGCTGATGCTTATAAAATGATTTTTGTGAGATACCAAACAGGAACGCAAATACACCCTTGATCTCCTGGCATTCAAGTAGTTGTTTGATGATGAGACTAGTCACACATATTTTTCAATAATAGTTATTGCTTTTGGCTTTTATTAATAAGTTTTATTTGTATGAATTTGGGTGCAGAAATAGAGCCATATTTTATATTAGAAAAACCTATTATTACATTAGAAGAAAGGAATGAGTCCTTGGGGTAGAATTCTTCTGTTCTGAGTAAAAGAAAACTTTGTCACAGTGAATGGATCAAAAACATGAGTCATATGAGGAGACTAAGATGTCTGAAATGCCACCTTCACCATCAGTTCAACAAGCAACTTACTCCACAGGGCAAGGTATTAATCAATACTTGGTCACCAAGTACTGATCTGTTAGTGATTCAGCCCTACATGGAAAGTAATTGCAGTCCTTAGTGTAATAAACAGACTACAAGATTAAGACGCTAAATCCTGAAGGCAGTTCATGAAAAATTAATTTCATTCATCTTTAATTTTCATGTTCTAGGAAATTCGCTGACATGAGAACTTTTTCTATTTCTCTTTTTCCTCTCCCTTTTCTCCCTTTTCCTCTTTTCTCCCCATCTCACCCTTTATTTTTTTAGTGTAATGGTACCTTTTTTAATGTGTGGTTTTTGTATTGGGTTTTTGCTTTTTTTTTTTTTTTTGGTGAGGAATTTAGTCAGAGCTGCTAGGTCCCAGAGAAAGAAAACAAACCAGAGAACCAACTTTTTCCTGTCTTAAAACATAGCCACAATGGAAGAACTGACTGATAGGAGAGCAACCACAATGACTTCAGGTGTGAGAATAGATATAATTGAGGGGCTCTTTGCTGCCAGTTATACTGCCAGACAGGATAATTACATCCTAAAAGAAAGACATAAAATACAATTAGATGCTCAGTCCATTTTAAGGCAGGGAAGTTGGTTGCCTATTGGACTACCATTCCTTTGAAATTTCCCCTCAAGCTCTCCAGGAGAAGGATATTGTCTTTGATTTGTGCTTGTAAAATGAGTCACAATACAGCAGAACAATAAGTGGCCAAGCCAATTGAGCAGATGTGGAAGCCAGAAATATCTGCTGCTTGCTAGGAAAAAAAAAAAAAAAGCATAATGTTTCTATCAAAATGACACAAGTTTTCAAAAATAGTGATAAATTAGTTATTTCAAAGGAATGCAAAAACCCAAGGAAAAAATATATCAGCTATAACATTTCTTTTGGAGGGTATAATGTTTAGTCAATATTATTAATACTATGCATGAGTATGATAATAACAAAAACATAATTTTTTTGTTATGATAATAACCAAACATAATTCTTTTTTAGATAATTCCGTGTCTTTAATAATACACAGCACGCAGCTGCAACTGCACTCTTGAGGGCTGACAGGATATAGACCGGATTCTGGCTGTGTTGCCACTGTGTAAGGATGAGGAAATACTTGCACCACCTGTTTTGCAAACAATGAGATATAACTAAAATTTTAAACTGGGTGGAAAAGGAGAGAAAAGGAGAGCAAGGAAGGGGGAAAAAAGAAGTTAGCATGTAATTAAGGATTACAACATGATGCTTACTTGTTTTACAGAAATTACTGTTGCTTACTAGCCACAGAAAGAAATGTACATATGAAATAGAACCAGAGAGATTAAAATGCTACACAAGTCCTTTATTGCAAAGTGGCCACTGAAATAATTTTCTTATTCCTAGGAGGATGATTGTGATTGAAAGGATCCAACCAAGGAAAGCGTGTTTGATGAGAAATTAGTCCTATTTTTGTTCCAAAAAGGAGGGGTTCTGTTTTTCACACTTACCAAAGCCTACTCTTGTGGTGGTACACCCTCAATAAATTGCATGTTCTCCACCAATTTTCCTCAGTTTTACTCAAGGGGTTTGTATTCTAGTATTCAGGTGTGAAATCTGTTCTAGAAAGTGCAGAAAACAATTAAGAATTTTTTTTTCTTTCTTGTATAAGGTTTGCAGGAATACATTTTCTAGGAATATGAGATGGAACTTCCTACAACACTAAGGTCCAGATTTGCTAGGTTGCACACAAAAGTAGCAGTCAGATGCTTAAAACCCAGTCACAGCAGAGGGAAGATTTCTTCATCAACAGAAAATTTCAACTGTTCTATTTCAATTGAAAATTTAAGCACTGTATGTTTCTTGCTGAGGAAACTGGGAAAAGAGCCAAAGTCCAGACTTTTTAATGAAGCACTCTGTAGTTACATATAAACTGAAGATTGCTAACTTTACCCTAAGATGATTAACTCCCTCAGTTCTAAGAAAACATGTTTATTAGTATTGTAGGAGAGATTCTCATAGCTGTTGCACAGAAATGTAGGATTCTGTGCTATGACATACATGTTAAATAGCAACTCCTTTATGAAAACAAAATTATTTTCTTTGGACATTCCCCCATTTTCCTGGAAAACAAACAAAAAAGCAACAGCAAAACAACAACATAATTATGCCCGAAGCTGCATAATGTCACTCTATTTTCCTTTCTTTTATTGACTCTTCAAGCATTTTTTGTTGTCTTCATAATAAATCTATTAATGTTTTGCATATAATGACTAAAACGGAAACTAAAACTATAAAGGAGTGTCATATATTACTGCTAAGTAGCAGTTAAAGAAAATGCAGTAAATACCATCAAAAGTAAGAGCAATGCCTACAGTAAATACCGTCAAAATACAGTAAATACCATCAAAAGCCTCACAATGAAAAGTTACAGGCATTTATGAAATAGCATCCATGAGGGATACACTGTTTTTGTGTAAAAGGGCAGACTTTCCTGGACAAACTTGAACACCTCTCTGTACCATAACCAAACCATAATAATATTCATTTCTGAAGCGTGTTTTATTCCATAGACTTACTTTTATATTTATTTTCTCAATAGGTAACACCTTCTCAGTGAAGAACAGTGTTTATTTATATTTTCATAACTTTTTGGAAGTGGACTGTAGTTAACTACAAATTGAAAAAAAAAAAAAAAGAGCAAATGGAATCTGTTTGGATAGGACTGTTGTCAAACTTTCCTAAATGACTAGAAAAACCTCAGTTACATCACTACATTTAAGAGAAAAATGGAAATGTGCTTCATTTAACTGTTTGAAGTCAGTCAGTAGAGGAAAAGCAGTCACAAAATCTGCTTTTAAAAAGTGCTAGGTAAAAACAGATGCAGTCATAAATACAGCATAGGTAGTATTCTACTGGTCTACGAAGTTATTGAAAATTCACTAGGTCTCTGGTCATTCATGGTTAACTGCAGCAAGTTGTGGCCTTAAAGTCAGGTGTCCGGCTAGCAGGAGGGCAGCCAACACCCAATTGCAAATGTGTGAGCACCCCTCGGCGTCAGAAGGCTTCGGGCTGTGCTCACAGCGGACGGAATCGCTGCTGGCCGATGAGAGTAGAGAGTCCAGACACTCACTGGGGACTTGTCAGATTTATTGTCAGCCAGGGAGTGACAGACACCCAGCTGTTGAATCTAACGTGTCTGCCAATGAGTGACAACCTCGCTGGCATCTAACAGGCATCAGCCAGTGAGTGTCCAAGAACAAAGGGTGAAACAGGGTTATAAAGGGTAGGAGGGATCTCAGGGAGGGGTTTACAAGGAACCAATAGGGGAAGGCAGGGGAGTGAACTTAGGATAACGGACATGAGAGAAAACCCAATAGAAACAATGTAAAGGAGGGGCCAATCAAGTCTCCCTAAGCACAGAAGATTCTGGCAAACTAGGAGGAGTGGGGAGTGATTTACTCGGCCCAGGGAGGAGAACAAATTCACATATAAGGAAACACAGGGGAGGGGAAATTATATAACAGAGAGGATTGACATAAACTGTGGTGGGAGTAACCAAGGTAACCAAATGACAGACAATACCATGACGGGAAGAACTGGTGAGGGCAGAACCATTACAGAAAATGGGGGGAACAATACAGAAAATAGGGGAGTAATTAAATAAACTAACAGAACACACTACAACAGTTAACCATTCCCTATTTTCACTATGCTTGTGTCGGGATCCGTCCTAGTGAACAGATGACCTGCTGGTTCGTAAGAATGATCTCAGAGTGCAAAAACCAACACGATACAAGGGGGTTTGCAGTAATAATCAAAACAAATGCAGTTTTATTGAAATAACCACAGCAAAAAATGCAATAGAGGGATTAAGGGAGAGAAAAAGATAGAGAAAGAGAGGATATAGCTACCAACGCAGAGACGAAGTCCTTTGGTCCAGTCCAGGTGGGGGTCCGCCTGCTACACTGGGGAGATCTCAAAGGCTCTAGCTAACTCAGAGGATTTTATTACTGAAAATTGTGAGGGGGGGGGAAACAGATACAATAGGGAACAGATGTAACAGGTAGTCTGTGTTCTCAGCAGTAAATGAGAGCCATTTTTTTCTTGCTCCAGTGGTCACAACCTGCAGGCAAACATCTCGCTTCTGTCAGCTTGCCTCCCCACACACCTCCCCTGGGCTGAGGGTTTCAGTCCCGGTCCTTGGAGAGAGCAGAGGGGCCTTTTAGGAGTTTCATGTCTCAGTTCTTGGTGGAGAAGCTTCTCACATCTCCGTCTGTCTGTCACAGTGGTTGTAAAACAGATGAGGGTCTTCTGTGGGAGACCACCTGAAACTCAGGAGAAGTCCAGCCAGGCCGAGAGATGGGACAGCTTCCAGAGCTGCTATTGCTGCAAACAGGGCATGGTGCCCTCTTCTTAGCATACAGCAAACACACTTGTGAAAACAATAGCTTAACACTGAGCTTTCAGGTCTCAGGGCCCATGGTGTGTGACTTTTCTCCTTCAGAGCCAGAGATTCCAGACAGGGGGGTGGTCTTCTCTTCAGTGGTCTCCCAAGAACGATTGTCAGGCAGATGAGGGAAAATTCAGACAGACTCTCACAGCTTGCAATAAGGAATAGCTTGTTCACATGTCATACTAAAAAGGTTAAAAGTCATTGCAGTCTGACACTTAAACTCTTAAAATATTTTCCTTTTCTGTTGATTTTCACATATTTGCGAATGTCCATGTGTTGTTTCCTTTGTATTTTTCTGCTGTTTTTTCCCTGGTAGGAACATGTGACACTTCTTGTTTCTTGAGCTAAAAGAGAATAACCAGTAAATATTCTATTGAAAGAAGTGGTTCATCCACATTGAGGCTTTACAAATGCTCATGGAAAAATTTCTGAATTAGGCACAAAGGTAGGCTTTCATTTTCACATGTGGAAGTGGCCTTGCTTCAAACTACGTGTACAAATCCTTTTGTCTCTTGAATGCAGTAATGCAGCTGAGGTTTTTTTAGTCATTTAGGAATGTTTGATGGCAGTCCTATCCAAACTATTCCATTTGCTCCTTTTCCCCTCAGTTTGTATTTAACTACAGTCCACTTCCAAAATGTCATGAAAATATCGGTGCGCAGTATTCTTCACTGAGAAGGTGTTACCTATTAAGTCAAATTATATCTTGGAAATTGCCTGTTACTTGTGGTCCTCTGACTACTTCCACATCTTGAAATTGGACTTTTCATTGTCATCCTCAAGCTTGTCCTGCTCAGAAATCCCACTGTTTAAGCCCCCCTACAGTTCCATTAACTACTCTGTTGTCCTAAATGACCATTTCTCATGGCCATTATGGATGAAAAAGGGAGTGGTTTAGATACAGTCTTAGTTTAATGAAAATGCTAGTCAAGGCCCATGCCAATACATGTGGAACAGTGGGAGATTAAGCATCAGGTAGGGACACATCCTTACAATTGCTGCAGAAATTACTATGATGAATTCAGATATCACTTAAACCAGATGAATTGTTAATGTTGGTTTGTGTCTTTCCTACAGTTTCTATTTCTTCCTTCAAAATAAGTCTGAACGATCAGAGATTTAATTTTCAATGGTGTTCAGTAGCTTATGCTACACAGTGTGTTTTCACTGTTATGTAAATTACATGTAAATGAAGAGCTCTCATCAGTTTGACCTCCAGAAGCAAGAGCACTGGAAACAATATCTTATGCTGTAGGCAGAAGTGGTGGGACCTCAATACATTTTTCCTGTAACAATTGTGCATTGTTTACTCACAAGAGCACGTTTCATTCATCCACACTTTAGCCCACATATATTGAAATGGTGGATTTCCATCTCACTGGAAAAATGTCACTGCTATTGTTTTCAGCATGTTTCTTCAACTTTCATTTAAGTTTGCTGTCCTTAGTCAAATGTCAAGTGTGGTAGTGTAATAGCAAGCCTACATTCTTGCAGTGTTTGTATACTTGAAGGCCTCCAGATTCCTCTGCACATACAACCCCATGAACAATGTTTTTAAGTGTCTTGAAATTTACCCAGCTGTCTTGCTTGCATCTGAATTAAAAAGACCTGGAAACCTTTCTGATAATAATATTATTACTCAATTTATGCTTGAACCTGAAATTGTTGTCAGTAGTGAATAACATACATTTACTGATAAATCACCACAGTAATGGAGTCTATAATGTAGCTGGGGCTATAAGTCATACTGTTTTATTATATATTTACAGTGGGAGCTAATGCCTTTGCTTACATGGTAGAAAATCATATTTATTGCTTGTGGTTTCAGCTGAAGCACTTAGCTTCTCTGCTTATTGATGTACAGAATTGCAAACCTGAATTATTCTCAAAGTACTCCATAAAACAAAAATATCCCTCAGGCACGTTTGCATTTAGAGGGAAAAGTTTTACTTTGTAGTTGACGGTGAATTGTGTAACTCCTGAATAAATAGGGTGGCATATGTTTTTATTTATTTATCTATTTATTTATTTATTTTGATGGTGTTTTGCTCTTGGACTACAGCGAGACCTTTCTAACTTAACTTTACTTCTGGATAGGAATGTTCACCAAGATTTTTTCCATCTAGTGTAGTTACAGAGACTCATGTCTATTACACAGACTCACATGAAACACTTGACAGGAAGTACTGACACAAAATTTCTGTTCTCAGTCCATGTAGATTTATCTAAAATTATTTAGTATTCTTAAAGATTTGATTTTAGAACCAGATAATTCTCATATTCATCACTGGGATGCTGGGGAGCTGGGGAAAGTGTGCTGAAGTTAATTTACTTTTTGGTGCATTTCAAAGATGAATCTTTGATGAAGTAAAAAGAGGAAAGGCTTACTTGAAGTTGTTTTTCAAGTCTCCAATTAAACGCTCTTGGAGGTTGTCATCTCTGGGTGTACACGTGAGAAATAAAAGACTTGACATCTTTCTTCCATAAAACTTCACCTCTATGAATCCAAAGAGCAGCCTTGCAAATTTCTCTTAACATAGCAATGTAAATGACATTTGTTAGACTAGCAAAAATCACATATTCAAGTCCAAAAGTATTTGGCTGTACTATAACTTTTTTGTTCTTGACTCCTAACAAGAATGTATCTCTCCTGTTACAGTGTACTGTAAGAATTGCATAAGATAAGATCTGGAAGTGGACTAGGTATTTCCTGCTGTGGAAAACCACCAAGCAGTACAGCCCTCTGCTGTTCATCTGTTTGGAGAGCCATGCTGGTGGCTCTCCAAAGGCAGACTGAGAGATGGGATTTAATGTCTCAAGAGATGTTGCATGGCACAAAGAGATGTTCTAACAGGCACACCGTGAGACTAATGAAGTTAGATGCATTAATCCTTCAATGTCTTAGGAAAAACAAGAGACTATATGAAAAATGAAAGAGGCATGAAAAATCCCCATTTTATTCTTTAGCGTGTATTAACACATAAAAGACACAGTTAAAATTTATTATTACAAGAGCTTGGAAATGGAAAAGTCAAACATGGCACAAGGTTTCACCCTTATTGCTAGCCTCTATATTTTATGGAATAGAACAGTTCATGTGGAAAAGTGTCACATCTAACCATTATTACAGGAAAAGTGGAAGTAGATTTGTGTGTGCTTATACACATTTATAAAAATACTTTCTATGGAAAAGAAAGTGTTAGAGTGTTAGAGGGTTTCAAAGACAAAAAATCAGTTTCCAAACAATATTACTTGTTATCTTAGAAACTTAGAATCACAGAATCACAGAATATTCTGTGGTGTCAGGAATCATTGAGTCCAGCTTTTAAGTTAATGGCCCATACTGTAATGTCACATAATTTTAGCTTGTGGCTTAAAATAAAATATTTTAAAGCAAATGATTTGATTTGAAAAGAAAAATAAAACTTACAAATATGATTTTAGAATTTTCTCACTTTGACTGGTTCCATCTCATTGAAAGTCTCCATAAGTAAATAAAAATTTAAACAAAGAATAAAAGCTACTTTATTTTCACAATTGACTGTGAAAAATAGTACTCCTGCAGAGCACTCACAGGGGCAGGGGTCATTTGTGTAAACAATAATGTAGTACTATGTAAACCAAAAATAAATACAAAAGAGTTGATTTCAGACTCCAATTAACATTACATTGGAAATCATCAATACTGAAAAGACTAAAAAATTAAAACTGAATTTTGCAAATTCCTGTTTTGACTCTTGCAGTTATGAGAGATTGCAGTGAACAGATATACATTCAAGGGACAAACCTGGTAACTTGGCTAAAGTAAAATGTACATTTTCACTAAAGTTTCACAGATGTAGATTTAATGTGAGCATTGTCCTGCTTAATATTCCTTTGGAGTTTTCATAATTAGAGTCTTTAAAACTTAGAATATGCTTATTTGAAAGCAGTTGCAATAATTTCTACTTTTGCTTCATGTTTCTTGTAGCTAGCTTGCAATATCATTTTAAATGAAAGATGTTTTATCTCTGCCTCATATAACTGCATGATAAAACCCCTCAATTTTTATTTATAAAGACAGAGAATTGTCTTCTCTTAGGTTTTAGCTACCAAACACAGTTTTCTCTTGTGTCTCATTTGCAGTACCTTCAGAATCTAACACAAACCTTCAGACCGTTCAAAATGTATTCATTTTCCCAAAAAAGATACTTTCCCACAGTGTCTTAACTGATTTCATCAAAGTATGTCTGATGAGTTACTTCTCCTGAATGAATGTCATGGTGGAGAGGACCTCAATGGACAGCTCAGTCGCTTCATTGAATCCATTTTGATTACCATATGAAATGTCAACTAATTTCAAGACTTTGGTTTGCAATCACTGATCATCCATGTCAGAAAGCCTTAATTTAGCTTTTATTTCAGCTATTTTACTTAAAACTAGACCAGCCAGATTCCTCTCATTACCAGAATGAGACATCTGCACAAGTCTTCAACTTTAGTTGTTTTCCTTCAAGAGTTCCAGAATTGAGGCACGGAGATCCAATTAAACCCTGTCACCACTGCAGCACGAGAGTAACCAGAGCTTGCAGTTCAGGCTACATGTTTCTGAATTCAGGGAACTTGGCTCATGTGTCTGCAAGACATTAGGCATCTCAAAAACAATCTACATAGCACTGAAGTCCTCAGGAAATGCTGCGCTTAAAAGGTCCACCTCTTTGATCCATATGTGAAAGGTAGAGAAAAGTGTCCTTTCCACTCTGAGGAGACTACTGCTTGATCTCTACATGAACATTACCACATGGATGGTGGTAGTCCTGGAAATGAGGCACTAAACATGCAGTATGAGGCAGTATGTTCCCATTGTACCTGAGAGCCACCATGGTATATTGAGGATCAAGAACACTGGAAGTGGCATCCTCACCTTTTAAAAAGCAGAAAAACTCTATTCACAAATGCTCTGTAATTTCATATGGCTCAGAGGCACTTAGTGCACTAGTTCATTTATTCAAACCTGTTTTTTATTCTGATGTAATCCCTAATTGCTGGAACACAATTTAAAACCCTTCTAACACATTGTATTTTAAAATTAAACTAGTGGGGGAGCAGCACATGATTCCATACATTATATTGAAAGGTATGTGCTACAAATTCATAGAATCATAAAGTCATAGAATGGATTGGGTTGGAGGGGATCTTGAAGATCATAAATTTGCAACACCTTTTCCATGAACACTTGACCATGGTAGCTCAAAGCCCCATCCAGCCTGGCCTTGAACCCTTCCAGGAATAAGGCATCCACAATGTCTTTGTTCCAGTGCCTTACCACCCTCACATCAAAGAACTTCCTCCTAATAGCTAACCTAAATCTATTGTCTTTTGGTTTAAATCAATTCTCGCTTTTCCTCTCACTACATTTTCTTGCAGTATTTCACTCTGATATAAGTATCCTGAATGATAAAAACAAGTTTAAACCTTAAAGATTGCTGAATATTATGGATATTTCCCCTAAGTTCATCTTTCAATTTTTTATTCACAGGAAGAAAAAAGCTTGACTATGTTTCTGAAGATCATGCTCTCACCTAGAATAAATCATAACAGTTCTATTGCTTTAAGTTTAGCTGTTCAGTTTATACTACATGAAGAGCTGTGGACACATTAAAAAGCTCCAAAGAAAACAGTCCAGAGCAATACTGAAAACACTCAAGAAAATCCAGAAGGAGAAAGAGATATTAATCTGTCAATAGACAGTTGTGTTTTAAGAGAAAAGCTATTGTGTGCTCTATTTCATTGAAAATACCCCTGTTCCAAATTTATTTTACATTCTGCATCACAGCAAAAACAAGCTTGGTTTCTTTTTGTTTGTTTTGGCAGGTTTTTATTTTTTTTTTTGTTTTGGTTTTAGTTTTCGTTTTGTTTTGGGTTTTGATTTTTGATTTTGGTTGTTTTTTTGTTCTTGGTTTATTTTTTTTTTAATGTACAGATTCTAAATTTCTCTAAATAAACAAATGGATTGGAGAAAAACTTTTGGGCATAATTCTATTTAAAGGAAGGATGGATGAGAAGAGAGTAAATAGAAAAAAAAATCTCTTCCTTTTACTAAAACTGATTTAATTTGCCAGAAACAGAATTCAGATTCAGTTAATTATCTGTATGACAACCATCAACAATTTAATTTCAGACAGATATTAGGACCTTAGCTATGATGAAATTTGCAGTTGGACCACCTGCCTATTGTTCCTTATCAGAAACTGGACGAAAATTTTTCTCTAGCCTCAGACATAAGGCCTAAATAATGAAAACTCCAAGGGCTAAAAGAAATTCTGGTTTGAGGGTCAATTTTCTTCTTGTTTGTGGTCCCAATTACTAGAAGTCAACTGAGGGGTAGAAATGAATCCTACAAAGATGAATTACTGTTTTGAGGGTACACAGCTGTTGTTCTTTGCTTAAGTGAGAGTAATCCATGACTACAAAATACATTTGATGCCAGTTGATACACTTATTGATCAAACAACCCTGAATAATAGCCTCTAAAAAAACCCAAGGACACCACAATACTTGTGGTTGGGACATGAGAAAATCAAATATGCATTTAGGTAGCCTGGGCCCAAATGACTACTTGTTGAGCTGTGTGGAGACCATCAGCTGTGATGACCTAATCAGAAAGTGGCTTTTTTACTTTGGTGTTATGAAATTCTGTATTCATTGTGTTGTTCTTATTTCAATATGAAATACAATTAATTTAACTAAAAGTAATTACCTTCCCCCTTATCACTGGTTTATAAAATTTCTAGCTTCTAAAAATTAGTATCTTGCTTGTCACAGATAACAATAGAGAATTTGCAAGACAATTTTGGGATCTAGCTATACCTTTAAAGCCAAATGTCTTTAATTATGATAACTCTGGGTTTAAGTAACTTTAAATAGAATTTCTGATGGTCACCAAATTATTTTCATCTTACAATAATATAAATTTTGGGGTCCACCGTGGCTAGAGTAACTATCATTGAGAGCAAAATGAAAAGTGCATTTAGATTTAAAAATTGTTAAAGTGACGTGTAAAACAACAAGTCTTAGGCACTTCAAATTTAAGCAGTCCTTTCTGTCAATAAAAGAACATATAAATAGTCTTTCCTTATTTGCTAGGCTTTAAAACTCATTGTATTTTCAGTTGTGAATTATTGCATTCTCAAAAGGTATCATTAAAATAAGTTAATGCCTGTTTAGTCTCCTGTTCCATCTTTAGTTCATTTTCTACCATTCTATCAATTTTTGTCTATACACCATTTGAGAATTAAGGTGTTGTGTAACTTAGTTCTCCAAAGGCACTTGTTCTATTACATACAGAAATGGATTTTAAAAAATCCATTTTTCAGATTTCATCAGATATCTGGGAAATTTTTATTATTCCCCTCTAGTAGCAGGCATTCTCAATTCCATTAAATCACAGGTGTAAGCTTAATTAATAGCTATTCTACACTGAATTTTAGCAGTCATTTCTCCTGTTCTTGAAAGCACGACACAAATATAAAATAAGAAATCATACAGAGAGATACATTTTTAGTGTAAGATCAATAGTGGTAAAGATTGTATATTCACTATGACTGCAAATACTTAAGTGTTATAGAAAGGATATTTTGTCTCTGAAACCATAGGTGTGGGGAAAAATATGACTCTCATTTATTAGACAGTTTTATTGTTGTCTTTGGGGATTGGACTAGGTGATCTCCAGAGGAACCTTCTAACCCCAAGTATTCTGTGATTCTGCTACATGTGTGGGTTAGCTCGTTGTTAAAAGAGAGCAATTCAAAGCATTTAAACAAGTCAGTATGAAGCCACACACCTTCTATAAACACAACATTCGTGGGCCCACTACTGTGTAATGGTTCCATAAGTGACTCACTGACTGAAAACATTGGGAATCACACTCTGAAGCTGGCATATTTTTCATTCCATATGTGTATGTATACACATAGAAAAACTGTCGAATGATTTAGTTCTCTTTAGGAAGTTAGACTTCTTTTACATAATTAATTGAAAAGTTTTGAATCATCCAGTAACTTATCAACTCAATGGGCTCTATGTAAGTAGTGGTAGTATCTAAACACTTTGAAAAAATGGCAAGTGATTTTACTTAATTGTTCTTTACTATAACTTTCACCCTATGACATTAAACATAAGCTCTTTTTTGAAAATAGTCATTAACCTTTTGCATGATGTATAACTAGCTTTATCACTCCGGAAAAAAATTCCACTTTGAGTTCTGAAAAGAAGATCCACTGGGAGACGCACAAATGGTAAACCACACCAAAGGACACAAAAAGCCCTTAAAACATCAGTAGGGTTATAAAGGTCTATGGATTTTAATTGCTGTGTGCCATTGGGCCTTTACAAAGCAATCAAGCAGGCAATCTCCGAAGACAACCCTGCCATAATACATTTAACAATAGAGTTCTCTCCCCATCAGCAGACTAGGGTTTATGAAGGTCCCAATTGCAATTAATGACCTTGTATATTGAGAGAAAAAGACAAAATTACTTAAATTAACTACCCTTTTTGGCTACATATCTCAAGTATCAGAAAGTGTAATTTCAAGACAAGAAGTGACAAAGTTTTGATTGATGATGAACAAATTCTTATAAGGCTGATATTCTTGTCTATGTGGATTTTTAAAAGTACAGAAATCTGTCTTTCTGCTAGGAATATTCTGAAAAAGAGAGTGTAATGCTAGCAGATGGCAGATTTTGCTTTGGGTGTTATGTTACAGAATTCTAACTATTCTAACAATTTCATTCCTCTCAAGAGGCTCAGAAATTCTATATTTCTTATATTGAGGTTGAATTCAAATTGTAAATATACAATAGTATAAATAAAGACAGTGAATTTTCCATAGCTTCTAATAATGTGGCCAGATGCAGTCCTAATGACTATAATTTGGTTTTTGTTCTAGGACATCCAATGTTTTCCTAGGTTTTAGCAGAATGATACCTTTTTCAGCAACTTCTTTAGCTGCTTTATCAGCTAAGTGATTCCCTCTATTAACTGAGGAATTTCCAAACTGAGAGGTTTTACAGTGCATCACGGCCACTTCTTTCAGTTTTTACACTCTCTAATCAGTGACTAATTCCTTCTTTTATTTAACAGGGGACACCTATGCCTATAACAATCTCTTTTCCTTCCATACGGCTCCATGGGCATGTAATATTCCAAAAGCATATTTTGAATCAGTCCATATATGTACTCTTTTTCCTTCAGCAATTTCTAGCAGTCAGTGAAAAGTCATTAATTCTGTTTTTTGTGCTGATGGGTTAAAAAGGTAAAGCCTGGGCTTGAGATTTGCAGCTGATAATCTTCCATTTGGTGCCCGCTGCTTTTATCAGTGTATAACCCTCCAGTTCTGGGTTCTGGATGGGATTGCTCTTGAGATCTGATCTGCCAGAACACACTTGTTCAGTGCTACCAGGTGGTGGTGGTACAAAGGTCACTGGCCTTATTCTGAAGCCTAGAGAAATATGGCAGGATTCATAGAAGTAGTTACCTTAAATTTTACATTGTCTTACTCCAACAGGACAACTTGGTATTTCAGCATTCTCCTTCGTGATTCCAAAACAGCCATTACCTAGTGGGGTATGTATACTGTAATCTTATGTCAGCTTTTGTGCTTCCTGGATTAAAGCACTGCAGGTGCCACTACTTTCAAGCATCAGAACCATGCTTTACTCGTGTTGCCCAATTGTTTGGAAGAGCAGTTCATTGGCTGCTTCCATGACCGCAAATACTGAGCCAATACCCCTGGTGCCAGGTGCAGCCTTTGACTAAAAATAGCTCAAATGGTTCGCTGAAGTCTGGGAGTCTCAGAGCAGAGGCTGTCATTAAGGTTCTTTTTAGGGCTCTAAAGGCCCTCTGACTCTCAGGAGTCCATAACACATATTTTTTGGTGGAGGATCATACAAGGGTTTTTCAAGTGCCCCATAATTGACAATCTGTAATGCGCACCACTCAGCCATACCAAAGAAGGCTCGTAGAACTTTTAAAGTCCTGGGCTCCAGAGTCCGGCAAATGTCTTAAGTTCTTCCCAAATCTCTTTATCCCTTAGGCTCTCAAAATCAAAATGTGTTACTGCTTCTGTGGCTAGTTGTGCCTTTTTCTTTGACATCCTGTATCCAGCTTGTCCCAAAAAATTTAACAGACTTTTACTGTAATATCAAGACATTCCCTTTCAGATTTGGTTGCTAGCAGAATACAATCTATATTTTAGTAAGTTTCTACCCAGAATTTCTTTTTTCCAGCTTTCCAATTCTTTTGCCAACTGATTGCCAAATATAATGAGGGTATTTTTGAAGCCCTGGGGTAACAGCGTTCATGTTAGCTACAGGAAAAGACATCTTTCAGATGCATCCTTAAGGAACACTGTTAGTCATTCGCCCTCCTCTATAAAGGAAGTTAAAGGAGTGTTTTACTGCTCTCAAATCTTGTATTTGAACCTGCATTCTCCAGTATTTAGTTTCTTTCCTGGTAAAATTGGAGTGTTATAATGTCCCATTCTACCAATAAACCACATTAAAGGAATCTATTAATTAACTTTGTCAGTCATTGTGTCATGTCTAGTTTTATTGGATGCTTTTTTTGACTCACCAGTTTAGAGCTGAGCTTCAATGGCATTTTTACCAGCATTGTCACTTTGGATTTTCCTGGTGTATCCACTGGCCAAAGGAGTTACTGAATTTTCCTGGTGTATCCAACACCAAAGGAGTTACTGAATTCTCCACCTCTTCAGGTATTTCTTCTTATTCTACCTGGTCCTGCAATATAAAAGTACTTGCTCACACAATTTTACATTTTTGAGTTTTTAGTTTTATTTCTCCATTTTCAAAGTTTGTTTTTGCATCCAAGTTACTCAACAAATCTCTTTCCGTGAGGGACCCTGGGCATTCCAGGATACACAAAAATTGATGTGTCCCCCACTATTTTCCTAATTTAAATGGTAGTGCTTGTGAAAAAGGCCTACTACCTTTTCCCCTTGTCACATCCACAGTGCTTATGGGTTCTGATAATACTGAGTAAGTTGCTCTTGGATCAATTTTAAAAAAATCTATCTTTTCCTTCCCTAGCTATAATGTAACCAGGGACTCAGATGAGGATGATTCCCCTCATCTCCCTCAAGGGGATTCTTCATCTTCATTTAAGATCATGAGTTTGATGGTTGAAAGATCCAGGTTTGGGTTTCCTGTCTGATTTTACCCAGCCTGGTTGAATATTCCTTTTACCAATGCCCCCTTTCTTTAGAGGTTGAGTACTGATCTTATAATTTAGGGTGCCAGACTCGGCCCAGTTTCTGTGATTGTTCAAAGTGTATTTCAGACACCAATTCCTACAGTACTTGACCAAATCTTTCCAAGTGATTCCTCAGATCCATTGAAATTCTGGAGTAGTGTACTATCTGTGTTGCCAGAAACTGTTGCCGAAATATGGTCAAAAACTCCTTAACACCAAAACAGCATTAAGAAGCAGGCATGTTTGTTACAGCTCTGGATGTGTGGGGGATATCTCCTCCTGTCATGCATCTCAAGTACAGAGAAAAAGTTCCCCTACATATACTATGTTTTACATACATATTCATTGATTTCCCCAGAATAAACATACATATGATAAGCATTTCCCCAAAATCATTAACATAAGCTCCCATCCTGTTGTGTAGGAGTTTGTCTGTCCCAGGAGTCCCTCTGATGGTCTCTAGTGGTCACAGAACCCAGGGTGACAGCTGACTACTTGGTAACGGTGTCACTTCCAAATATGGAGCTGAGCTGGCGTACCAGGGCTGGGTCACCATTTTGGGCCTTTTCTTGGTTAATGTTTAATGCCTTTTTGATTGTGCAGTTCCATAGACTAATGGTTTGGCAAAATAAGCACTGTATTAAAATCATCTGAACAAAAAGTTTGTCTGGCAACACTACAGTCTCAGATGTTTTCATTTTTTAATTTCATTATTATTTATTTAGACAACAACTCTGAGAAATATTTACATGTATTTAATGCTATTAAAAGTCCTTTAACTATTCTCAGTGGATATATAACTGATAATCTGCTAATTACTGAGTTCATGCAGACCTTTAATTACTACATATATGTTTCAAATCATAGGGTTCTTTTTGACAGAGCTATTGTTTTTTGAGAAGAACTGGAGTTAATTGTTTGTTTGTAATACATATAATAATATATGTATTGATCCATTGCCACAGATAAATGAAAAATTATCAACCTCCCATGTAAAATGGATCTTTTTGGAACTCTTTTTGCAGAGGAAATAAAGTGAAAGGTATAATTTATTTCCCTGCAGAGAAAACTCTTTATTTCCTACATATGTGCTTTTTAAAGTTAAAGCTGTGATAATCACTGGTTTTGTATGCCTAAGGAACAAAATTATTCACTGTCCTTTTTAGGATGGAGCTTCAAATGCTCTTTCTGGTCTGGAGACATCAAGCATTTTGAAATGACAGACTGACATCTCTGACTTTCACAATATTCTACAGATTACTGATGAGGCGAGTAGAGCAGACAATAAGATGAGCACCGTAAGATGAACACAAGTAATTTTTTCAGTGTTACATTTTGATGAAAAAGCTATTGTATGCGTTTCTTAGCTGTTTCAGGGAAGAGTACCTAATATTTCTGTGTCCACGTAGGCATATGATAGGCATATTGTTGATAATTGTTAAATGCTAAAAAACACATCTCACAGATTTTATAATCAACAAGCAATTGTTAAGCTTTGAAAAGCTGTTTAGTTCCAACCTTCCATGCTTCTGGTTGAAGTAGATTGTAGTCTGAACACTTTCTTATTCATGATACTGTGTCGCAGTAGTACATGCCTGGAGTGCATATTTTAGTCATACTGCTTTTGTTTTCTCTTTTCTTCCCTTTTTTAGTTCTGTAAGAATTTATTAATAGTTACTTATTAAATTAGGTACATGCTTTTCCATCTTGCTGAAACAGACACTAAGACTGAAATTTCTTTCGAGATAGGAGCAGTGCTTAAATTACCTCTCTGGTTAAACTAAAAGCAGCACAATAACTAAATTTAGAATAGAAATAAATCAGGCATGAACTAAGACACTCCTGCTAATGCTTCTGTTACTGCAGCACCAAAGTGTGTGGCCATACCTAAAAATGAGAATACTCCAAGAGAGCCAAAGCACCAGGACTACTGACAATGAAGAGAGAACTGAACCATTGACCTGTTATTGTTTTGGCTGTTGTATAGGAGACATGCAGTGTATTTGATGATTAGAGCTTTGTAGAAACACAGAAGAGTTATAGAGTTAGACAGATGAAGAGGGATCATGCAAGTCAGCACAACATAGACATTGTTTTAATAAATAGCTTATGGATGAAAGAAGCTTTGCAGGGAGAAGCTGAGTAAGAAATAGATTAAATAATTGACACAATAAATATTTACCAAAATTCAACGACTTTTTTCTTTTCTTGTCTCCAATGGTCAATATAGTTTAGAAAATTCCAGACTTTAAAGAAATGTCTGTGAACATACCTTTTTTTTAATCCATCAGAACAAGTTAATAGCAGCAGCAGGCAGTTTCTATAGAATAGATTTAGGAATTTTTCCCCTCTGTTACTTTGATTTGGTGTAATGTATTACAGAAGAGTATTGCTATAATATGATCATTATTTTTGAGACTTGTTTTAGCCATTTTTATCTTGCAACCGAGCTTCAGAATCCAAAGTGCTAATGTTTAGCTGCTCCTCTAATTTGTAAATAAAAAAATATTAATAACCTGTTTCTAGCTCTGTGTTTTCTCAAATGCATTGGTCTACTTATCCTCATGGCAAAGTCATAGAGTCCAGCAAGGACTGATGTGCTATGGCTTGTAAGCTTTTAGTTTGCTACCTTGTTAACCTTAATTGACGAGATTTTAGGTTCTACATTGTAATTATATATCTGTTCTATAATTCCTGTTAAAGTCACAAATATTTTTCCTTTGGAAAGTGTATCTTGCAGAGTATATACTAAGTTATAAACTCTGATGGTTACAAAACGAGAAAGTTCTAATTATAATGATCAGTATAGACAGAAAAACTCTTTCCATTCCCCACCATGGCCTGCCAAAATACAGTAATGTTATATTTGTCAGAGTCCTCTAAGCTGCAAGTGCAATTCTTGCATTTCTTACATGGTGCAAAAATCGACTTTGCTATTGCCACTACTCTTGGAATTTAGGGAAGAAAACTACTTTTTTAGGGAACGCAATTGCTTGCAAATAACCTAAATGTTGCTTGTAATAGAAAGCAATAAAATACTGTATTTTAAAATGTAGAAAGACACTAAAGATTCAAATTCCTTTTTGTTGACTTGGTGAGAGAGAATGGAGGTCCCAACATATCCACGTAGTTTGGCCTCAAATATCTTGTTCCCATGAGCTAGGCACCTTTTAGAATTGCCCTTTTCAATTTGCCTCTGTATTTGCTGCTGTTTCCTAATTGCCTTTTAAATATTTTTGGAATGTTCCTTTCCCTTCCCCTCTTCCCACATTTATTTCTGTATATAGAAAATTGGTCTAGAGCAGCTCTTTAACCTCCCAGTCTTTGATAAAAGGTATTTTGACACACATTTATCTTTGTTTTTCTAAAAAATTGCTTTTAAATCAGGTGCAATATTTACACTCTTGTGGTGGATAGGAAAACCCATGAGTTTACATAATTTTGGAGAACAGCAAATTCCTTTTTTGATGCTGCTGATCCACTGACTGTAGACATTAAACACAATCCTTCCTACTGCCCAGCATTTCTTTTTAAGCACAGATGCTTAAAAAGCATCTTCTTTCATTCACATAATCAATTCCATAGGCTCTTGTCTGAGTATTTTTGCTCTAATATCTTCCTGTAGCAATTTTTTTTAGTTCCACAGGTTCACTGTTTTGTAAGCAAGGATGCTCTGCCTCAGAATCTGTGAAATGTACTGATCTGAAATCTCAGTTTCCAGTCAAAGAATATTGATGTGTTTACTGAATTTTAAAATGGCAATAGCAAAGTTTTAACAGAGGTGTTATTAGATAAGCTGCATTAAAAATATTTCAAGCAATGTTGTGACTCTCTGTGAAATATCTTCCCAGTACAATCTTGTGAATTACAGTAATTTAGAGATACAGAATCTATTAGAGTTCTTTGATTTTAGCAAAGACAAACTTTATTTCCTTGATGAAATGAGTGATATCAATTGTTTACAGATTTAAAATAATTTTTGTTTTTCCTTGTTAGGAATTTCCAAGAGGAAATAAAGAGAAAGTAGTCTGGACAGAGGACCTGGGCAGGTGTTGAAAATATATGATGAAGATTGTTCACAAGCAAAAGGGATGCCGATATTTCATTAAACATGTGTTTTGTATCCTTCTATTTTGTACCTACATACTCAAATTTAACTTCAATATTGAATACATTTATACATTTAATTATACATTCAAAGACAAGGTAATATTCCATGGCATTTTTCTGGTGGAAAAAAGTAATAATTTCACTAGAGGCCATACATAACATCAAATGCTTTTAAAGTAGTCCTTGATGTGCTATTGATCTGTATCAAGGTTTTCAGTCAGTAAAAACATTTAAGTTACTACATATGTATCAATGAGCATGCTTCATACACAATATCAGAATTAAAGACCCCTGAAATATTAATAGAAAAATTATGACCCCATTTATCTTCAAACTTCCATAAGTAATCCAAATGAAGCAACTAGCAATCAGCTTCTCACCTTGTACTGAGTTCTAAAGTCACCTCCCTGTGCAAGTCTCTCACAACTTCTCCCAAACACCTTTAACGGTGTGTGCAAAGGGAAGAATACCAGCTAGGGAAAATTAATGAGATATGTGCACTTGATAAAAACCTGAGAGAAATTAATAAGCAGCTATTTGTTCGAGTCTTTAGCAAGGTTGCAGTGGCAGAGGAGGGAACAAGGTTCCTCACTGAATAAACAGTGAGACATGGTGAAAGACTTCAGAGATGGGTGCAGATAAAAACTGAAATAGATATTCAGTGGTAAGATCAACAGAGGAAGCTATTCTGTTAGGATCTTAAGCCTGGAAACCACTGCCTTCTAATTTATCCAAGCTATCTTTTAAGTGTCGTAATACAAAACAAGCTTACTCCTTTTTTTGTAACTGAAGGAACATTTTACATAGCTGTTTGGGGTTTTTTATTAATTTTTTTTTCTTTTTAATTTCTATGAAAGATGTCTGGAAAAACAGTCTGGAAAACCTGGAAATCCATTTCCTCTACATGGGAAATTGACAAAACACTATGGTTTTCAAAGCTGAAGTCTTCTATGTACTTTTTTAATCAGAGGAGTTGGTATGACTTGTGATGACCAAAATGGCTTATGATGAAGATTAGTGACATTGTAAACACCTAAATCTATTAATTATGATACTTGCAATTATATTATTCCATTATCATAAAATATCATGCTATTATTAAACCTTTGGGACAAAGATGCATGATGTTTCTAGACATGACATATAGAAACTAGATTCTCCTTCTCTTTATTCACTCCTCTTGACATGCAGTTTTTCTGATGCCCCAAGTGTAGGACTTCATGCTGAAATTACTAGTAAAAATATGGTAATCTAGGAATCTTTTATTTTTTTCTTACATCCTGGATTGAGTTCCTAGGTACAACCTAATCTCAGGACAAGCAAAGCTTCAAGAGATACTTGACAAATAGAGAAAAGGAAAGAGAGGCAAACAATATTTCCTTCCATTCACCTTCTTAGTTGTAGGAAGCAGCAGTGGATAAGGCTGACCAGAGCTGGCATGGAGGATTGTCAGCCGAGGCAAAGTTGCAGTGGGGCCAGGAATCCCAGAGCACAGCTGGGATAGGGGACCCAAGGAAATACTACAAAGCTGAGAGACAAGGAATAAACTTATCTACACACGCTGAATTTCTCAGAACAGTCAACCTGCAGGGTTATTAAAATCTCAAATGGAAATCCTTCATCTCTTTTATGTAATCAAGCTCTCATGCCTTTGGGTTTGGGTTTCTGTAGAAGATGTAATTGATCAAGCCAAATATCTTTGAATAGGAAAGAGCATATTCATGTTCACTTTCCTGTAACTCCACTCCAGATTTGAAACTGTTTCTTTTCTTGACTTCCAATGAAATCAGTCCTTTTACCAGGAAAGATCCTTCATTTGCAAAACAGAATAATTCAAATAAGAAGTGAATGGAAACTATAAGAAGTGAATGGAAACTTTTTTAAGGTCATATGTAAACAAGCTAAAGAACATTAAAGTAATAAAGAATATTAATATTATTTATATATATTTTGAAAAATGTGTCCTTGTAATAAATTTTGAGATATATATCTGTACACATTCAGATTATGACGACCCATTTGAGGAAATCTGTTAAAAATTTATTGCTATTGTGACAGCTCTATCTGATCCTCCAAAATGATCTTATTTTTTTTTCCTTTTTTATAAGGAGCATGTAGGGTAGGAGGGATAATTTAAAGGAATGAAAGGAAGTCATTATTCTAATGAAACTACATGAGATAAAACTTCTTTCTTTCTTTTGTAGGAGACATTGACCACATGCAAAAGGCCACTGTGACCTTTCACTGATTCACTTCTGAATACTCACTTCACTTGGAGACATGTCTCATAAGGCTACAGACCACATAAAACCTCTCTTGCACAGCCTGTCTACAGCTCCTTTACATGTGAAATCAACACATCAACCCTTGAGGGCAGGTTTTACAGCCACCAAATAAGGACTAAGCCTCACAAAGGAGATGAGAAAGATTCCTTAATGCTGACTGCACAGTTGTCAGAAAAGCTCCTCCTTAAAAACCCTACAAACTTGAAATATTAAATGTCTTAAAATATTGTAAAACACTGATTACCAAGAAGTAAATATGAAACTTCCAACCATTTAATAACATTGCACTGTGAAATGTTTTTTTGTTTATTTTCTGCTTCTGTGAAGCCTCAGTCTTCTTTGTCTGTTATTTTGGCAGTTGCTGAAAGATTTCTTTTGCTTCCCAGGATTAGGTGCAGGCGTTTTATTCATTAAAGTTTTTAAATAAATCTTCTGTGAAGGAGTCTCTGCACAGATTATGTGACAATAACATTTTTTTACTTCATATGTTCTTATTTTCATGATTTCTGCATGAAGAAAAACTTTCCAAGGAAGTGCTTTACAAGATAGGTTTTGGATTTTTTTTTCTCTCCAGAATAAAACATAACAAAAGATTTTACTGAATTCAAAATTATTTTAGTCAATTTGTTTTACCACCACAAGTATAGCAATATAGATACAAAGAAGAAACATTTACCTCCCATGTTGGAAAGAATTGTTGATAGGCAAAGAGTTCCTAATAATTTATTAAAGAACTATTTCAAGAAGAAAACGGAAGAAGAATATATGTGTAATGCTATGGAAGTTTTGATTATTTTCTTTGAAAATGTAACTGGAGGAATCTTCATCCATCACAGGTCCCCAGTTCCCAGATTAACTCTTCAAATGTAGAAAATTCAATTTTATAAACATTTTTAATCAGGAATAAAACAAACCTTTAAACTAAACATGATGCATCATGTTGACATAACAAATGTGGACACTAATTAAAGAGCAGCAGAATCCAACAGAGAAGTTTGCCCTCCATCTGCTTGACCTGAGGTAATAACAATGTTCATTTAACTAGAGCTGACAGATTTTCTTGTGTTGGTCTTGAATCACTGAAGTTGCCACCCTCAGTATGAATAACAATAACCATATGTGTGACATCATACAAAACAGGCAAGCCACGGTTAACTACCCCTAGAGTTTGCTGCCTTCTCCTTACTTGTTTTTCTTCCCTGTTACCGAGGTTCATGCACGCAGATCAGGTGCAGGCTTGGACTCTGAATCTTTCATACGGACACAAGCCTTTAAAATACTCCTACGCCTCCAGATTTGGAGTGGTGTTGTATTGCAACCCAGATACTTTTACATTGTCAGAAAAAAGCAAGATGCTCAAACTGTGTTTCGAATTCTTCAGCCAATGAATAGATAACATTTCTGTCCTCATCATCCTTTTAGTCCTAGAAACAGATAAAAGACAAATCACAGCAGATAAAAGCAGATCAACTGGGTGAAAAAGTTTGGTAGACTTCATCTTTAGTAAATCAGAAACCTCAGAAACCTTGAGTATAAAAGACTTTCATCAGAGTTTTCTATGGGAATATATGTCTCTTCTTTCTCTTAGCATGTTAGGTTCTTCATATTCTTGCTGGATTTTTTTTCCCAGTGACTTAATGTTCACTGCAAGAACCTGAGGAACTGCCTATCTGCTTGGAAAAAAAAAAAAAAAACCTTTGACATAGTTTAAATGTATCCTCTACCCATCTCTAAGGTACCTTATGGTCACACAATAACCCTAAAAATAAATGAAAAACAGTGACCAAATCTTGAAATGCTTATGGTCAAGGGCAATTCATAACATTTAAAGACAAAGCTGTGCTTTCAGCAACATGCGCACCCTAATGTTGATTTTTAAGCCGGGACAAATCCACAGTAGGCATGAGACAAAAATGGGAGCCAATTATAATTGAAGGAAATCATATAAGAATTATCAGGAATCATTTCTGTGGCTAAACTTATTTTGCAGAGCAAAGTGTAGTAGTATTATCAGCCATGTTGCAACATTTGATGGTATGACAAGACCAAGAGATCTCCAAAAAATGAAAAATCAACTAACAATCAATACTGCAATGAAACAAATTAGACTCAATCATCCAGTTTATTCATCAAGGCATCAAACAATCAGAGATTATTTTGTCCTCCGCTTCATTATAGTCCCAGTGTCATGTGATTTTTATCAGAAACACACACTTAAAGGTTTTCCATTTGTTATACTGCAATGCACAAAATTCCTTCAATAGAAGAGGAATGTAGGTAGTTTAAAAGTAAAAGGAAAAGGAAGGGGAAAAACATTTCATGGTTGTTTGTGTGGAGGGGGGTTTGTGCATTTTTTTCTCAACTTGTAATTGTTTGTTCCCAGCAATAAATCACATTCTTTTAAATTATCTACGTTAGTCAAATCCTTTTGTTGACCCTCATGACAAGAGAGCAGCCTCACAAGTTCAAAACCATAAATCCAAAGATTATAAACATGGAGCAAAATTCATGAGAAAAGCTTGAACTCAAAAAAAAAAACCCTTTTACAAATACAAAGATTGGATGTCAGTGCTCCTTTGAAACAGGCAAATGGCCATCACATAATGTTTCTCGAAATATTCATTTAAATTTCCACCTTGTCCATTCTAAAGTAGCAATTATGTTCAAACCAGAGAATTGCATAGACTTCAACCTCAACAGGTGGGAACAACAAATTATATAGTTAAGCAATTGGAGTTGTGATTCCTGGACCACTTATGACTCCAAATTGAGCTACAGTGTTGTATGAAAGCATCACAAAGAGTCTTTATTGTTATACTCAAGAAGGAAGCAACATCAATTTCATCTGGTTTGGGTGTTCTGTTATAAAAACATATTCCTTTTTATAATGATACAGAAATTCTTCTTTTTCTTTCATTTTTTAAGGTTTTCATGTTGCCCTTGAACAATTGTTTCTACTGAATGCTTTAATTTCTTCTCCCTAATCTTTTTGCTTCAGATTTTTTTCTTTTGGGACAGGAAACTAAAAACAAAATGTGCAAACAGATTATTTAAGTCCTTTTTTGGAAAAAAAAAACATGATTCAGTATTCTTAGTTCTTTCTGAGAACTAATTCAGATTCCAAACCCTTAATTTTTTTTTATTTTTTTTATGGTCTAAATTATTAATCTCTATCTTCAGAGACCTCCTTGGAAGCAAAAATGAAATAATATCCCATATCGGCATGTTTTGGTACAACATTGCATCGGAAATTAAAAAAATTCTTTTTGTTGCTGGAATTGACTCATGAACAGACTGCATTTTGCTTGGTCTGGAACTCTGATGTCAGTATGAGTTAAAATATTCTCTCTGTTTCCCTGATCACTGCTGCTTCTGCCTATCTCCTTATAAAGATTATGCTTATGCTTAGTAAATGAAGAAAGGAATTAGTGATGCTCCTCTCATTTCCTGTCTTCCCACAGATGGTGATAAATTCAAATTCAGACTCCATTAAACCTGAGTAGAGAAACCCAGCAGGTGGCTACACTAATGGAAAATCCTGGCCTTGGAATAATGGGAATTGCAACCGACAGCTCTTCTATACCACAAAAAAGATGATGTATTCCTATTGACAGTGTTGCATTTGAGTCCAGAAGGCTGATCTGATAGTTCAGGCTGGGCACAAGGGAAGCAGAAAGCCCCATGGGTATTTTTCTTGGCTACACCACTGTAATTTTTGTCATCTGAACCTCCTATTACAAGTCATTGTAAAAATTTCATGCAAGTTGGAGGGAGAGGAGGAAAAAAATCCCAAGCTTCTGCATTCTGGCCTACAGGCATACATTTGTTCGTTTTTCTTGGTTTAAAGGACAAATAAAGGTTGACACGCAACAGCATTTCCAGCCACTTCTGTATTTTTAGTGCTGACATTCTTAGCCCAAGTGCTTTTAGTATTTCCAGACATGCCCATCTAAGAGACTTTTTGTTAAAAAGATTGCCCTGAAGGTGTAATGCCTGATGTTCAGCTAAAATCTGTAAAAAAATACTGTATTTATGGCCTTTTCTCCTCTAGATTTCCCCCCCTTCATTTAGGTCCAGGGACTATGTCAGCCACAGTTCTGCAAAGCTCACTTGGGAAAATGATTGGACAGACCTATAGATGGAACAGAAAATTTAAGATGTATTTCAGAAGATGAGGAGAATTTTTTTTCTCTGTATGTTTTTATGCCCTGTCAGCAATTTTTAAGTGCAATGCATCATGGTCTTTTATCTTAGTATATATATTTTTCCGTAGCTTTTATCCACTGAGTTATTAAAATAGAGGAATTGCAACCAAAGGAAAATGTTAAGTGTCTGCACTTTGGCATTATTGATCACAAGATTATTTGTGCTGCACTTACTTGTTCACAGAACTCAGATTTGTATTAATTTAGGAAATGCATAGTAACCATTGCAAAAGCTCATACAACCAATGTCTTTAGCCTAAATTATTCTAAGTCTAAATTATTTTAAAAATTATTCTGAGTGTTATTTAAGGGTGAACTGAAAACACTCTACTGTATATCTCTTTTGAAAATTAATAATTTCTGCAGTGGCTTACTTAGAGTTTTCTGCTTGTTGTTTATGAAATGCAAAATTTGCACAAAAAATACTGTCAACATATAGAGTTTAGAAATGTTGTAGCCCATTTCAAGAAGTGTCTCTATACTGGTATTTTTTAAACAATTTTTTTTTTCCTGCTGTTAGCAGTTTTTAAACTTTTCACCGGTTGTCAATATAAAATGCAAGCAGACAGCATCATTTTTTTCTTGCTTTCTTTTGTTCTATTTTGTCTTGCAATGTTTTTCCTTATGTAGCTTTCCCTTGATAATAAAAAAAGTCTTTATATATTTCTAAATATATATTTTAAAATATTATCTAAATATTTCCTTTATTTTTTTCTGAATTCAGACCCAACTAATATATTGTCCTAGAAGTAGGAAAATACTAAAACCAAAATGTTTTTTCATTGCTTAGAAATCCTTTAAAGGGATAGTTTTCTTATCTAAATTACTAAATTTCCCCATCTTTTTACCTGACTATAATGCTAAAAGTGATTCTCATGATGGATATTTCTTTCAATGTTATCACTGTTCATTTCACTGTCTTTTTGTCATTAAAAATCTAATTGTCATGATAGTGACTTATAGCAAAAATTTCTTTAAGATTGTGGTTTCCTGATTCCTATTGTATCAATATTTTTCCTTGACACTTGCATATCATTCCCGACATTTACATCGTGGTTTAACATGAAAAAGACTTCAGTAAAGTAAATAATAAATGAAATTAACATACTCAGTATATCAATATACCATAAGGTTTCATGCATGAGGCAATAATCAGTAATTCCTGCTCAGCATTCACCATTTCTACTCCACATAAAGCCCAAATACTTTAGTTAGACTGAAGTATTCCAGTCTTATGAAAATAAAACTTCCTAAAGTAAGGGAAGAATAGAAGGATTTGAATCAGGAAATTGCTAAGCTGATCTAGATTTGTCCTCAGAATCATTGCCAGTGGAACTGGAGGGTTTTCACAAAATGTTCTTTTCATGTTAAACCTTGTGAGGGTCCCAGTCCAGCAAAAGACTTGCTGTCAATCTGCTCTCTCATCCACACTCAGTGAACTTGAAAACATGCTGTAACAGTTCTTTGCCATTTTAGCATAGTTATAATACCAAAACACCTTTTTGACTTGGAAACAGAACTTTATTTCAAGGCTGGTTAATTCTGACATCACCTAACATTTAGTACATCTTCTCATGGCTTTGCTGATAAGAGAGAAAAAACCACAAAGGGATATCCTCTTAAACAGAGGCATCCCTCCTTTCCTCAAAATTCTTGTTTAACATCTTAAACAGAAACACGTATGTCTAATGGAACTTGGGATGGGGACACTGATGCAATCTCTTTCTGTACCTACCAGCAGTAGAATGTTTAAAAGTTCATTACACAATGTATTGCAAGGAGGAGGCAATGCTCTGGGCTTGCAGGTAAACAAGATCCTCCTAAATCTCTCAGGATGAGACTGACACTAGAACTAAAGCAGAGGACAGAACTATTTCATTTTTTGTAGCCCTGAATGGAGGGAACATTTTTTGTAATCCTAAATGGAGGAGGACATTCTGCATTACTGTGAATACATCTTTTATTTTTTCTTGTTTTGTTTAAACAAGGTTAAAAATATTGAAGAAAGGTACTGAAGATAAATTAAATGGCAAAATGGTTTGTGTTTTGAAATGCATATCTTATTGAAGTAGCAATCTTTCATTTTCCCATATTAGTGATATATCCTGTTATGGTGACAGGCTATGTCTTGGCTTACACAAAGTATCGTCTGATAAACAGATTTAATGCATAAATGTCTGTTTGGAACACGCAACAGCAAAATGGGGACAGATGTTTGGCTCTCTTTGGAGCTCATCAGCACAGTCCAACTGCTTTAGTGGTCAGATTGGTTCAACCCTCAGTCCAAATGCAGAGAAGCTCAATATTTTGATACTAACTAGTACTAAGTGAAAAATGCGTAGCAGCTAAAACACTCAGGAAAATTTAGCCTTCTGCTCAGAGAATACTTCTGAGTTTCTGCTTATTTCATTGAACAAATGTGTTCAATTCTCTTTTGAATTATGCTATTACGTGTAGTAATTAAATGCGCAGAATTAAAAATGCTTGGGTTTTTTTGTTCGTTTTTTTTGGGCTGAGGGGTGGTCAAAACAGAGGGAGTGGATGGTGAAGTCACAGTTGCCAAAATGCGAGCACTTTGTAGTGAAGGGGATAGGTCTGCTGTACATGCAGGCATGTAACCATTTCAAGTTGGTTCTATATATATGGTGCTTTGGGGGAAAGAGCTTCTTACATGGTGTGAGGTCAGAGGGAAAGAATACAAGCTGACTTTGCAGCTTTTCTCCAATGTTTCAAGGCAAAACCTTCCTGCAGAGGTACTGGCACACAGCACAGCTTCTGCTTTCTGAAGCTCTTGGGAGTCCTTATGGTGCCCTTTCTCATCTGTCTCATTCTGCCTTTGGGAAAATTGTGGGTTTAGATGAGGTTATGCAAAAATTCTTGGTTGTCACTGACTTTTACAATTTTTTGTTTCCTAGAAATTGGAAAGATCTTGGGTCATCAGGTTCATTCTCCTGCAAGTAAAAGATTGCTCCCTACAGTTAGATTTCCTAAATTATTAATTCCTCCTAATTTATCTGATTAATTAGAACCTTTTACTTAAAATAAATTATTCAGATATTGTCATTATCTGACCAGCTTTGCAGGTGGCTATATAATATTCTGAGAAGAGTCTGTAGACTACTCAGAAGTATAACCTAAATGCCCCAGGAAAAAAAATATTTGCTGTGCTAGGTTTTGTAGAAACACATACAGGAAAACATAGCCCTTGACATGATATCTTTATAGTCCAATTAAAGACAAGTGATTAAACCACACAGTAGGAGAGAAGAAAAGACAGTGATAACAGTGTAATTTGTGAAACTTCAGAGTATTGCTGCATGTGTGCTCTACTTATTCTGATTTATCGGTGTTTTAAACATGAGTTTCCTTTCCTATGACATTCTTGTCTCTCTTGCCTAAAGCCTTTCTAACTTCTTAAAGGTATCATGTTATATGCTTCCAGATGGAGAATTTGATAATCAAAACTTATGAAATCTTGACAAATATTTCAGTCCTTTTCCCTGAGACTTCCTTGAATCAGGTATTCCTACTTGATAAAGTAGTGTGTTTTTAGGAAGCAAGTCATCTACTTTTGACCTGTAGATAACAAAGTCATGATTCAAAATCCTTTGAAACCAATTACTTCCCTTGTTTTGTATCAAATCCTAGGCTTCCATTCTGTAAACACTCTAAGGGAACGTATTTTTAAATCAAATTTAACATTGACAAAAAGCATGTCCTCCTGAGAGGATGTTGTGTGGAGCTTTGTTAGCCCTTGGTTACAAAGTTATTTTGACTTTAAGCTGTGGTTTAAAACAAATGGTGGGGTGCGTGCTTTTGGATGAACTCTCAAGACTTTCTGAAGTTCCGCTGCACCACTTTTACCATAAATCATTAGCTTCCCACTCCTGATGTCAGAGTACAGTAACAGCTCTCTAGTGCCTACCTCCACCTAACCTTAAAATAGATCACACCTTCTGGCAAGGGACAGGAGCAAGAGTTTTACTAAAAGACTGTATTTAAGCACAATGGGTGAAGACCTGCTACAGTGTCACTGCTGAAGGGGAGGTGAGAATGTCACAAACATACTGAAGATCAGGGATAGCAAGTTTGATATAAATAGCCTTTGTGTTTTTGTTGAAGGGGAGGGATATGCAGTTTTCCTAGAAAACTCCCCTTTCTTACCCTAATCTTTATTATTGACTTCCACTTCAAAGTACAAACGCAGAAGAGGCAGAACAACTGGGCTGTTCAGCTGGAGGAGAAAATAGAAAAATATGAAACGTAGTCACATTTGACAGTAGTGTTAATGGAAACCATGAGGGAAAAAAGGCCTTTTCTCTAGCAATAATAATATTTTGCTCTTGTTATGCAGTAAACAATGTTATCAAAAAAACCCCAAAACTTTGGTGTACACTACCATAGCTTTCTTCAGAGATGAAGAGAGAAATTATACTATTTTATTATATCTCTTTAAAAGCCTTTCTAATTGCTTGATCCACTTAGACATCAGGAAAGAAAGTAATGATAGAATACCTAAATACGATACTAGAATGTACATACACAGAATTTTACATATTCTGTATTTAGAAAGCACATTGGCAAAGAAAAAAAAGCAGTAGCATATGCATTCCTACATCACAGAAACTACCCTGAGACCCCTCATGTTCAGAGGGAGCAGAAGCAGCCCCTGATGATGCCTGCTGTACAACAGGGAAAGCAGCAGTTTTAAAAGATGAAGCAAAATATGTGAATATTAAACCTAGATATGATTATTGTCTCTGAAATGAACACCATTATTTTGGTTGAGTGCATAGACAAATTGGTAGTTTTATTTATTTATTTATTTATTTTGGTAATATTTCCAGAATTCTGTTGTGTCTTAGCTATATTAGCTTAAATAAACCGTCTGCTACTATTTGTTCTACATCATGTCTTTGTCTTTTTTGTTTAATTCTACAAAAAAATGTTCCCTTGCTCTCTCATCCTTAGTAATACCCGATTTTACTTTTACCCTCCTCTTTGAAGGTTATAAGATTTATACATCAGCTCTCCACGACAGATTCCAGCAAACTAAGTTGATATGCTTATTTCTTACTTAATGTGTTTCATTCTAGAGGTCTAACAGAATTTTAGCTTCTAAGTAGCTTACTAATGTGTAGGAGCACTCTGAGAGAGAGAAGATCTGGAGATGGCTCCAGAAAAAGCCTCACAGGCTGGCGTTGGTGCTCTCCATTGAGGAAATGCAGCGCACAAAGCAGTCTGATATTGGTGCCCTCTATGTCTCAATGTTTATAAAGAGGTGAAGCATTTCTGGATTAACATAAGCTTTTAAAATGTCAGGATGCCTCTGCCTAACTCTGCTAAGCCTGTCTAAAAATAGATTGTGAAAGAAGATAAAGCAGTATGTAGACTGTCATATGTTTTTGTCCTCTGTTTCTTTCTGAGTTTAATGTCAATAAATAATTATGGCTGAAGCCCTTGTAGTAAAAACTGCCTCACTCTGATAAATCTCCAAGATCACACAACAAGAATAGATTAAACAGTATAATTTTATATACTATCAGATTTACTCAGAGACACACAGTATAGGAGTTTTTGAACTATAAGGAACAGATGTAGCCACTTGCTTTCCCAATATAATTTTATCAGGGCCTACATTGTTACAGTGTTAAAATAGCCATAAAAAATAGCATTTTCTCAAAAAGATCATCAACTCTGCCACACTATGTGATTGAAGCTTTAACAGTCTGTAGCAAAGATAGGCCTATGTTGAAATTAATTTTTCTTTAATGTTCTCCTTTTCAATGCGCATTTAGTATTTTATTTGTGAAAAACAGATTAGGATTTTCTTGAGTGTCACCGGAATTGAGCAATGGAAGTCAAAATGAGCTGGGCACATAAGCAGCAATAGCTGCTTTACAAAAGTGTACCCTAAACACCTTTGCTTATGTCAAATGCTAAATTTATCCCCATTGGGAGTTAGGTTGATGGAAATTTGTCTGTTTAAATGAAACATCTTTTGTTTTCTTTTAATTAGTCAAGTATAAGCATGTCCTAATTTTATGTATACATTTAGGTTTCCAAAATAATTCTACAGAATTAAATTTTTGCTTCTTGAAATGTGTCTTTGCCTTAAACTATGCAAACTATTAGAACAATGAGTTGAGAAATAAGATTTTAAAAATTAAAGAAGTTCATGTTTCTGAGTAAAGTATCTGAATATAATAAATGCAAGACTCTTCTGGCTCATTAACAAAAGGAAAAGAAAATCCTTCAACAGGGCAGGACAAAGACTTTGCAGTAGTCCAATAACATTCAGTTCTAGATACTTTACTTTCATTATTTTTGCTATGAATTGTAAGCATTTTCTCTATACAAAAGCATTTCTAATTATTTTCTTCAAAGATACTTCCTTTCCATCCTGAAGGACTTCCATGTGAAAAAAGCTTTGGGTAAGAGATAGGGGAATTACAGGGTGCTGAAGGAGCCTTTGTCTATGCTCTGCAGAAGTTCTCTCTCATCAGGTGAGCTTGCTCAGGCCGTGGGCTGCAGAGGCTTTCCCCCCAGAGGCAGCAATGGCTGCTGAGGGGTGATCTGCACATTCCCCTTGCCCTAAGCAGGAGTCAGCATGGAGCCAGGGATCATAGCTGTGGAAAACACTAAAAAGCCACCTGCGGTGCAGGCTGCCCAAGGGCACCCTCTATTCAGTCATTTGTGGTGGGGTTTCCTTTACTTTAGCAGCCCACCATAATTAGGTGTCAGAAGTTGCAGAAATTGTCATTGAACACCCACCCACCTGGGAAAAAAAACCCCAAAACCAGACTAACAGGGGTATCTATAAAGGAAAGGAGGACAGAGAGGCAGTGCTAAGACAAATAGCCAGTTTGACTGCAAGAACTTGGCCCATACATTAATTATGCATTCATACCTTATAGATCACATAAACAAATACAAGACTTTGCAAAAATTGCTCACTGGTCATTAGATCCTCCTTGTACTGTTCATGTTTTTTCCTGTGGTGCTAATGCTTTCAGTGCTAGAACTTATATATAGTTCTTATGAAATGACAGTATTGGAACCCCATTGAATATGATTAGTTCAGAACATCTCTGGGCAGCTTGCAAATACCCTTTCAATTCACATTAGTATATTTCCAGTCTGAATTTTCTTTTAATTTTTTAAAAAAGGACTTTTAAAAAGAACAAAAAGAAAGTTCGATGTTTCCTAAAGCAACATTCAAAGCAATTAAATGAAACCTTTTTAACAGCATGATATTTTTCATTTTCACTATCACCTCTTTAGCCTTAAGTAAAAACCAAAAGAGGCCTTTGAAAAATGATGATTTTTTATATTTAATAAGTGATCTTTTCATGTTTCTGCTGTTGTATGCTTTTGAGCTATCTAACAACTATGGATATATAGCTGGCAGAAGGGCAAACTTGTCTCATATCCTGTGAAGAGGTGACTACCTGAAGTGTGGGTATGAAAGAATGTATAAGAATTCTCTGAAAGGTTTTACTACAGAGAATACAGGGCTGAGACCTTCATCTAACCCTGGATGCACATTATTCTTAATAATGCATATCCGCACATTTTTTGCAGACTTTAAGTAGTGAGCTTACTAAAATTGACAATATTTTACAGGAACAGAAAAAAAAAATCATGTTTCCTGTATCATACACAGTTCTTTAATTTGTGACATATCACTTTTATCTCTTTTTCCTTTAACACCAGATTTGGTTTAATTAAATTTATGTCAAATGAACACATGAAACGAAAGGAAAATCAGAAAGCCTGTAAGTTGCCCATTAGTGAGTCAGTGACTGCACAGTGAAAGGCTTTTGAAGCCTGGCTTACTGCCAGAACAAGCTTGCAATGATGCTCAGAGACACCCATGATGCTTTGAAGGGAAGAACTTAGCTGACCTGAACCTGTTCTGTGGAATCAGTCCAAATCCTCATGGGCTGGATTTAAAATCTATAATAAGTCTTCTGTCTTCAACCATTTACCTCTCAAGTGAAAAGAGGGTGTGAAACTACAATACGTGCACATAATTAATTAAAATAAATCATTCTTTGTGTAGTACATGCTTTAAAAATTCGCCACATTTGAATAATTTTTTAACTCAATAGCAATTTTTTTCTCCTTTTTTTTTTTTTAAGTGGATCTAGGAGTCCTTAAAACATGAAATATCACTGCCTTACCTTCCATGCAATGGAAATAATGTGCGTTGGTCATGAGTGTGTCTGTCAGAACTTGGCCCTCTGGGATCCTGAATTTTTGCCAGATTTGACCCATGGATCATGTGAAGTGAAGCAGCACACAGCTGAAGTACTTGGTGGGTCTGGGTTGAAGACAGTCAGCACTTTTCAGGTGGGACAACGATGGCATGGTGCAGCTGCCACCAGAGGGTGACTGCCTGACCCAGGCTGAAGAGACTGCTAAGAAGGTGCAGACTCCTAGGTCTGTGTCCTAACAAGAAAGTGTTGTGAAACCTGGTAGGCTACATATCTAATTATTCTGTAAGATTTTGAAGTACGGCCCACAACGAAAATAGTTTGCATGGTCAGCTTAATCCGTTCCCAAATGTACAAGGAGAAGCAAGCTCATTTCAGAATAAAAACCCCTATACCAGCAGCTGGGTTGAATACCTACTAAGCATTATCTATTTTATATTCCCTTTCCAAGATCTTTCTATTATAAACAAAGCCTTATAAACAGGTTATGTGAGTTTAGACTATTTATTTAAATGTAATTGTCTTCATGCTAGGCAAATCACACATCTATCACTCATGATTTATACAATAGAATAGAATATAATGCTAAGTGGTAATTTGATAGACTTACTTGCCAGCAAGTAGTGAGACAAAGAATTCTCACAAGAATTCTTTTTTTACTGACAGTCTGTATCCAGTTTGGCAGCTGCTAACTCTTGATCCATATCTTACACAGACAATAAATAGCTCCTGGAGTTTCAACACCTCTAAATATCAATATTTGGTCAACTTATTTCAACCTGAATTTTAGATTACTATGGCAGAATAAGGCAATATGTTTTTATCTTGTCTTATTTTAAAGTTAGATTTTTTTTTTTCAATTCTCCAGACTGAAGGTTATAAAAGCAACTTTCATTATTAGGAAACGTAAAAACCAATTTAGTAGTCACAAGAAAGTTTGCTAATCACATTACACCAATTTCAAGAGCCTTCAGAACTGTGATATTTCTCTGCACTTACTTTATTTCTTAGCACTTTGTGACTTGTTACTGCAGGTCAGAGCCCATTCTTTTAGTCAGTCTGACTCAGTGAGATGTTCACCTTCAAGTGACAGAGAGCTGCTGCTCTCCAAACCAGTGCCTGCATTCTGACAGGTTTATGAACTAGTGTTGGATCTGGAATAAGACAAAATTGAATAAAAGCATAGATCTCAATTGAAAATTTGAGTGCTTTTTGGAAACAGCAAATTTAGAATACTTACATGTGATGGAAAGATGAAAGAATAATTATTTACATTTTATAAATTAAGTAGGTCACATCCGTACTTTGGTTTTGGAGGACCCAATGCATCATCGTTATGTGATAGCCTAAATTCAAATAATGGAGTTTTTTTAGTTTTCATTTTGACTGAGTCCTTGCAGCACCATATCTGTTACCTGACAGAAAGACATGTTTTGTGTGTCCCTCCCTGCTTTACTTTTTTGAATGATAAATATAAATAATACTTGGCATACCTTTACTGTATTTCAGTAACCACTGACCATCCATACACTTTTGGTTTTGGGGGATTATGAAGTTCAAAGAATTTTCAGTCCTTACTTGTGAGTTAACCTTTTCCATTTTTCTTGCTATGCACATTCTATTTTGCTAAATAGGATTTTTCTATAGTATATGCAAAATAGGAAGAGTATAAAGAGAAGGTATTTTCAATATTATTCTCCTTAAAGTTAAATGACTGGAGAAAAAACCCAACCCAAGAATCTAAAGGTGCTAATAACTGCAACTGTGAGCTTGTTCTATTTACATGACAGAATGGCTGTAACACATGGCTTCATAAAATGTATGTAAGAACTTTCTCTCACTTGTGTTTAGCTTCATTCTAAAATCTTTGTCCCTTGTCGGTGTTCTAACTATTAAGATTTAAGAAATAGTAACAATGCATTCAAGTTCCTCAGATTTCAAACGCAGGATGTATTCAAAGGAAAAAACCCAAAATATTGAAGGTGTCAGAAGTCTGATGTCACCAGAAGAAATGGGGTTCATTGTTTTTATAATAATGAGAACCTTCTCTCTTTACAAGTACAGCTGCTGCTTGTACTGAGAAAAACCTTGTCATCGTAATCCTTAAAAAGGCATTTTTAAAAATGGAATGTTTCACCAGAGAGAAGTTCTGGTGTGAATCAACTGTGGTTTATATCATAAGTGCTTGACATCAAAAGTGTGATAAAAATACTTTTGTCATGCGAAGTGTCAGTTTACGTTTTACATATGCAACTTCTAATTTTGCTGCACAGATTTACATAACCACTTCAAAAGTAGTTTATTTCCTGTGGGAGTGGTCCAAACCTCAAAAAACAATACATAGATAAGTTTCAGCAGAAAGTAGAAGGCAGGAATAATTCAGGCTGTGCCACTGGCAAGAGGTGCTTTCTATACCACTGACTAGCCTACCCATCAGGCAAAAGGTGTGGCCAGATTAATTGAGATTTGGGTTAATTCACAGAAATGTTTGAAGTTTCTTCAAGGATTTTAGATTAGAATTTTTTTTCCTTACCAGATGTAAAATACAAGCCCTTTTTTTCACCTTTTAGCTCTTGTAGTCTAGAGTTAATGGTAATTTTGTCAGTAAAATAGACTCTTTATTAGTTTTGTTTCATGTATTAACAAACAAGGAGAGCACTTGAGAAAAAAAAACAAAAACCAAAAATTATCTACACTGTTAGGAAAAAGGATTGAATTAACCCTGTGATTCTTTGCAGATATTTTCAGCAATAATGTAATTTTCAGTTAGAAATTATCAATTTGTTTTTATTCAGGTTTCTCTCTCACTCATAATTTGTAGTTTTTAAATGGAAATATTCCCTAAAATGTTCTAATGTCTTTCTGTATTTCATTATGTTTAACAATATCACCTCCATAGTGTGGATGACGTTCCCAAGATTGCTTATTAATTGCCTCCAGAACCATCCTCCTTCCTTTTGAAAAAAAATAAACACAGGGTAATTATGGGAATATTATTTGATTAGAATTTCCCTGAAAAGGCCATGCTTGTAGAAAACAGGATATAAACCTCTGTATCAAGAACAGCCTAAACAGAGTATATCACCACCTCTTAGATGAAGGAGAAGGATCCTCCTTTACTTAAAATCCATCTCTTACATAAACATCATGGGTTTTCAGAGCTGACTGACATCTTGACTTGAGCAATTATCCAAATCTCACTTTTTTTCCATTATATCAGTGCAGCTTTATTTTTCCTTAGTAAATAATTTCTCTGCTGATTTATAGTATAACTGAATAAATTCAACAAGCTGATAAAGGCATGTAGAATATTCTGGGTTAATTTTACTCATTCTTTCTTTTTGGTTTTTTTTTTTTTTTAATTATGTTTTCACAGCATAACTTGTGACAATGGGACAGCTACTTTTTAACAGCCTGGTTATAACCAAATGTTTTAATGAAAATATTAGATTAGAAAGCTACCGAATTCTATCCAATGTATCCTTGCAAGGCAGGGAATCTTACTGATATCAAGATCAAATGATGTCTCAAACCCTTCTAAACCTACATATTAACTTTCAGACCTACAATATGCTTTAAAGGAAGAAATTTAATCTTTGAAAATCAACAAAAAAAGAGCTGTTAAAAATGAATTAATTGTTTAATAACCTGAATTAGAGAAGGGACTATTGCTACAAAAGACTGAGTGCATGTTTTTGATTATTAGAGAGAAAGTTCTTATAAAATCTTTTAGTAAAACTAGTAAGTGATTCAAAGTTTTTAGAGTATTTGTTTTATAGGGATTGTTGGGTTCTTTTCATTAAAGCCATGAAATATGAAGATTCATTAATTAGGGTGAAAAACCCCACCAATTTTGCTGAAATTAAACCCTCTCCTGCATAATGTCATTTCTACAGGAATTAAATAATGTCATCACTTAAAACTGGCAGTCAAAATACTTTCAGATATATTTTATGGATCAAGAAGCATCTCTGTTGGTGAATGCTGTCTTCATAAATTCCCTACATCCATTAAACATTCTTTGTGATGGAATTACAAACTGAAATAAACATTATCTTCTTCAACAAATAAAATTTTAAAGCTTCTAGTCAATTTATGGCTTACAGAAGAATCTCTGTAACTATGTTTATACACTTCACAGTGTTCCTGAAAACAGCTGCTGCCTCAGTTTATAGTACATGATGGAAGAAGCATCTTTTTGTACGTGTTGTTCTTTAACACAGAGTTTTCGCAACAGAAGTACCTCACAAATATGAAATTTAGTGGGAGAAGGAAGAATCCTCATCTCATTAATTTTCTTTGCAAAGCACCTAAAAGGCTGCTTAGTTTAGAAAATGCTGTTATCTGGGTTAGAAGAAGTGGTAAGTGATGTGTCTCCAGAGAAAGAGAGAGAGAGAGAGAGAGAGAGAGCATTACATGTTGGTTAAGAACATGCAGTGAATTTATGTCTCTGCTTTTACATACACTATTTAATATCAATGAGATGAGGAAGGTAAATCTGCCAGTGTAATCACTTGAGATTATGTGCAAGTCAGTTGTTTCAACATATTAAACACATAAGGAAAATGTAGTAGGAAGAATACATTCCTTGTACTGAAAAATTGAAAACTTTATGACTGATTATGCATAGTTAAATGACTGCAATTACTGTTTTCTGTGACGAACTCTAGACAACATCAAAAAGAACAGAAGAAAGAAATAATCCAAAGTAACTGAAGTTATGGCAAAGTTTTGTCTTTCTGTTCTGTTTTTGTGATCTGCTTCTATCTGGCATTCTATATGCACAGAAATTTTTACATATATTTTATGTGTGAGCCTTGGCATTTTAGCCCTCTCCAGCAGAGGCCCCTTAGTACCATATGCTTCTGTTTTTCTTCATTGCGTGATGTGATCTCTTCTGACTGTTACATGCACGTGAAAGGACAGTGGGCTTTTGGGGGAGAAGAAACCATGCTTTAAGAGAGCACACGTCAGTTGCTTTTCAGTCATTTGGAGCTGATTGGATCTGACAAGTGTTGTAGCTACTCATCGTAATGGATGTCTCTGCTTTAGCAGAGGAGAGGTGAAAAGGATGCAATTCCCGGTGGAAGAAGGCAACATGAACTATTATTTAATTACAGGCTAATATAAAAAACCCTAGTAATCCCTTGTTGGTTTCCAGACTTGTCTCTTCCTTTCTCTACAAGGCAACAATCAGGGCTTTTAATGCAGCACTGACAGCTATACCAGTTAGGAAAATGGCTCATAAAAGATGAAATATGCTCATTCCTTTCTTTTTTGAAGCACAAAGATCTGCATAATATGCAATCCATTCTTGAAATCTAGAAATCACTCATATTTTTGTCCTTTGTTTTTCTCAATGCACAGCTTGAAATAACAATTCCATGTCAGATAGCAACTTTGTCTCAGATTTGAAGATTGCTTACTTTTGTCATCAGGAAAGCTTGATTACTTCTTTGCCTGAATGCCTGCAACTTCTTTTGATTTAGTTAAAAACACCTGGCTCAGTTCTCTGTGCATCTGAGATTCACAGGTTTTTTCCTATCTAGAGAAAAAGTAAACTTTTATTTGTTAAGTCTGCTTTGGAAATAGAAGGCTTGTGATCATTTGCTTCATCTTCATTATGTGCTTTGTGTCTGGGTAGTAAAAGACAGCAGTGTCCAAAGTGACCTTCAGGCTTAAACACTGCAAATACAGTTAAGATTTTACACTCATAATCAAATGGGAACTACAACTGAAATTTCTTAATTTAGAGAAAATTGAAAAAACCCCAAATAAACAAGTAAATTATAAAATCCCCAAGACTTCAACAAACAAACATCATCCCTGCAATCCTTGCAGGTTACTACCCAAGGTAAATGCACTGTAGTCTAAGTATGGATCCTTACTTGCTAAAATGATTTTCAGTCACATATGCACATTCCTGTGCATTGCTGGGTTTAGACATATTTTTTGCTATGTTTTATTTTTCCTTCAACTAGTGTAAGGGCAACAGAAGGTGTTCTACTAAAGCTAGCATTAGCATATGAGTGTTAAAATCATACTGAAACAACATAACCCTAAGATTTATCCTATGCTTAAAATTTTAAAAGTCTTACCACAAGACAAATAAATAAGAATTAAATAAATAAATTTCTTAGGGAACAAAAAAGAAGAAAAATTACTCTTCCTGTAAAAATGGTCCTTTATTTCACATGCTGCTGCACAGGAAAATTTCTATATAGGAATTTATTAAATGTCTCAATATAAGCAGCTAGATTCTCACTCTGGGTACAATCTGTGAGAAAAACAATACCATACCACAGTTAATCATTGTGTTTGCACAATTTTCAGATACAATACTTCACAAAACATGCAAAATTCACCACTTGCTTATTTTAAATAGAAGTTGCATTTCATTTAAATAAAAAGGTCGAAATTTTAAAAATAACTTTATTAACCCACTTTAAGCTAACAGGGAAAATTCACCACTGAGTATCTGCCACATGAAAGACCTTTAAAACTCAATGGAAGCCAAGAGTTATGCATCTTTTCCTGGAGTTACACTGCCACAGATCTTCCAGTTGTGCATTTCATGATGCAATTTTTACCACCAACATGTAATAGACCCTGAGATACATTTTTTTTAAATTGATTTTTTTTCCTTTTAAAATCCAATTTACAAAAATATGAATGAACCTCCTTAATATTTTGCCATGTAATGCTTTTTTACTATCCTCATTCACTTAATAATTCATATTTCTCCTTTATTTTGAAATTTTCAGAAGTAGAAAATTTCTCTCCATTCTAGTCCATTTCTTTTTGAACTTGAGGTATTTTTGAGTTGGCATAATGCCTTGCTGTATGTAGTCCAAGGAGTGATACAGAGAGTGATCCATACATGAGCTATCAGTTCATACCAATTATTCTGTGTAAATGATTGGCTGCTGTGGAGTATCTCCATAAACCCTTCTGCACCTGAAAATATTCCTTGAGAAGATTCAAATCTGGCACAAATTTTATCAATAGACACAACTTTCCCTCCTAAATTAAATATGAATGAATTCCATTCTGAGTGCCCTTTTCAAACAGAGATAGCAAAAGAAGGGAAGTTTGTGTTAGAAAATCTGACCAGGAAGAAGTATTCCCTGCATATTTGAGAACTAGGTTGAAGTTCCCTTGCGAGTGAATCAACAGTCACAGGAAACAGAAGAGCTCAGACTTTGTCTGATGCTTGTCTTGTGTCAAGAGAAAAATACAAGGATGATCTGCCAAAAGCAAAAGGGTAAGGAAATCAGGGGAACCAAAAGAAGCAAGGCTGAACTTTGCACATTAGGAAAAAAAACAATTTGAAAACAAAGTATTTGGAAAGAACAAGATGTAATTCACATATACTTCCAGGTTCTTGATTTCAACTCTCTATTTCTGCTTTTGGGTAAAATCCATGTTCCGAGAGAGTGTGAACAAAAGAGGAAGGAGAGACTGACCTCCTTTCAATGAAACCAATGTTATTTTGAAGATTAACGACAGCAACGTTTTCCTCCTCAGTCAGGATGAATAATGGAAATGGCTAGCTGTTTTTTAAGGCACTGAACCTGGCTGGGAAATTTGGCCAAAACTGGGGGAAAAAAAGAGGAAAAATAACAGAAAGAAAATTGCAGGTTCTTTGTCGTGCATAACATAGGGAAACAGCACTCTTCATTGTCTGGGCAGCAGAACCACAGTGCCAGGCCTGGAGCCACGTCTCAGGGAACTGAGTGGCCCTCAGCTGGCTTTTGGGCAAAACGGAAGGAAGAAGTGCAAGTATTTCAGCATCCAATTTGTTGTGAAGGGATGTCCCTGAAGGTCAGTTCTGGAGGGCAAGATGTGAAAAGTATTCCCTGCAGGTACATCCCTCAATTGATATTGCTTGTTTTCTTGGCTGCCAACTGTCTGGCAGATAATTTAAATATGCCTATGGCTGCTTTAGCCCTGAGCTGCGGGCATGGCAGATGAGAATAGTCTGGCCAGGCTCCTCTGGGTGCACTGCCTTTGTCAAAGGAATTGCACCCCGCTTTTCCATGATAGTACATCCTCAGTGTCCTCTGCAGCACGCACCATACGGCGCTGCTTACATGGGAGGAAACATAAGGATGGACAGTATTTTGTGCTTCTTCCTACCATTTTGGACAGATGGCAAGTGTTTGTGCCTTTCCATGTGGCTGCACACTGGACAAGATGATCAAGACAGACGATTTATAATGGAGCTCACTGGAGATCAGATTCAGTCTACAGTGGCTTAATTTCACTGGAATGCCCACAAATTGGGACTGCTCTTCATGGCTGCCTAACAGGATCCCTTTGAAACAGCTTTGAGCCAGCCACCGTGCAGCATGCATAGATTACAGATACGCCTCTTATTGTGAGGGACTTTGAACATTTCAGACCTGCTTACCTATATATATAAAGTTAGAATTGTGTGTAGATTACTGCTGCTTTTCTTTTTCCTTCACTGCCTGTTGTCCAAAGATATTAAACATATAATGTATTAGGCAGCAGGGCTTGACTGTGCCAAGGAACAGGAGACAAGGAGCGCTGGGGACAGTGACAGGAGGGGAAAGAATCCTGTCAGCTCTAGAGAGAAAGCATGACATAAACCAACCTTTTCCCAGAAAAGCTGAACAGCCTGGTATAATCTCTGAAAACCATAGTAGAAAGTATGCTATTGAAGACTGAAGGCTCAAGCACAAATCCAAAAAAAAAACCTTTGAGATTAACAAGTGCACTTCTAAATCATGAAGCAGGGGGTCCTTTCCTCATTTGTGGGTCCACTCACAATCCAAACAAATCTGAAAACATTACAATGCATGGCAGTTGGTCAACAGTGTGGAAAAACCTCATTTACTGACTGGCCAGACAGTTTTAAAACCTTCAGATTTTTCTAAGTCTAGGTTATTAACTGTCTGACTGTAATCACATCTTCACCATAGGGAGCTTCAAAAGCTTTTCATTTGCATTGAATCAGTTGCTTTCCTCCCTGTCTTTTTCCCTCTGGAAATAAGCTTAAATAATTCAACAAAATGCACACATGGCTAGTGATTATTGAACCATTCTGAAACACTCAAGGCAAATAGACCATTAGGTAGCAGGAATTAAAACTTCCCTTGCAGTCATTGGGAGAAAGATGTGTACATATATAAGCATAACCCTTGTCTCTCTCACAAGTGAATGTGTGTGTGTGCCAGAGGATGTGCAGAGGGCTGCTTACAAATATTTCCTTCTTACAGCGACCCTGTGACCGTCCCAAAAAGTTTTTGAAACAGTGTTCAGAGACTATGTCAGAGATGAGCCATGACAGTTTATGGTGAGTAGAGTGGGAAATTCTGAAGGTAACAAAAAATTCTTTCTTGTAACACTACATCTTTTCACTCTGACAGGGAATGACATCTTTTTTCATGCTACGAGTTTGGGTGAAGACATCCTAGGATGCTGGTAATTAATTCCTTAAGCTTTGTATACACACGCTTATATCCCTCTACCAATGTCATGTACGAGAAAGCACAAAAGAAAAAAGAGAAAACAAATTTATGTGTTTATTTAGTTATTTATTTTTAATTGAGTTTAATTTAGTTATGTCTTTTTAATGCTTTTAATGGATAACATTATTTAGTTTATCAAACTGAACTTTTTAGAGCAACTAAAAAAGTAGAAGAGGCAAGAAAACCACAGCTCAAAAGCAAAACAGACAGCTTTTCACTATGTAAAAAGTTATGGTTGTATCCAATACTTCTAGACTGAATGTGTTACTTAGCCTTTGGCTTTCCTCCACTTCAGTAGAGGTTCTGTCCTTACAGCTCTGTAACGGGAAACCTGGGTTAGACACATCTATATGTCAGTGGCTACTGGAAGAAATGAGAAGAAACAAATAAGCAAATCTAGCTTTAAAAAATCTCAAAAAATTAGTCTCTGTGATAATATCAACCTTTAGAGTAGTTAATTGGAAAATAAGGGGAGTGTCATAAGGCATCTGATAATGCTACAATTACATTTGCACCTAGTTACAGCTTCTTATTCAGGAAAAGACAAGCCAGTACACAGCGACAAAAACTACTCCTGTGTTTTAAGGACAAACAGTACACTTGCTCCCTAGTTGCATTTCATTCTGACATCTGTTATATGGGCACATATAATGTGAAAACAGATAAAGAAGTAATGTCCAGAAACACATTGCATGAGGTCAAATCTGATTAGCATCCCTCATGCGGACGTGAACTTGAACAGAAATGTTAGATGCATAAATACTGAAATCCAGGCAAAAACTTCTTGGTACAATTCCACTTCTCCATTATGTGTGTATATATATATATATATATACATATATATGTGCACCGCTAGTTGTGCTGGTATCAAATATTTCAGTTAAGGTTTTACCCTGTACTTAAGACTCAGACATCTCAGTAACAGGCACTGGGATACCCAGCTGAATAAACAAGTCTTTTCTTCTCACTATTTAAGAAAATAAGTATTGCTCTTTGTAGGTGAGTGCCTATTTTGTGTATTGATTTTTTTATAAAATTTAGCTATGGCTATGAATATTAGCATATTGTAATTGAAATAATAGGAAATAATTTGCATCATGTCCCTTTTAACTTTAAAAATTGTTGTACTCCTGGGCATGTTAAATTAATTGCTTGTCTATTTCTGTTGAACAATGCTGCTTGCTGATGACTAGAAATAAATCCTGTAATAATAATCTTCAAGCACCACTTATATTTGATTGATGTGTGGCATACATCCAAGATGCTCTTGCCTGAGTGTCTTCATGGGTGAGATTCTTTCATTAGAGAGGTTGCTCTGCAAAGCAGTTCAATGCAATGTGATTTTAAAATGCTTTTAAAGTGCCCTTTACCAACCTATTGAGGTTCAGCCTAAAATAATTATCAGTAGCCTGGACCTCACTATGGCTCCAGTATAGCAAGGGAAAGGAAATTCAGAGAAGAAAAAGAGATATGGCAGTGTAACATCCCTGTGTTGCTGTGGTAAATAAAAATCACACTGATTGTATCGTATCAAGATTGCATTTAATCACTACCAGTTAGCTGACTGGCCTTTCAGAGCTACCACTATCATATGAAATGATGGTGGAAAATAATTCAAATTCTAATATTTAAACTCATAGTTTAAAATAGTGAGAAATACTGTTGCTCTACAAACATTTCTGGATTAGAATTTGTCAGTTTATAATCTGAAGAAAGAATCATCCCAACATGTAGAAATATCCCTGTTGAATAAGAGAATGGAGTAAAAGAAAGGAATAAAGGATTTATGCTCAAATTTTTGGCAAGTCTATATTAGCAGAAGTTAGGATTTGGCAACAAGGATTTACTGTCACACTGAAAATCAAAATATGGGCTCCAGGAGTGCCATCTCTTGCTTCAGCATTTATTGTGCTGATATTTTGCTTGTCCTGTGAGAACTAGGCGACCTAAGTGAACTCCAGACAGCTGATTTTCCCTTTGTAATTTTCTTTTGAGAAAACTTTTCCCTTCATGTTTGTGTGCAGTGTTATCTTTTCCTCCTGTTATGACCCGCGAGTGAGGCAGAGTAGCTCAGGTTCCTCATAATATATCCGTGGGGCAAATTAAAGTGAAAAAAACCTGAGTGACTTTATGTGTATAAGGCAGATTTATACAAAATTAAAGAAGTCATGCAGCCATTTTGATTCCTTTCTGTAAATGTGTAAAATGTCACATAGAAAATACATAAGGAAAAGAAAGAAAAAGAGAGATAAAAGTATATAATGGAGAAGAAGGCATCACAACCCATGAATCCAGTAACTTGATTGCTGCAACTTTAATGTCTGTGATCAGAGTAATGGCTGCAGTCTTGACCATCTGGGTGTGGGGGCCCACAAAATAGTTTTTCAGGTTTCTCAAGTACATTCAAGTTAGCATGGCAATGCCTGGATCCCTCCCTAGGGGGGCAATTCCTCATGTCTGATGCAATGTTATGGAGTATGCAAAATATACTAATGTAAAGTTTCCAGAAGGGTTGGGGGGAGGGGGGTGGTGCACTAGCTCTAGGCTCCTTGGTGGGCCTTAAACTTCTCTAGGTATGTGCCTTCAGTTTGACCCCTGAGCAAATGTGCCTTACCGTGAGAACGGGAGAGTGGGCATTCAAAAAGCACTGCTCTGCATGTGGAGGATGTGCTTCCCACCATCCCTTCTCCTTGTTTGGTCTGAAAACAGTTTGTTTAAGATATACCTTTCCCAATTGTCCTGGGTGCAATCAATAACAGAGCTACCTAGGCAATTTTCATGTTGCCACGCCTCCCAGGCATCCCATCTAGTGTCTCATTCCACCCCTGCTCTGCCCCCCAAACTTTTCCATTTGTCCAGTCAACTAGAACTTCAGTGGAATGAGATTCAGCCAGTACTCAGTACTACAGCACAAGGACAAAATTCACGGTCCTAAAACTATTTGATATTTGCACTGAGTTTAGGGCAACAAAACTTCAAAGTTAAGCTGACCTAACGCCTAGGAATACACTGGGACTAAGGAGTGTGCATGTGCAATGTGAGAGCACAGCTCTTACCAAGTTCTACAGGCTGTTGCGAGTTTTATGTCCTTCAATTTTGATGAGGTTGATTGATGTAGAAGCAGAATTTGGCTTCCATTGTTTATCTCATGAAGCTGTCTGCCAAAAGAAATGACTGAAACTGTATGTTATTAATAACAAAGCCTCAAAACTTCACACTAAGCTCTACAAAAGCTCAAAGTTTTGAATCTCATAAAAAAATCAATTGATTTTTCTTCATGTCATCACTTCCTATTTTTCTATTTCTTTGCAAGAAATAGAAGAACATTCTATTTAATTAAAAAATAAAAAAGGAAATAATCTAAAGAAATTTTACAGAACAAAGAGGTTCACCTTATGGACTTATGTGTGAATCCAAAACGCAACATACTAATATTCAACTTAGATTAGTCAGGAGTACGTGCCCTGTTGTGAGTTACTGGTCAATTTTACATTTCCTGTCAAGATTATGAAATGGAATTGTACCTTGGGCGCTGATAGCTGAGATTTTCCATTGCTAATTAGTAATGGAAGTTTTGAATCCCAGCTCATTTTGTCATGATGTTCATATTATGCAGGCCCACAAATTTTGCTGCAGTCATCAGTTTGACACAGTACCTGTAATTCTGCTTAGACAGAATAATAATTTGTGTCTCTACACTAATGTGAATGCAATGTGATTTCATCCAGTCATTCACAAATATATTTTTCTGAATTGCACTCTTGCCTTTTATAGGCCTCCAGCCTCTGGTGATTAGACAACATGCAAAATTCAGGCATTTTCCTAAGTTGCAAGTGTTTGATCTCTGGAAACAAAAAATTATATCAAAATCCTAACTCTGTTTGCCTCACCTCTCCAAATTCAAGGCAAACTTTCTGAAACATGTAAGGTATAAAGTAGTTCTAGTTTCCAAGACCTTTAGAGAAAAAACATAACTCATTTTCCAAATGCAAGAACTGGGAGGCAGCTTCTGGAATGTTTAGTCTTTGTATATCGTTCTCTGCTTACTCAGACTCATTTTGGGGGTTTGCTTTACATCATTTTAGCAAAGAAGGTTTTAATCAGATGGGATGTTAGGCCCAGTTGATTAATTATTCTGTTATAGAGGCAGGATTGTACAGGGGTTTAATGCTAAGAGTCATCGTCCCTAGTCCTATCTCCTGCCATCATCTGTCAGATTATGCTTCATTACTAGTCCATTCATTTTCCAGACTGCTCAGACAAATAAGGAGCCTGGTTGTCAAAAAAGTGTTTTTCATTTTTGCCAATTATGGAATAAAGAACTAACAAAAGATGATAATTTTGTCTCCTCTATGGTATGATAATAAAAAAGACAGATCCTGCAATTCCCACTTGGAAACAATTCCATAGAGTGCATAAATTAATACACTGAGATTTGGTGGATCCTTAGTGGCCTTAGAAAAATGTGTATGAAGAAAAGTGAGGATGGTGGTTTGTTTTTTTATTTAAAATTTGTCTAACATTGTTTCATGAGTAAACATTGTTGGGGGAAGAATTGCAGTATCTCATCCAGAAATGCACAAGTTTTGTCGTCACAAATTCAAATAATGATAACAGAATCATGTTGAAATTGTGAATAAAATTCTTCTTCCATTCTTCTTCCATAACAAAAAAAAAAAAAAAAAGAAAATAAATTACCTACCTTACAGAACAAGGATAGTTTATTAAAAGTCCTTATTTTAAATGCTTGCAAGTGGGTTTTGTTGTCTTTGCATTTCCTTCTTACTGGATAATTTCTTCAAATATCTGCTAAAGGATGGTTATTATTATTGCAAGTATTTCCTGAAAGAATGTTTAGATGATGAAGTTTCAACAATTGTAAAAAAATTGTTGATTTTTTACTGTTTCTAGCACACAACATAGCAATATTGTAAGTTACAATGGTACATATAGAAATATACGTGTTTTCTTTCAGTTAGTCGTCTGCTTGACTGCCTGTTTTCCAACAGCACACTTCTTGATATGAAGAACAATACTAATGCTAAAGAAAACCAGGCTACTTATTCATGTTAAAGAAAAATTCAGTTGGAAAAGATTATCACAAAGAACATTAGGCTCCCTTTAGTGCCTATCTGCTTCTTGATTCTGAAAATAAAAGCTAGAAAATTGAATGCTCTCTTTGTAGAGATGAGATTTCAAAATTGCAAGCCTAGCACACTTTAAAGCATTGAGCATCTGGAAGTCCTGTTTACCTCAGATGTTTTTGTTCTGATATCACTGAAGACTACATTTTAGATATTACAAGAATAACCAAACTGCAATTTAGTTATCAAAATCATGTCAGAACACAAAGCAAGCCAAGTGACAAAAGGGTTATCTGTTATCCAGTTACCTGGATTGTTCTAAATTTGGAACAATTTTTCCTTTTTAGTTTCACAACTATATTGTTTCTATGAACAGGGGGATTTCAGAAAGAAAGATTAGCACTTCCCAATATTCCTTAAAGGAAAATCTCTTTAATAATTAAAAATTCTGGGGTTAGACTCTTTCTTTGCCCAGCTTTTTGCCACAAAAAGTGATAAAATTCATTAATTTGCTTTATATTATCTTTTTAAAAGTACTAAATGTTTTTACAATTTTTTTTCAAACTTTCTAAATTAGGAAAATATGGGAGCAGGAAACATGGCATTAAATTTCCTTTTTACGATATTTGATGAACATTATTTTCAAATCTTGTTTTTCCAAAGTGTTTTGGTTGGTTGGGTTTTCCTGGACAAGATCTTCACAGTTTTAAATCATAGCAGGTATTAGAGTGCAGATTTTCTTCCCTTGTACCTCCTGGCCTTTGCTGTCTGAATTGTGGCATCAACAGCACAAAGACAATAATTTGAGGTATTTAAGCAGACAAAACCATGCAAAATGTGGTTATGAAGGAAACAGAGTAGAGAGCCAAAGGCACTGGGAAGGAGTGATGGGAGATCAGTTTTCTATGTAAGGACTACCTGAGAAAGAGGAGAGATGTACTGGTGAGATTCCCACAGGGCAACATTTCACAAAGAAATACATGATCAAATTTGTCAAAAGCAATTGAACAACTATGGATGAAGACAGACTAGATGTCCTGAGGGAGAAAAAGACCTTGACAAAGGGAAATATAGCAAAATGCCTGTGTGTGGGCATTATGAGAAATCCAAAAAGGGACTTAACGGAAGAGTGGTCCTTCCTGGTTGCAACAGATGAATAGGTGCAGTAACTAGGGTGAGAAAGGAAAGAAGCAACAAAGGACAAGAGAATGAAAAAGGAGAATGAGGTTATTACAGGGCAAATGAAAAAGAAGGTAAGGAGCAATAAGGGAAGAAATTTCTGATCACTTAGGGGTTGATGTGCTGCTCTTCTGGAGCCACTCATGTCTTGAACAAGGGAGAGACATTGTCTGAAGATAAGGAACTGATAGTTATGGAGTTGGTATCTTCAGGAAAAATCAGAATAAAAAGATGAATCATGGATATAAATTCTGTAATAAGTTATTGTGCCTGAGACAGGATGAATCAGGACAATCTTAGGGGACTTGTTATTTTACCGTGTTCCATAAGAGTAGAGCCCCACAAGAAAAAATAGCACCACCTTAATTTTTATGGCCTTTGGATAAACAGAAAAGAGCTCTAATGTCTGCTTCATTCATGCCAATGCATTCATCAAATAATGAGTATTATGGGTATTAATGCTGAAATCTTGGCAGAGGAAAACACTGTGTGCCTTCACAAGAGTGAGACAAAATACTATAGGTTAGATATGACTGGCACTATGAATGGTTAGAATTTTTTTTTTCCTCATTTTCTGTGCAGATCCCACAAAAGTTGGTGATGCTCCCAAGAGCAGCTCACATTTATAAGCTCATTAATTGTGACTGGACAATATGTTCTTTCGTCTCAGAAGCTCCTTCAGAAGAGCAGAAAGGAAACTTTCATGCTCCTCTCCACTCCATCCTACAGACACTCAGGCTTCATCTCTCATGCTATCTTCTAACACTGGGAATCTAGGCCATTCTGAAATGGTGTTAAAAAAGCAGATGAACAAAAAAAGCCAATGAGAATTCTTCTTTTACTTTTTAAATAGCTAAAAACATAGAAAAGGTTTTATAACAGGATCAGGTACTTCTCTACCTTCCAGACTGTTTTCCATAAATATGCATCTAACTCATCGTTCAGCACAGAAAATAATAGAATTTCTATGATTTAGTAACAGTGAAAACACTAAAGAACACTTCAAAGTATTGTGGATATAATAATTTGTGTAATAAATATTTGTGTTCATTTTGCATGGTATGGGTGCAAATTATTATATCTATTCATAAGGCACCAGGGCTACAAAATCAGTGATCCAGAATATGGGATTTTTTGACAATGTACTGAGTGCCTGATTTTTCATTTGGCATTTATTTTCTTGCACCTGTTTAGCATTTAGGTTCTTTTACCTCTTCATTATAATCTCCATATCTTTTTAATGTACATTTTACTGCTCCATTCACTGGCTGTAACTCAGCATCAAATCAGAACTGGGTTAAATATGAACTAGTTGGAAAGAATTTCCATAAACATGTCACATAACAAGGTTTCCATCCTGATTACTTTTAACTTGAAGACATAACAGTAGCAACTAAACAGTGAACACAGCGTAATGTCCCTTTAAAAAGAAATAAGTATGCAATTGTTTCTTTCAGATTCACCATACAAACAGTGAATACAGGTCATTCTAAACTGTGAATTTCAAAGAATTTACTTATCATCTTTGGAAGTACCATTTCACAAAAACTGAAATTTTTATCATTATAAATATCTTTCTTCCCAAGCCAGTTTTTAGTTTCTATATACAGCCGCATGAATCAGAGCAATTGTAACTGAACAAAAAATTATCAAAGAATTGGTAAAGATGTTATTCAAAATAGCAGGCATAGCAGCTAAGGAATTCTGCAGATTGATAAAATTGGGTTAGAAAGACAGAGGAAGTTTGCATAAATGAAAATAAGAGGTTTTATAGAAACACAGAGGCATTTCTTCCTACTCTTTGTTTAGAGGAAGGGATTATGTTCGCTTATTTTCTGCATAGGATTGATAGAATTTTAGGAAGAATAGAAGAGAAAAAGACTGCACCAAAGTTAACCTGGTTATTGGAAGGGATATACAAGGGTGTCTCAAAAAGGAAGAGAGGATTTAGTGAAAAATATTTTCATATTCACTTGAATCTACACAGAGTATTTGCAAATGTCAGTCTCTAACTACACATATAAACAACACATTTGGAGATAGAGTGTCATATTAGTTCATATTCTTTCCTCTGATCAGAAACACCCTTTATTCCACATGAGTTTATGTTTCAGTGACGATACAGAATACTTAAAACTTATTAACAATCCCTCCAAAGCTATTTAAATGAAAGCATTTTTAAGCCATTCTTTAACACAAGGATGACATAGGAGACAAATCGGATGAGCACTTAATGGCTTCAATACTGTCAAACTATTTTGTGAGACTAATGTTGCTGCATTGACTCTACAGTTTTTTTATGATAATATATAAGCGCAGCTTTAATAGGCAATTTTATTAGCAGAAGAGGATTTTCTCACTGTAGAAAAACCCCAAATGTCTTCTTTTTGCCAATCACAGTACTTTTTTTCTTAAAACTACATGAAGGTCTGTGTTTTGCTACTCATCTCCCACTGAAAAATTTAAGATTCTCTGCCTATTCAAAGTTATATCGTTAGAAATTCAGTAACCACAGATGGAATAAAAACCATAGTGCAGTAATGATGTTATCAAATCATGAAGTTTTTCTTTCAGAAATTTCTTCAAGCTTAGTGAAGAAACTTAGAAAGTAATCCTAATCACTGGGGATTTTTTCAAAGATATTTCCTCACTCAGATAATGGCAAAAATCTCAAATTGCTAACCAAGGCAAAGACGAGCACTATAGTCTTTCACAGGAGCTTCATTTTGAGGTCCTACATATAGAGATGATTCTAAAGTATCTCAGTTGAAAAAGGAAGGTAATGTATTTTTGAAATAGACACATTTATGACATTTTGTGGCCCTTATTTTTGAAACATTGAATACAGACTGTGAGTGCTAATAATGCAATTAAACTTGTGTGTTTATATGCTAGCATACAATGCACAAACAATAGGAGAAGAGTGTATGTGATCCCTTAGCTACTCAGCAGTTTTTTAAGGATACTGCTAAACAATGCATTACAACTTTTAAAAAAAATTTTAGAGAAGTTTTTCTCCTTTTTCAGTAACTCTCCTTCTCCTCTCTCTGTTACCTCTCTTTTCCTTTCCCTATCACAGAAATCTTGATTTCTACATGAATCTGATCTCCACCTTTTCCTAGAAGACCAGGAATTTCACCGTTTCTTTTTCCTCGCAAATTTCGTCATCCATCTGTTCTAGTATTTCTTCTTCCTCCACGTCCGGAGGACTTCTGAGGCTCCCATGGAAGTAACCTTCGTTGTCATTGTCCTGCTTTTCCATAGCCTTGAGGGCAGTAGAAGTTATTCTTGCGCCCTTAGAAAGAAATGACAGAAATTCCATTACCGAAAGACTGGAGTACATATAGAAGGAAAATGGAGGAGGGAAAATAATGTCCTTATAGTGCAGGAGGATAGAAAATCACAGTTAACAGGGCTGGGAAGAGAATATTTATTTAATAGGACGCATTGGACATGAAAATATCTCCAGCTAGACATTCCAGAATGTCACTTTGGAAATGGTAAGGTATGCTAATAAAGTCTTCCTGAAAGCATTAAATCTGACCTCAAACACAGAGGTTGCCTAGAAAAATTACCTATCTCAATCTTAGAATGATAAATTGTTATTTGTCCCAGAATTATTCAGTGGGACTCAACGCAGTTTTTTTCTTGATGTATAGAGAAATGGGGAAATGGATGATCAGAAAAGATTAAGACCCTCACAAATGTTCCGTGACCTGGGTAATATTATTTTATCAATAGCTGTTGGGCAAAGTGGCTTTGAGCAGGTGAGTATTTTTGCTTTTAAAACCCTATGACTGTTGCTGACTGCAAAAGATGATTGGAAAATAATAGTGCCCAAATTTCCTTGAGGGCTGACTGTGAAGATATCATTCATACTGCAACTTCACTCAGTTTGAAGACATAGAGCTTCATAAAATTCAATATTTGTGTTAACTACAGATTTTTCTTTCTCTACATCAAAATGGTCAAAACAAAGGCATAATGTAGACTTGTTCAGATTTGGCCTGTAAATTCAGAAATCTGGAGACACTTAACTTACTAATTCATCTAGTAACATATATAGAGAGAAAAAAATAATTTATTAAATAAATTACTTGAAATCTGTCTGTATGACATCTTTTAGGGTCTTTGGCCTCTTACACAAATGTTTAAAACCAAGGAAACAAATAATTCAAACCCCATCATTGAGAGGATGGATTAGATTCCAAGAAATTCAAATTTCTTCAATTGTGTAATCTGCATTACTTAATAGAGCAGGGAGCCAATTAAGAGCAGTCCCCTATTCAGTTTAATTAGGCTAACTACAGGTGAGGGAGTCATATAGGAAAGGGAGGAGCATTCAATAGAGACTCTTTCATTTCATGTCTCTTCTACTCTGACAGAGCTAAAGAGATCTAGTTCTTGACTTTTTACCCTCTTAATTCTAGAAAGTAAACAAGTCACACATTTTATATTATTAAGACTTTGAGATTGAAAGCCCAAGGCATTCTGTCTGATGCTAAGGGGAGAAGGGAAAGGGGAAGATGGGAGGCAGCTGCTGTATTCATTCTTTCAAATCAATTACACCTCTATGATATGTATAACTCTTAATTGCAGCTTTATTATATGCTTGCATGTTCAACAAGTTCACATAGCTCTTTGCTAAGCTGACCAGAAAGAAATACTTATTTTGTGCTCTGAGCTGCATTCTAGTGCCAAATTAGAAAGTATAGCTAAAGTTGTACATTAAAAAGCTGAAAAAGATGCAAGATTGAGACAAGTGACATTTTTCCTTCAAAGGTATCCATCAAGGTATGAGTTACATTCTGGTATCATAACTCCAGTGATCATTCTTCCTATTGCAGATCTTCCACTTTACTGATATTTTTATAGGCACAGATGATCAGACTGTGGGGAGTGTACAGACAATGAAAATAAAACTAATTAAAAAAGACAAAGAAAACATAACTAGCCATATACATTAACAAAAACATAAAGAAAAAAAAATAAAAAAGAGGAAAGGTACTAAATTAATACCATATAAAAAATTAATAAATCTACACTCACACTTGAACTTTGACAAAGTCTGTTCTCCCCAGTTTATTATCATCATACTTGACAGCCTCAGAATCTACTTACACTGAGGAAGGAAAGCATTGCTTATAGGTGGGACAAAGACTCTATCACTTCAATTTAATTTCAGTGCAGAAACACTGATTAAATATTTTTTTCAGTGAAGCATTTAATCTTTTATCTTCCTGTAACTTTCATAGTTTTTACAAACAAAACATCTCATCATGTCCAAAAGTGTCTTCTCAAACAGTGGAGGTCACATAAATTCTCAGGCTCAGGAGTATTCTTCTCTGTTTACACAGCGTAGGCAGTGTGCACTCCAAAGACAAGATACATGATGGCACACACAGTGCCTGGGAGAAAAGATCAGGTTGAACACTCTGCTGTTCTTTTTTCCTTCTATTGTGACAAGTAATTCTTGCAAAACAATACACAAGGTGCAATGTTCTCATAGCATAACCTTCCCCTTCTTTTTCTTCCTATTGGCTGCATCTCTGAAAATCAGGATTCTGCACACAGCAATTTTAAATTTTAAAGTGTCAGTTGCTCCTTCTCTTTAGAGAACAGGAAAATCCCTGTTAATTACATGGAAGGTATAACTGGTATCCTAAGGAGTTCACGCAAATCCCTGCTATTAACAGTGTTCACATTCACATATCCTTTGCTCTTCTACTCGCCTTATTGACTCAGGGCTTCTTTAATGGGAGGTTGCCAATGAATTCTCAGATCATTAGCTAGCATTAAGTTATGGCTTTGAACTAGTCCTTACTTTAGACTACACGATGATTACAGCTGAAGATCAACATGAGGTAACTAAAATCATACAGGGTAGTCCAAGGCTACCAACCCTGCTCAAGTTTGAGAAGAGAAACCATATTCAAGTGTCCTATTTTACTTTCTAATAGCAGTGCTGTTGTCAACACTGAAGGCAGCTTTATGCATAATTTCAGGTTTTTTCCTTGCCTGATGAAGCTATCCATTCCCATATGCAACATTATAAATGACAATAAGAGTGTGTCTTATATTCTTGGAAAATTAAAATGCTTAGAACCTGCTTTACTACAGAAGGTCCAAAAGAACATCTATCTCCACTAACTGTTTTGAGACAGAGTAGAATAATATTTAATTTCAAAACTTACACCAAGACCTATGCTAATGTATTTTCCTCAGCTATTAAGAATCAGTATATGCCAGCATGCATCACTTTGTAACTATGCAAGGTGCAACAGAAAGTTTAAGAAAAATAAGCAAAGATTAAGTTTCAATTCAACTCTATACATAAAAGAATATATACCAGCTTAAAAAAAAATTAAAATAGTGCTTTTATGACTGATTCTCTTTTGAATCTCTCTCTAAGTAGGCCTGGGACTCTAAATAGGAATAAAGATTTTTAATCCCCAAGAAAGACCTCCAGATGCACATCAACAGCATTCAACATTCAGAGGGCAGCTGGTAAACTGGATTATATTCTTTTTGAAAAGCACTATGACAAAGTTGTTTATTCGGCAAAACAAACTGTTCTCTGTGTCCGTTAACAAGGCTGGCTTTGTGCAGCACAGACTTCTGCAGTACTGACTCCTGTTTGGAACCATTTCACACTAATTAGAAATAAGAGAAAAGGCTGTGTTCATAAACAACCCAGCTCCAGACCTCTTTCAAGCCACTCTTTCTGAAAATTAACTCGCTTGTAACCCTCTATGAATAACAGAGCTACACCAACAGGACAGGGAAAAATATATTGTTAATAATTGTCAGCTTGCTGTGCAAAATGCCAATGCAAATTGTATAGAACACTACCCAAATCATATGAAATTGCCAACTATTAAATGCTGTGCAGTTTCATCTCCTACGGCTACAACCATGGTGGGTTTTAGGTAGGAATATGTGATGAAGAAAAGAGTTATTGTCATGAAATAAATTAAAAAATTGAATGATGCACTAAACATAGATGTAGATCAGTGTATTATTTAGATATGATTATTATGGAATACTGTGCAATCCATAAAATAGGAATGAGAATATCAGAAACATTTTGCTTTTCAGGAGAGAAAAAAAGAGAGAAGGTTCTTCAGAATTTACAATACTAAAACATATGGCAAAATATTAAAAGTGAACCTGGAAATGTCATATAGGAAATGTTTTTAGTAACCAGCTAGACACTGGGGAGGCTTATTTCTAATTTCTATAGGCATCTTGCACTTTAGGTGGCATTTGCTCACAGAAGTAATCCTCCCTAAATCCATGGGGCTACTTGTGGAAGTGACAGATGTCATAAATCATGTCATAAATGTGCTTCAGAACACATTTGAAAAAACAGAAATTCTGAACATATTTATAAAAAAAATTATAGTAAGCTACCACTAAAAACCTACCTTTCAAATTATTTGGCATGAATCCAGTGGTTTTTCTCATAATTCAGCCTTATTTCTAAAATTTGAAAAGAATCTAACAAAAATCTAATTGGGGAAAAGAGATGTCTTCAGATCACAGGAGAGAGTTTAGCTTGTGATTTATATACTAAATTACTGTTCTAAAATCAAACCTGTGTCTGAGATCCAGCGAGAGCTATGCTTCTCATATCTGCATAATAAATGTAATATAAAAAAAGCAAAAGAAGTAGAAATAAAAATAAAATTGGTTGAGGCTTTTGTTAAGAAAGATAATACTGTCTAGAACTAACATGCAGCAAACCCAAAGGTTTTTCTTCTTATAGTCATTTTCCTTACTCCACTCTTTTCTTAAGGAAATAAAGATTTACAGAATTTCTCCTATGATTATGACAATAATGTTACATTGCTTGGGACTTGTGATCCTAGGTTCAGGATTGTTATAAAGTAAGTGGAAGACTAATTCTATTTCCTCGTGAGCCTTGCATCTCTCCATTGCTTTCCTTGAAAACAAAAGTAGACCTTCTTAACAACATGTCAAAATGAATTGAGTTTGCTTCCAAGGATCAGAAAGAAGTGGAGGAATTTTTAGATCCCATGTAGTGTGATTGAAAAGATAGTTTCAACTATTTTGAGCTTGCTTCTGATGGACAGACTGAATCAAGGAGAAAACATGCTGCTACTATAAAGCTTGTAAGAAATGACATCTAAACATGATGAATTTTAATGGTTTAAGAAGTCAGCATTAATTTGAGGAATGAAATAGTTTGCAGGTGAGAATAGTCTTGTTTCCACAAATACATGTCTGTATTTAGCTTTCAAGTACTGAAGGGACAGGCTTTCCTGCAAATTATTCTAATGCCTCTAGTGAAAAAATTAAAGATGAAAACAACTCATGGTCTTGCCACTCAGTTTTTCACCTAAAAAAATAGCTAATAGGTTAAATTTCAAACATAAAAACCAAATAAAATTTCATATAGGTCATGTAGTTCAAATTATTTTAATGCTCTGATGAATTGATAGCATCATATTCTAAGAATCTTTTAGTAACTTCCTAGAAGTAATTAATTTTTTTTAATGGATGTCTGGGACACAACTTACAGCTTACTGTTAGTAACACCATTATTGCAGAAGAATTCCTTATGCAAATATTTAATTGCATGATTCTAGGCTTTCTGTTTACTTTTGTTTTGCTTTTAACAGGACATGTGTACATAACAGTTATATCTTTGACCCTTTATGTAAATTTTAACTCTTATCTGTTTGCTGTAGTATATCTATTAAAAAGCATGGCAGATCTTTATCTCAATTCTACTTATTTTTGTTGTCAGATTTCAGAATTTGTTTCTGTTGTCAAAACCTGTATTTTTTGTGTGTGTGTGCATGTGTGAGCTCTTATTCTTCTGAAAAAATCCCAACACTTACTACATATATTAATTTTCTCGTAGATCTGGGCAAAGCCATATAAGAATATGCAAGATGGAGGAAAATACTATTTAAAAAGTTCACATTACAATTATCTAGAGAATTTTCTGGAGCAAGACTAACTTTGCAATGCAAAAAGACTCCCCAAAGATTGATAATACACAACTATGAGTAGAATTTTTTATTAGTAACTGGATTGCTTGCTTTACACATTTTTGTTTTTCAAAAGGTGAGCAGAGGAAGCATTTTAGCTAGACAGACTTAACAGAATTTACAAAATGCTACATTTTACCAACAGTGCTTACCTGTGCTACCTGTCACTGGTTGAGTCAACTCCCCAGAAAGTTTTACCATTTTCAGAAATGTTGACATGAAAGCAATGTCATGCATAATGTTATCATCAGCCAGTCAACAATCTATAGCCATTCTTCTGATATTGTTGAAAACACTGTCCTCTACTGGTTGTGATTTTGGAATAGAATACTCAAGAATCGTATCTTCAATGACAGGTCTCCATGGACAGGTCAATAGAGTATGAAAAACTTTTGTGAACATGAAAAACATCTGTTACTTTTAGCAATATCTAAAATGCACTGGCTCTCTAACCAATACACACTTCCTTCTCAGATGACAATAACTATTAGTAGTAACAAAGAAAACCCAGGTTAAATCATGATTGTTGTTTCAGCCTCATTTACTTTTCCTCCCTTCAGTGTCTTGCTTTCATGTGATTTTTACTCTCTCCTTTTTTTTTTTTTTTTCCCCTAGAGACAGATTCAAAAATCATTGAAACTCCAAATTTCCATAATAAAGATTTTTCCACAATTTAGTGTGAGGGTAATCCTAGCAAGGGCATAACCAAGCAGTAAAAAAATACAGTTAGCTTTCGAGGGTGATAGGGCAGTGATCACAAATTGCAGGCTGTTTTTTAAATACCACTACCAGGCCTTCTGGAATAACAGAGAAAACACAGAGCAGCAAAGGGACAGAGAATTAAGGCTTGTAGATAAAATTTTGAGGAAATGACCACTGCCTTTCATCAAGAAATGGTACATGTAAGGGCAGAGTGTGGAACATTTCTACAGCTCCATGTCCTTGTTCTGATGAGGAGAACACAGCTGGGAGTCTCTTTGGACTGACAGGTTTGCTAATAATAAATTGTATGTATCTCTCCTGCAGGCACTTTTTATTTTATTGTCAATTATCTACTGCTATTATCTTTCACTTGCCACCCAGTTCTGGACTTAAATTGGAGAATAAATCATCAGGAGACCTGCTAGTTCTGAAGCATAACTTCAAACCTCTCCCAAGAATCTTTTGTGCAAATACTAAATTAATAACTTGAGCATTTTCATGTCCTTGTTCATTCAATGGATGGTTTCATTGCAGTTTTCTAATGGTCCATCTAAACTGTAGCTCTCCATTTTCATGTCATACGCATGGACAGAATTGGAACAAGTTTTCATCATGTGCCTGACTTTCCTATTGATTATATTAAAGTAACTGGGCAGTCCTATTAGAGGAAAAGTTTGTATAAATACAGACAAGTTACATTCCTCCTAGCCATCAAATACTTCCACTGATCTAATTTTTTTCGACCTTTTACAGGACATTAGTTCATTATACCACCAAAAAATCCAGTTTCTGGCATGAAAATTGTTTTAAGATCACTATTTCCCATTTCTTTGTTAACTGAATACATTTTCCTCAGAATAAAAGTAACAGAAGAAAGCATGGGCTGCATAGAAGTCCTTTGTTAGAGCTTTTGAACTCCCTAGTTGTGGACTACAAAGAGTGCAGCGCGCTGCCTCTCACCACCACAGAACAGAAGCACTGAGCGCTATCCCTTTTTTTCCTTTTTTTTCCTTTTTTTTTTTTTTTTAATGTGTGTGTGTCTTGATATACAGGATACATTACTAAGTGCCTGTAAAATACCTTGATGGAAATCAGAGGTGAAAATGACAGTTCAAATGTCTGCTCTGGGTTTAAAAGATCTATGGTAATCTATTTTTACTTATAACAGATATTGAGAAGGAAAAAAAAAGACCCAGCAAAGCAGTGTTCAGACTTATATTACACTCTTTGTCTGCTCCTGCCCTTTCCTGGAGCTGTCAAGCCCAGAGCATTCTCTGAAAATGAAAGTGATTCTAGAGAGGTTACCAATATATGTTATTTCTTATTAGTTATCTTCTTAGAATATTGCTAAAACACAAAGCCTATATGATTCTTTTCAGCTACAAACAATGAGTCAGGATCCATGCTGGCTTGAAGCATGTGTCATTTCTGGATGTCAATGCAATGGCCTGGAAGTGAGTTTTTAATCCTTTTTTAAAAAACTTCCTATTTTATATCAAAAGTTTTATAGGACAGTCAATCAGGCAGAAAGAAAAATATGCTGGTTATTCAATTAATATTTGAATAGATTTTGTCAATTGACATTTAGCATTACACCTCAAGAAAAAAAATACATATCATCAAGCAAGAAAAATTTTTTTGTTCTATTATTTTCTGTGAAACATAAATATTCTTTAGATTCAGATCCAATCATGAAACACCACCTGGTTCTGTTTTCTTCCACTCATCCAAGCTACTTTTATTAAATATGGGATTTTCAGCAAAAATAAAATCTGTTCTGTTTTGCAGAAAACCCCATCTCCATTCCTTTGAGGGAATAGGATAAAAAGTTTTGTTTCCCTTTTTCCTAGTTCTTTGTCAAAAGACCTTCATACTGAAATAATTTTTAGATCATCTATATCTTCTTTTTTTTTCTTCCATGTACTGACACTTTGTGGAGATTCATAATCTGCTGAACTGTGAAGAGCAAAAAGTATCAAGTGCTCAAAAATGTCAGCTCTGGAAACTATACCTGCTGTAAAAATGCTCATCATTTGCACAGCTCATTATCTGCTCCAAAAATAGTCACAGTAATCAGTGGCAAATATTTCCAATCATTCTCAATGGACTTCCTATTTGCTGAGACTCCAAATCTCCTTTGGAAATACCAGAAGACAATCACTGACAATTACCACAATCATACATTAGAAGTGACATTAGAAGTGTATGGGTGCCCTTCATGATCTACATTTTAAGACAGGCACAAGTTGCAACGCCAACTTTCTCAAGTTGAAGGAGTTTGGGTGCTTAATTTGTAACTCAGATAGCTCTCAAACTTCCAGGCATATAACATCACAAGGGCTTGGTACCATGTTTTTCCTGTCTCTGAAGAAACACATCTAAAAGTGTAGCACTTACTATTATAATATTTCTTTTGTATATTAGATCCACCTTTAGTCCCTTTTAACAAGTGAAGATCATCGTGAAGAAGGAGGATGACCATCAATAGTCAGTGGATACATCAGCTGGTGTATGAACACAGGCGTGAACTCAAGGAATTTGTAATTGCGACTGTAGAAGATCAACAATGACAAGTCTTTAGCACAGACATGATTGAAAATTAATGTCAGACAAATAAGGCTTTATCTATTCAGACAGTTTAATGTTAATAAGCTTGGGTTAGAATTTACAGTCCACTAACTCCTCCATACAAAGAGCACCTTTAAGCAAGGCACTTTTAAGGTAAAACAAGTTGCCTCATGCTGTTTCCTCACAGGGAGTTAATGCAGAGTAACCAATGTACTGTAAATTTGCACCCCAGTTTACCATGGAATAACTTCCCTCAGCAGATAACTCTTAATACAATGTGGATAGGGAAATCAATAGCTAAGGCTCGGTAATTAGTATTAAAGCTATTCAGGTTCTGAAGTTTCCCATTCCATTTTTTTCCACCCATCTCAGCTTTTTCTGAAGGATGGGTTCTGGTGCAAATTTGCCATCTGGTTATTCCTCTCAAGATCTAAGTGATCACATGTAAAAAATTGTCATCTCCAAGAAAGAAAAAATAATGCAGCTTTCCAATTGATTGCAGAAGTGCTAATATCCTGTTCATAAAATGTTTTGTCAACACATGAAGAGGTGGAAAGCCTTTCATGCTACTTAACAGATGAAGATTTTACAAACAAAAATATTATGAATAACCAAACACAATCAGTTTACATTTGTTTGTAAGGAACTCACAAAATTAAAAACACTTCTGCAAAGCCATCAAATCACTGCAGAAAGAAAGAAGATTTTTATAAAATAATCTCATTCTTGGTATGTATAATTCATTAGCACTCATAGAATAAGAGAAAACTTGGCATGGAGAGGATCTGAAATCTGCCTACAAAAATAATATAGCAGCAAATCTGAATTATTATTACCTTTTCGTTGTTGTTTTAATGGTCACATTTGAACAACAATTGCTCTATTTTGTAGCTCTTCAGGGATACATAAGGAGACCCACTAGAAAAGAGACCATTAAGATGCAAATGAAAATTCCAATCACCTGAACATTGGCATTTTTTTCTTTGCCAGGACTAAGATGTAAGAAGATCACAGGGACATTTGAAATGTTAGATTTCAAGAGGGGAAACTGAAACAGTAACAGGTTTGGGAAAAGAAAGCACTTTAGAGTTTCCATAGTAAAAAAACCAAGTATGGCAGTACACTCATTTCTGAAGACAGGACATTTCAGTGGATAGAAAATATTTATATTAGAATAAAAATTATTTTTAAGAGACCCTTAATGAAAACTCCCTTTAAAAATAAGTACAGAAATCAGCGCATTTCCTTATATGACACATCTATATCGTGAGGAGAAAAGTGAGGGCCAGGGTCAAGGAAATAAACCTGATTACGTCAGAGTTTTTATACAATAGGAATGATAAATAGGTTTTAATTTTGGACAATCAGAACTGATATACTCAGATTTCTTACAGGAGAAAACAGGTCTCCTGCTTTCTGAGAAGATGATATACTGAAGAGGGACGGACACCTTTTACATTTCCACATATAACTCCTTTAAGACTCTTCCACATTTCACAGGATGTGCCCTCTGGGAGTGTGCAGAAAGAGCCCAGCAGGAAGATCTGTGTGGAGCCCAAAGGAGGGATGCAACAAAGGGCACATCCATTTCCTGGAGTCAGTGGAGCTCTCCAAACTTTTGTAGACTATCATCACCATAGTGAAGATTTCAGCATGCCTTTTTTCACAGAGGCCTCTTGAGCCAGAAAAGGAGTGGGGTAAGGGAAGATAAACTGTTTTCTCCTGCCACTTTGAGCTGTTGATCTACCTCGTCCAGGAGGGCAAAGTAGATGGAGAGGTTATAAAATATTTTCTTTGGGATTGAAAACGTCATTTGATGCCAATGCTGAATGATGATCACTGTAGAGGGTGCAGGAATAGAGGTAGTTTAGATCTTCAGAGAAAAGCTTTTACTCTGGGGTGACACAGTAGATGCAAGAAGCCAACCTCACTAAGCTGCAGGCTGTAGTGGAACTCTACTCTAGATACTTGTCTTGATGAAATATTTTCATATTTGCATTTGAAGGAAAAATTGCATCAGCTACATGTGTTTTTTGGTTGATTGGTTGGTCTTTTTTTTTGTTTGTTTTTGTTCAGTTGGTTGTTTTTGTTGCTTTTGTTTTGGTTTGGTTTTGTTTTGTTTCTTTGGGGTTTTCGTTTTATTTTTGTTTGGTTTGGGGTTTTTTTCAGTTTGTTTCATTTTGTTTTTGATGTATTTAATATAATTTAGATACTACTGATATCCTATAGTGTTGCGCTGCTTGGTTTGTGAGGGCAACAGCAGGAGATGGCAAATAGACATTTTTTGGCAGATAATTGTAACAACCCTTGTCCAGACTGGTACATCTGCAGAGAAAGGAACACAGAAAATCAAAAAAGCATTGCTATTAAAAAAAATAAAATCTATCTTCTCTGTTGCAGCAAATTTTAAAATACTTAAAACTACTTTAAGTAACCATCCATTGTGTATCAAATGTGGTTGGAAAATTATTCTGGTGGAATATTCAACAATCAGTTATTAGTGTGAGGGTCATGAAAGAATGGAGAAGCACTTTGTTAAGACAGCTATGTTTATGAGATATAAAATTATAGAAACATCAAGGTTAGAAAAGAGACATTTAAGTTATCAACTCAGTGCTACCACTGGAACTCTGAAACCACTAAATATTGTTCATAGAATGTTATGGTCCATAGGCTTATTTGGTCCATAGGCTGGTTTATTCAATAAGATCCAGTTAAAAATTGCTTCTCAAAAGGTTTCAGAACAAGTTTTTCCTTTTACATCAGAGAAGAGCAGAATGACAACTTGAAAAAGGTCTTTTAAGGCAAAGGTAGTTTTGTGTCTCATTCTTGAACGAACACACAAAGGTAACTATATGTAAGGGCTTGACTTAGACTAATGAAATTGAATAAAATTATTATGATCACCAAAAGAAAATAAAGGAGTCTGTCAACAGAAGCAAAGCAAAAATATTCTGTCCCAAAACACTCATGAGAAAGAGAAGAGAAAGTGGATGTGCAAAACCAATTCCTTGTCTCCACAGCATAATCACCTCCAGGTAAATGAAAGTTAATATGTAATCTCAAGTGGGGCAACTTTTATAGAGCTCTGGACACTTTTCATTTGCTGTTGTCTCACTAATAATTCATTTGGCCCAAGGGACCGTTAAAGTCAATGGAACTAACTCAGAGTTGAAATCCTACATCCACTTCCATCTCTTCTTTTTCACAGCTTATAACAACTTGATATGATAGAAGTCCTTCTGATGAATAAATGCTATTGTTAACCTACTTATTATTATTAAATGCTCTCATCACTACTCTTGCATGGATTTAAAATCAGCCTAATAGATACACCATGTTTATTGTACCCACAGCACCAAGCATTAAGAATTAATAGGGATTTTGTGATGAATAATTATCTTCTGGGTTATCACATAAATAATAAAACAGCGACTGTAAACAACAATGCTGAAAGGAACTTCATTATCAGGACTCTCAGAGAAACATTTTCCTGTCAACTCTGAAACAATGACATAAACTTTTAAACTTGTTAAAGATTCTCTTTGCCTTATTCTTCATCAACTCCATTAAGTACTACCTCAATTACTGGTGCTTCAGATTTTGAATCTAAGTCCCTAACACTATACTTAAAGACCCACATCTGAATCTCCAGTCTTGAAGTCACATTTTATTCTTGACCACGATAAGATGAAAATATTTAGAGATGTGCTTTCTTGAACCATGCAGCATGTAGATAACTGAAATATATTACCTCAGTGACTTCAATCACAATCCAAGAAAATGCTACAATATATTCTAATTACAATAGATGAGCCCAAAGTTCTTTGCAAAATAAGAAGGATACAAGAGAGTGCTGCTACAGCCACTGTCCACTATTAAAATAATGATCAATATTGACTGTGTATTTTGAAGTTTATGTCATCCTTTCAAAGACAATACATCAAACAAGAAGAGGAGGGCAGAGATGATAACTAAAAACTCTTGACTAAGATTTGGTATCTCATTTGACATCAATAGTAGACTGTTTAAAACCATTATCTCTTGTTTCATGAAGAAAATTTAGGAGAAAGCAAAAACACTCTCTTAAAATATTGTGTCCATTTAATTAGTCTTCAGAAAATTAATCAAAATGTTGCAGCATTGAGAGAAACAAACATTTCTATTATATTATATAATTTGTCTTTATGTGGCTTTCATATTCTGATCCTGATATTTAATTTTGAACACTGTTACCAGGAGAAATTATTTAAATTATTCTGTTGGCCTTTAAAAGACAACTTGGTACTTATTCTTGTTTGTTTAAGAATATGACCAATAGGTTGAAAGAAGCAGGTATTGAAGAACTGCTTCTATATATGCAATCTGCTGTCTCATACAACATTTACATTTTTAAACTGAATTCTGATCTCATTCAAGAGAAAGGTGAATTTCCAGTTAACTTTCTTTGGAATCACAAGTGTCCTGTTACACATCTTGACATCTGAGGGAAATTTATTTAATCTTAGTCCTATTGTTTTTTTGCACTTTGATGCCTATTTGACCTAGGCATCTGGAGATTCCTTTTTTTACAAAATAACTTTAAGTTCCACCAAACTGTGTCAGAAATATATTATTCAAATATATTCACCAGACTGAGAGAACAGAACACACACAGGAAAAGAAATAGTATTGTATCAAATAACTTGTACTAGCAAGCTCCAGGTGAGATTTCTATGTCAAAATATACTGACTACAGAAACTATACAGTTTACTCTAAGGCAATTTCGTGTTCATGCATGACATGTCTGTCACTTTTTTAGAAGTCTTTGCAATTCTTTGTAAGGGTAAATTTGTTGCATATAAATATGTCATTTAACAGTGAACATTTTAGCCTGTGCAGAAATCTAGTGATATACTCATCCATATGATGAGTATATCACTTCCCCATATGCACTATTCCTTTGCCCAAGCCACTATCAATTCTTTCTACCAAACTTTACAAGTTTCACATGCCCAATCACTCTTCCTTAATGAGTCCAATCAAGTTGCAACAGTATTTCTCATAAAATGTACTAAATATTTCAAGAATATGTGCTAAACATCAAAAAAGCATCCTTATAATATATATTCTGAATATGAACTAAGTATATGAAATAAGTACCATCACCTTCAAACTTACTGTTGCACCATGTAGCAGACCTCTTCTTGGAGTCCTGTGATTGTGTTTGTGTCAAACTTTACTCCTATGTCTAATGTTTTCTTCAGCCATTCTTTTGACATGATTAGATATATGACTTGTTTATTTAAAACACATTAGTATATAAAAAATTTCTCATAATGCCATGCTGAGTTCTATAAAAATGCGTAGGAGCTACCAAGACTTTCAATCATGTAAGTATGCAAAACCTTGCAGCGTGACAACTAGGAATATATTTGTTTTGGTGAAGGAAGGCATTAGAAGAATTTTAAGCATCAACTCAGCTTTTTACATCCCTGTTGCCCCTTCCTATTCCTGTAACTCATGTATTACATGTAATTCAACCAGTAACTTAGGTATTTCCAAATGCTGCACAGTGGCTCATCTCCAATAGAGTCAGTTTCCAGTTATTAGCAGGTTGACTTGAGAAGAGAACAGACTGAGAACCCCAGAAAAACACTAACCTCTAGCAGCATATCATAACATTCTTTACTGTGAAAATATTAACAATGCAATAATGCATATTAAGGTATAGCTACACAGGAGTTGCTTCTAAGAAAAAGTCCTAAAAGAAGAAAGAAAAAACTGTCATCCTAACAGAACATCTAAAGCATAAGATTTTGCCAAGGTCATGAAAACTGATTTTTATCAAGAACAGCTTTTAATGATTTTTGTCCTTTTTATCAAGGACAGGTTTTTACAATTTTTGTCCTACAGGAATATGGAAAGAAGAAGTCTGCTTAGACACGGACACAGCTCTCATATGAAAACCTTTAGGAAACACAATAACACTAGTGCATCAAATAAACAAGAAAATTTTCTGCTTGATAAATGAAAAGCCCATTAATTTCACAGAGTTAAAACAAAGAAGCAAATAAAAGTCTTTATCCCTGTACCCCTGTATCTTCAATTTTCCTTTTCTTTTTCTTTTTCTTTTTCCTTTTTCTTTTTCCTTTTTCTTTTTCTTTTTCTTTTTCTTTTTCTTTTTCTTTTTCTTTTTCTTTTTCTTTTTCTTTTTCTTTTTCTTTTTCTTTTTCTTTTTCTTTTTCTTTTTCTTTTTCTTTTCCTTTTCCTTTTTCTTTTCTTTCTTGCCTTTCTTTTCTTTCTTTCTTTTCTCTTTCTTCTAATACAGACCTAGGGATATTGTCTAACACAGTGGAGATAGCAATTTACAGCTCAGTGTGGGGATCTGAAATGCAGTATTTCAAACTGACTTTCACATACAGGGTAGCAGTTATGATATTTCTATTTCCTTTGCTGTTAGCCTGGAAACAGTAAAGCCCCTGCTGGCTCTCATATCAGAGATGTGGACAAACTAAAGGAAAGATCAAGATCACCTCTGGTAAAATACAAGATGAACACCCTGAGCTTTCATTTAAATGCTCAGCTTCTGGCTCAATGCAGACTGACTCATGAGTTTCAATAGAATATTAGATCCTCTCCTTTCCCACCTATATAATTCACATTGTATATACATTAAAATACACTGCATGATCTATAAATCTGTGTTTCATGATTCTTAGAAGGTAATCCTTCAATGAGAAGTCCAACACAAAAGATGCAAATATGCCTTATAGCAAAAATATTTATTTTGATAGGAAGCTATTTATTCATCGGCAAAATCAGCTTAGGTTGCAAAACTTACAGAAATTAATGATACACTTACTCTTGAAATGAAATTTATTCAAAAGTATTTAGTTCCACTGGCAAGATTTTCAACAGCATTTGGCAGAGCTCAAAGGACTCCTTAACCTATACTTACAAGGGAAGACTGGAAAATATATTGATCAGCTAGAGTTCACAGGATGTACTAGCAACAAATTCAGTATTCAGGTCCTAATCTCATATTGTTTATGACTTGCAAGATCAGAAAAATCAATCAAAACTCATTTATTTGATGAGCCATTTCACTCTTGTTCGCTTGTGTGGCCTTTTGTACCTCAGGAAGCCCCATGTGACTGTGTCCATAATTTGCAGATCATACAATTACCTTGGAAATCTTTGCTTAACTGAAGGTTCTCTCTTCATAATAGGAGGGGGTAACCGCTGTCGTGATATCATGTCTTTATTCCTTTGTCAAACAATTGGCTAGAGTTCAAGGTGTGCTAAGAGTGTCAGATTGAAAATGTTAGCCAATGCTTTTGAAAGCAGAGTTAGAATCATTAAGAATTGTTATTTTCTTTATGTAGGGTAGAAATGGATCAAAATGCAAAAAACCTGACTCCTGCCTGACCTTTCTCAGAATTCCACAGTATGTGCCAGTTGTAGTTATACAGAGTAGTGAAGGGCTTGGTCATCTTTCACAAAAACATTCCTATTGCCATTTGTTTTGCCTGAAATGCAGCAATTTCTACCAAGTAAAGAGAGAAATTTCAAGATAATAGATGTCAATTATTTATGGGCTAGATTCAGTAAGTCATTACTCATCACAGTAACTGAAATGGCTATCTGCTTCAGGAACTACAAGTAAAGAGATTGCAGTTTGATGTGTACTTTACCATCCATTTAAATACAAAGAAAGCACAATCCAATAAACCTTATTCTTGTCATTTTATATTCCACACAGTAATGAAGTTAGCACATACATTTGCTATAAACCTGATACTATAGTTTATTATTAGTACCAGCATTTTGTTGATGTTCTTCTCCTGACAGGTATATGTAAATAATAAATTGTGAGCACAACAGAAATAGAAGTTTTGTTCCAGTCACTCCCAATCGCAAAAAGAAAACAGTAACCAGACAAATTGAAAGGGTAGCACAACTGCACACATAACTACTGCAGATTCCAAACTCTTCCACATTTCATCCCCAGCCTCATAAAAATAGAAGTTCATTTGGAGTAATAGGGAGTATATACATCTTGTATTCTGCTTTATTATGTATGAACATCTTTAAAACATTTAAGAAAGCTACATTCAGAACATCCAAGAGTCATATTCTTTCACATTTCGGCTTTCCACAGAAAGCAGTGAACTTTTTTTCCTCATGCTCTTGCTTCAGAAATTACAGAGTTTCTGCAGAGTTTAAAAAATTCTCTTTGGTATAAAAAAGAAACAGTGAGTCTTACTCTTGACCCAAAGGGATTTTCTGTGCAGAGAAGTGAATATGTGCTGAAACTGTGTGTCAATGGCTTCAAATACTGCCTCGAGGTTTGCTATAGGGGAGGGGCAGAGGGAGGGAGGGGTAATTGAGAAGATCCCAGAAGGGCAAAATCCTATTCACAAGTGGTTGAAATTCATCAGAACAGAAAAGAAAAATTGGTCTTCAGGTGACAAGAGAGACAGGAAAAAGTCATGCACCAAGTCTAGGACACGAAGAGAGCAGCTTGAAAGCTCTGACTATCAGCTACCTGGAGAGTTCTTAAAGACAGGTACATGTCTTGTTATCTATAGTAGAAGAGCTGGAGGAAGGACAAAAAAGGTTTAGATTCAGGATAAAAAACTTCTCTGAAAACCTTTCCTACCTTGAATGTTATTGAGTAGAAGAACTGGGTTTTATGAGGAAAAGCAGCAATAACTGGCCTGTGTGAGTATGTATATTTATACAATAAATGTATGTATAAAGACACTAGGGTATACATGGATAAACACATACTTTTATGTTGATATATGTATATATACATGTATTTATTTATAGATATAGATACATTATGCAGATGTTATAATGTAAATGCTTATTCATTTGGAATATATTTTCTTAAGTTATCTCACCTTGCATTTCCCTTATAGGTGTTAGGATGGTTTCCATACATGTTTTCTGGGGATCCCACCACTGACAAGCACTCATAATTTCACTCACCTCTTTTAAGAAGTTATTAAATTGACAAGAAAGTTCTAGGATTACTGTATAATTATGACTGTATGTAGAATTTAAACTAAAAGTTGCTTGATATGTTTATATGCAGGATGGTGAAGTCTCCAACTGCCAATCAAACATGTCTTGGAGCCTACTGTTGACTTATTCAAAATAAAAAATTGGGGATATGTACCATGACCAAAGTATGGGGGGGGGGGGGGGTCATTCAGTGTGAATTCAGGCCTAATCTCTGAATTCACACTTCTGTGCCTACCATTCTCCCTAAACAGAAAGACAGTAGAGAAAATTAAAAGCATCTGTGATAACTGAGATTTCTCTAAACTCAGAGTACACATAGTTTTCAGTCAGGCTGTCTTTTTTACCCTGGGGTGGGGGTTTTGGCTTTTGGTCAATTATATTGTTGCAGGCAACATGGCATAGGGAAATCAGCAAGGCAAAATTTACTCAGAGGGAAAACAGTTTTCCTCATATCAGCTGAAAAAAAAAATTGATGAAGAGGTTCTGCTCTGAAAAGCTTTTTTTTTTTTATCAGTTCCCTTAACCAGTCTAACTAAAAATTTTGCCTGAATGTGACATTAACCTGTGCTGACAAAGACAAATGTGATTTTTCTTGTTAGGTGAACTGCCCTCAGACAGGTAGGCAGGCCTGGCCACTGGAAGCAGTAAATAGTTCAGAGTCCCTGGTGGAATGTAGGTTGAAGCATAAATTGCAGAGAACATTTTTCAGGGTCCTCTTCCAACTCTGGCAAGTTAGTGCTTGAATTGTATTGCAGCAACATCTGCAGGAAATTATTTTCTAGTTTCACTTTGTCTTTGAGAAGAGATGGCAAAACTTTTTTCAGTGGGCATGCAGAGACTTTAAAGATGTTAGGGCATGTAATTTACTTGGTTAATCTAATTTATTGAATCCCCAGTACCAATAAATGCCATGGAAGTAACAGATTGGGAGCAGCTCTGCTGAAGGAGGATGTGGAGGTGTTGGTGAGTTATCACAACCAGAAAGTGAAACCTGTCCTGGGATGCATCCAGAGCAGTTTGGGCCCAGGGCAAGGAGGGGATTTTGCTCTGGTGAGACTTCACCTGGAGTGCTGCATCCAGCTGTGGAGTTTTCAGTACTGCAATGGCATTGACTTGTTGGAGCGTGTCTGGGGGAAGGACACAAAATATGAGCTGTGCCACTGGTCTGTGAGCAAAGCCTGAAAGGCTCTTGGAGCTGTTCAGCTTGGAGAAGAAAAGGCTCTGAGGAGATTTTATTGCACCACTTCAATACTTAAAGGACATGTATGAGAAAGAAGAGGACAGATTTTTAAGCAGGTACTACAGAAACAGGAGATGATTTAGTGGTTTTAAGCTAAAAGAAGATAGATTCAGACTAGACAAGAGGAATAAGCATTTCACAATATGGGTAGTGAGATGTTGGACAGGCTGCCCTGAAAGGAGGGGAGTGCCTCATCCTTGCAAATATTCAAGGTCACACTGAACGGGGCTCTGAGCAACTTGAGCTATTTGAAGATGTAGAATGATGCTAATTGCAGGGTTTTGAACTAGGTGACCTTGGAGCATCCCTCTCAACCCAAACCAATTAAGGATTCTACCTAAAATCTTTGGAGAAGGATTTTGCCAGTCAAAACTGAGCCAGATTTCTTTCTTCTGAACCAGCCTTTGTCCAGAACAGGAATTAGTGGGTATGAAGCAGGCCATGTCTGCCAGCTGACCTGACTGAAAGTAAACAGGGATCAATTGAGGCTGTCTTATTTAGCCAAGTTCTTTTGGATTGTAGAAGAAAGAAATTTGTCTCCTTTTCTTGATCCCACTTATTTTTTACAGTTTCTGATTATTGGATGTTATTTCTCATCCACATCCCTTTCCACTTTTCAAGGACGGGGGGGGTGTATGTGAATGGTTGCTTGGTAGCTATCTCGCTGACAATAAGCTTTGCAGGGTGGGTGCTGTGCTATCTCCATCTTTTCCTGCACATGAGTACACAGGAGTGAATCTGTAACAGTTATCTGTTGTTAAGTGTATGTTTCCAACTCAGAATGAGCTCCATTTCTTGTTAGTGAAACAATTTGTCATGTGTCAGGTAGTGTGCACAAAATTATATTGTACAACCCTACAGAGGGGCTGCTCTGTCACGTCTAAGCAGGATGTGTTTAAGTGAATGAATTAATCAGGGCATTCCATTTCTATCTTCCCTGCTTTTCCTCCATAAATCATCTTCATTTATTTCATCCTTAATTATGGAGCTATGACCTTGTGTTTTGCAACCTTTTCTTTTATCTCATTATCAACCTAAAAGATTTGCACATATCATCTTTAATTGACACCTCAGTGTGACATCAGCAAATGGCGAGGAAATAGACTACTGAGAACAGCACAATGTTCTAGTCATTGCATCAATTATGTTTCACCAAAACACTCGGGACATTTGGGATTTCGTGTCTTTGAGTAGGGAGAATTCTAAACTGAGGTCATGAAAAAGCCAGACAATTTCTTAAATCAAAACACTCGCAACTAAAATTTTCTTGTACACCTTGATGTGAGTCACACCTTGATGTGAGTCATGAAAGTTCCAAGGACATAGATCTGGGTATTACAGCCCCCAAGAATCTGGGGAATATTTTGTATCCTTTGCCTTGGCTTGTCTAGTATATAATGTTATATAAAATTTCATTCAGAGTATTCAGTCTATAAAGGATTCAAACAGTCCTAGCATCACAGGTTGTATTAAGAAAATACAAAGAAAAGAAAATTCACATAAAGAGCTTGCAATTTTTTATCCCTTATCCTAACAGCTGTTTAAACAAAACAGATGAAGACATGACCTCCTTCAAATTAATATTGATGGGTACTGAGTTGAATGCATTCACGTCAAAGAATAATGTTCACGACAAAGAATGAATTTTCCTGCTCACCATAATTTCTAGGAAGCAAGAAAATAAGGAAGGTGGGCAAGAACTTCTGTGCTACCCTGTTATCCTACAGTACAAAAGAAAAAGTAAGGGTTCTAGGTTTTTAAAACTCATCTATTTCCAAGGAGATTTTCTATTGTTTGCTGTATTTGCTTTTGAAATGGAAATTTCAGAAACACTAAATTAAAAATTTTAATAGCCTTGACATTTCATCATGTGCTTTGTGAAACTTAACATTGCATACTGTTCTCTATGACCTTTCAGGAGTGAGTAAAAATACAGTAGCTAAACCACATAGCTTAAGAACTAGATCACTGCTTTGAAAACATAGTAAAAAACCTCGAGGTTCCAGACATGATCTTCCAATCCCAGTCACTGAACTTCACAAGGTGCAGAGTTTGTCAAACCTGCAGCATTACTATTAAGAATAGTTTTTATCCCTGAAAAACCATCATAAATTTATTTGTTTAAGTAATTTGTCTCCTATAACGCTGGGAGTCAGAAGAAAAGTAAAAGCAATGTTGAACAATTTTGCTTTTAAGGCTAGAAATTAACTAGAAAATTCTACCCATCTGTCTTCGGAGATTGTTTATTATTTAGGAAAATTTCATTTTGTTATTATTATTTTGGCAGGTTTTCAAGTAAAACAGGTCTATGTTTTGCGGTATATAACTACATATAATTTCACTACAGTTTACCGTGTACTCCTTATCTGTGGCAGACCTTGTGAAGTAACTCAGCATTTTGACCAACGGTCTCAACCAACAGCTGAAATGGTCTATGTCAAATATCTGAGCAGCAGCTTGCTCCAATGTAAAACATCAATGAGAGAAAGAGTGAGAAGAGTCTCTTCTCCAGCAGGATCCTGGCTTACAGGTATTTTTAAATACACTATGCAAATGCTAGGTGAGCTTGGTGCAGAGATCTTACCTAGAGCTTGCATAGCTGTGTAATGAACATAAAAATCACATTAATGATATTAATTTTCACATACATGAAAGCTTTCTTGGACATTTATTTTCAGCTATGCATTTTTCCTCTTTTTACAGAAACAATAGCAAAATGCCAGTAAAGTGGACATGAGTTCCCTTTGCTTGAACAAAAGCAAGATTACCTCTTCAGGAGATAGCCATGATTAGCTTTTTCTCCTTCCCCTGCATTTTATCAGAGTGTAATTTTCTCCTATGAAGAAAGATGTATGCTTGAAAAAATTATTGAACTGGACAAAATATAGCAATGAATAGGGTAATGAAACTTCCAGAAATGTCTGAACTTTTTGTGATTTTTAAACTACTTTGTCCCAAACACATATCTCAGGAAACGTGTTTCACTACCAACTTCAGTTAGCCAAATGTTTAATAGGTGTTAGTTAAAGTAATAAATTGTGTCATTATAAAGTCATAAAAACTATGTGTTTTCCATCAGAAATAAAAAAAGGGTTGCTGTACCCAGAAAAGCTCAACTGACTATAAGCTTGGAGGTAGATTAGCAACTTCCTTCACAAGCCTAGCCAAAATATCCAGCATTGTATGAACAATCTCTAGTTTCTTCTTTTTGTGCCCAAATTCCTCACCCAAGCAAAATTACATGGTGACAAAGAAAGGAATTTCTCAAACTGAAAAAGAGTATGAAAACTAATGAGCAGCTGAGCATGAGCAACACCTTCGAGATAGTTATGCCCTGATACACAAGACCAACTAATTATTTCCTGATGGTCCTCCTTTATCTTGCACCTTTTCTTCACACAAAGATGACCCAGACCCTGGAAATAGACAACTATGATTTCGTTGCATCCAATTGCATGAATCTACAACTCTTTAGTGAGAACCAGTCCTTACTTGGCCATGTCACCTCTTTTCTTCTCAGGTCTTCTTTGGATAGTGATTGACATCTCTCGTTTCAGTATTTTTTCTTAACATGATATAGCTAATGGGTTTGAATATAAAATAGTATTTTCTCTCCAGTGACTCTGACTGGCTGTTATAAGAGTAATTTGAGCCTGTCTTATTTCCTGATTAATTGCTGTATTTCTTCCAACCACAGAAAATGATATTAATTTTCATAATCTTTAAACAGGCACAGACTTCAAACCCAGGTCACTTAGGACAGTATAACAATGCAAGTGTAATTTAAAGCAAATATAACGCATCTCTATCCTATACAATTTGGAAGATGGACAACTGGTTTTATTACATGCAGATCTTGTGGTCTACACTGGCTTTGCCCTGCAATATGTTATTCACTGTCTTTGTTCCTCTTTGAGGCCACATATCAGTCACAGTGATCTAATATAAACAACTATCCACAACATTACATTTATTATCAGGTACTGTTCCAAGGTGAAATGTAGCTGTAGTTGTTACCAAAAATTGAAATCTCATGATTCTGCAGTTCTTTCCCATATCCCTCCTGGGTATTTATACCTATTTCTATCATGTATCTCCAAAGCTCTAACCTTTGCTGAGAGCACTTTGCCTTCACTGTCCAGTCCTGCTGTGCTTGCACTTTCTCTTCAAGTTTACATCTCAATTAAACCATATAGTATTGGGTATCCAACTGACATTATATGAAAATAATGTAACTATGTGACAGCTATGGAAAAAATGAGGTAGAAATTAATTTAGTAGTACAGAGATAAAGTTCAAATTGCGCAGGGTTTGAAAGGAAACATATTGTTAACCAGAGAATATTTGGACAAGTTTTTTGATTCACAAATTCAGAGTTCGGTTAATGAAGCTCCAGTACATCAAAGATAAATTAAAGCACCTGGAGTGCTTTAATCTTCATCAGGAAGATGGCAACATCAGGAGAAGAAAAGATGGGCGAATTTACTAGGCTTCTAAATGTTGGAGTACCTGCAAACTGAGAGCAAACAGTGTAAGGAAAAAGAGAAGGAGAGAGATGGAGAAAGCAGATATTGTGACTGAACATGGAAACAAAATACAAACATAGCAGTTGATAAAGTCATGCCTCCTTAAACAGTAAGGATTACAAGTGAAGGATATAAAACTCTCAGGAGTAGCCGCGTGTTTTTTTCTTGCTATTTACTTAAAAGCCTTTCAACAGTTGTCAAAGTGAGAAAACTACTTATTATGCTCATACGCTCTAGGTAATATCAATTTTAAAGTCACTAAAAGTCAATAGTTTAAGAACCCTCTTTTAAAAATACTGGATGTGCTGTGCAGTAAAATTGTTTTGTTTCTGATAAGTTTTGATGGTCTTTTAATTAATTACTTTCTCTGCCAGGCAATTTGAGCATCAACGAATTTCAGTAAGGCTGAATGCAGACACTTGCGAGATTATTTCTGACATGCATTCTCTGTCTGGAAACAAGTGATGAACTACAGCTTCACGTAATGGTATCTTACAAAGGCTTTGTAGAGCTCTAGTTCTTTCTAAAGGATGTTGTGACAAGAGCAATTTTTACCATAATATTATAAAGACGTATGTTTTAATCAAATCATGTCATAATTGTCATTAATAATTACTGGTAGCTCTAACTACCATTCTGTTATTAAATATATTATTTACATTAATTGAGTAGTGTATCATTTTACCTGAGAGATCAAAGTAGAACACTGATGTGGATATGACAATGGGAAGATCATACTTCAAATTTTCTTTCACTTGACACTTTGGTTAACATGTCAATATCTGATTTCTTCAGAAAAGCCTCTGTTTTTAATCCACACAAGTGAAATTACTCTGAAGCATCCATTGATTAAAACTAGGCAAATGCATTTGTCTAAATAGGGACCAAGTAAGGATTTAATTTTATCTGTGTGCTTGTTTAAAATGTCAGCTAGTCAAAACAGACTGAGTTTTTCTGTGTACCTAAAATAGTGTTGAGCAAATGCTTTCTTGTTATTTTTCAAATAAACACATTATTACTAAATATTTTAATTATGTTTGCTATTTATGTGCATATTCCTCAGTGGAGATATACAAAAGTCTACTGCTGTACATTCTACTGATATCCAGTTTGTTTAGCAAAATTTAAAAAAAAATTAATTCATATTAAGATGGCATTTTGATCATCAAATAGAAATGTGTGGCAATGAAAGATAAATAAGGTGAAAAGGTGAATAAGAATCAGTTCTGTTTCAGAGCCTGAAATAGTTGGAAATGTTGTCCATGATTAAAAATTTTAACTTAGTTGTCTGGAGTATATAGTGAGAATAAAGTGTTTAGTATGTTCCTATTCTGTGCTATAACACCTCTGGATTTCAGATAGCAGACCTTTCAGTTGATGCCAAGAAAATGAGGAGCAAAGGGAGGCTAACCACAGGCTTTTTGAGTGATTGCTTATTGTCCAGCTTGGCAGGTGACTGCTTGGCAAAGGGAAAGGGGAATTCATTTCTTCAGCATATTACCCTCATCACGACTACCTCACAGAGAACTTCTGATATTTACACTGATTAGAAATTCAACAAAAGTGTGTTCTATAGTATTAGAAACTGGTAAAAATTGAAAGTACTTTAAAAATTTGTTGAATTCTGACAGCATTTTCAGTCTTAACATCCTTTTAGCACAATTTTCTGAATTTGGTATACAGATGTAACACAAATACTTATTTAAATACTCTCATAAATTGCACTAGTTGCTCTTTCTGTTAGAATGTGTACAATCAGTGGTTGGAAGCCACATTTTATTTTCTGTTTAGTTTTTTGCTCTCTAATGCATAATAGAAAGACAGTAATCTTCGAGCAGGATACAACAGGAATGAGAACCTGTCCACTAAACTAACTTCAGTATTTCCTCACCTGAAGTAAAGAACAAACAGTTTCCTACAGGAGATTGCGCTCCAGATTGTGCAAGAAAATATCGCTCTTTCACATTTCTGGAGCAGCTTGATGGAGAGATGGACACAAGATAGACTTCTTCATTTTGTGATGAATCTGAAAGCAAGCAAGTTTGCAAGCAGACCAATTTGTATGGGATTGTTTATGTAAGGACCTCCCACTTGATACTAAAATATTAACTGGAATTTATTTATTTATTTGATAATTGTAGGGAAGGACTCAGACAGAATGGAATGTTTTCTCTTCTGCCTCACATACCTCAGCTCACAGCAGCACTTAACCTCAGATAGTAATAAGTCAATTTTCAAAAATCACTTGAAGGGGTTTTGTGTAAACAGGAGCTTCAATATCAACCTTTTGATTTGTTTCCAGTAAAATACATGTTTATTTCTTCTACCTGACAACAGTTGACTCTGGTAAATTTCATTATTACTCTTAAGTTTTCAGCAAAACTGTACAATAGGGATTGCTTTTATTCCACTGCTATCCAAAAGTTTGTAACTGTCTTTCTATGTGTAAACATAAGGCATGCCCAACATAATCACAAAAAAGAAATTACTGATTAATAGTCACTTTTGTTCTATATCCTCAAAAAGTATGGAATTATGACATAATTCTAACATATATTCTATTTTCATATTTTGGGAAAATGACTGCATGCATGCATCTGGAGTGCAAAGTGTCTCCATGCTCCTTCTGTAGGAGAGCTGAGGTAACGTTGTGAGATGGTAAGGTACAGGTAAGTCCTGTGCTGTTCTCTGGATGCTGGTTGGATGCATTTGCGGGAACAAGGCACATCCCTAAAATCGTTGTATACAAACAAGTCATTTTACACAAGTGTACAGAAACAAAATTTAATAAGAATATGAGTCAGGTCAACTTTTGATACCAGATCAACCATGGCTTAGGTGTTCTTTCAGTAAACTCAAGACATACTTATTCAAAATTCCATTACTTGGAACATAGAGGTAAGATTTGGAGATTTCCCTCGGGAATCCTTTATTTTAGACCAGTGTAATTTTTTCTCATCACTGTATTTTTTTTTAATTATTCATTGCTGACATAGACTAGGGTTGTTTTGTTTTTTGTTTTGTTTTGTTTTGTTTTGTTTTGTTTTGTTTTGTTTAATAGCATGACTCCTAGCTTACTGATTTCCAGCAGAAATACCTTTTTCATCCTCCTTGGCATCAATGTTGCAGAAACCAGAAACCCTTGCTGTTGAGTTTCAAAGCATCATTAATGCAGAAAGAGTTATAGATGACCATGCTTCATATATATAAGATGTAAGGATATCTTATTTGAGAAATGAATGCAGATAAAACAGTGCAGATCTTCATAATTATTCTAAGTCTAACATTGCTTTAGAAAATATGATTCAATGAAATAAATATTGTTCTTACATGATTTATAAAATGCATCTACTTGACTTCTGCCAAATTCAATCCCAGCATATTTACCAATTATACTCTTTATTGAAAATATGCAGTGCATCAAAAAATAAGAATTTTTTTCAACAGGTGAAAGAAAGAGAAGTTTCTTTTTTTCTTTTTTACCTTAGTCAAATTGTTTTATTATTTCTGTTTTGCACTAGTCTTTGGTGCTTGAAATCTTCCACAGAGTTCACTATTTCCAAAGTTACTTTCAAAGTCAACTTCTTTTCATTTTTTCTGTGCACTTACACAGAAGTCTACCTACTTATAATAAAAATACTTGCAAAATGGAGTTTAGTTAGACACTTTATCAAGCTTAAATACACAAACTGACTTAAAAAAAAAAAAAACAAACCAAAACTGTATAACTTCTAAGAAAGTAAATGAAGTATTTGAAAGACAGCTATTAGTATAACCTCTATTCCCTTCCTTAGCTTGCATTCGCATTGTGGCATTTCCTCAATATAACACACAAAAATCCCAGATATGAAGATCCATGTGAGATTTCACATTTGCCAATGAGGCAGCCTAGCCTGCCTGCCCACTTTCTACCTCAAACTTAATGAAAGTCCACAAAGTAAATGTAGCTCCCAAGGTTATTTCAGACTCCTGCTCCATTTACCTGTCCTTTTCACTACCCATTCCCTGTTAAGGTGCATTCCCCAATGCATCTTTTGCATCTGCAAAAGACCGTCAAACTATTATTTTTCAAATGATTTTTCTTTTATTATTATTGCGTTCAAATTCTAGGCTTGTAAGTAAGTACAGAGAAAAAAACCACATCCTGAATATCCCATATTTTCATCCTACAAATAGATACTTTAGAATCTGACCATCAAGGATGATGTTTCTGAATAAGATAAATTATTAATTCAGGGACAAAAAATGTTTTTTACTATAAATGTACTGTAAAGTTGTTGTTAATTTTTTAAAAAGAGAAATGACAAAGACTTCCGTGTTACATACTTTCAATTTGGAAAATCCTCTAAATATCCATTTGAAAGAAATACAAAAGCTTTGATATTGTTTTAAAAGTTTTCATAAGACATTTAGGTAGCCTTTCAAAAGAAGTTGGAAGACCTCACTGCTGCTGTTTTAGAAGTGCTCTGTACTGGCGTTTATGCCAGAACTCAATACAAAACCAGATGATAGTGAGAAATACAAAGTTAAAAAAGTACTTATTGCTGTGAATATCATAGTCCTCTATCTAGCAAAAAAAGTCTTGGAGTGAGGACACTTGAAGGGGAGCTGGAAAAGGCTCTGGCATGGGGGACCTAGAGCTGTTCAGACGGGTGAAGAAAAGGCAACTTCAAAGTAACAACAGAAGTCACAGGACAGACATTAGTTGTTTAGTTACTTGAGGTTTGTTAACTTAGAATGACCTAGTCCAAGAACAGTAATAACTTAAATATTTCATCAGTATTATCATCTTTCTACCATTTCATGTTTTATTCCTACTAACTTACTAGTCTTCCAATTTTCTTACATGAACGACTGTGAAGGGAAATTTAATAGATCTTATATAAGAAATAATTATAAGACATTATGTATTGGTGTAAGTCAAATATTGATACTTTCCAATACTTTATATCTAGCTTTATAATTTTTACTAAGAATTCCAGAATTTTCTAATGTAAATATTTGCTAATAACTTAGACATTGCTAAAAGTGTGCAAATTACACTATTGATATTGCATATGTTTCATATGATTCTTCATGGTCTTACAAAGACATTTTTTTAAAAAGTGTTCCTTGTTAGCTGAAACACACTGTTCCAATAGAAAGAATAAACCCAGAGATATAAGTTCATCATATGTGAGTTGGGAAAAAGAAGGTGGGGTTTCTCCTGTTTGGATTTCTTTCCTGATTGGTACGGCTCCCACAGTAGTGTACCAATATTAATGGGACAGCATCAGTGAGCTTCCATGCCCTTCTAGTTGAAATTTGCTACTTACAATTCCTGTCTGCACAATGTAAAACTCATCAATTTATATTTTTACTTGGCATTTAGCTTCTGGAGGTGAGATGTCATGTAGAGATTTATAATGAGAAACCTGTAGTTGTAATTAGGTTTGGAAGCACCTGATTGATGTCTCAACTTGAATGTATGCACTATGGTTCAAAATGTTCCCACACCACTTCTAGACTGCACAGTAGCTGAGTAGCTGAGCACTGTACACATCAGAGAACTGTCTGGAGAGCAAATTAGCCTATTGCAGCTCTTTTTTTTTTAACTCCTTCACATGCAGGGGCAAAGGAAGGAAGACGGGTCAAGGAGGATGTAAAGCATGCAAAGGTACTTTGCTGAGGAACTGGGACCTGTTGAGAAGTTCAAAATTTTTCTTGGTCCACTGGCAAAACTTGGCACATCTGTAGCCCACATGAAATCTTGGCTGCCTTCAGCTCTAGAAGAGCCATGCCTTGAATACTTTAGGTCAGGAAAGATTAATATACTAAACAAATCAAATAGCATGTTTATTTTGAACAGCAATCATACAGGAACTGGTCTACATTCTAGAACTTTCTGTGTTATTTGGTTATAAACTACTAAGAAATTCAAGATAGATGACAAAATCATAAAACTCATTATATGCATTCAGAACAAATAAAACATGAATTTTACTGAGCTGTGAAAGCTAAAAGAACCACTTGGAATTAATTTAAGAATTAGTATTAAATCCACTCATTAATCATGTGGCTCTTCAGCTCAGATTGTTAAAGCAACAATGTAGGAAATATTTTCCAGAGAAATGAAGCAGAATTCTTCAAGAGAGCATGCAGAGTGGGTTTTTGTTTTTTTTTTTTCATCCCAGCATACAGGTTGCTGTATTTAGGCAGTGATAAAAGCAGAATAACTGCAAGGTAGTGCCTAGGGACAGTTTTGAACTGAGCTGACGAAACAGTGGCTCAGTTAACACATTCTCACTCATGTGTCATATGAACATGTGAGCAAATAAGTCTTGTCATCTGCTCAATGGACAAGTTATCCTTTATTTTGTGCCATGGTTTCCAAGAGTTTTAAGTCTGTAAACAATCCTCCCAAGCTTGACATGAAGCATATGCTAAATCATTTCTCTGACAGTTGAGGTTCTTTACAAGAATCTAGCTGTGGTGCTTGCATAACTTCCTTGAAAGTATCTAGAATTGGTTCTTTTCTTAAAGGACAATGATAAGTGTGTGAGTCAATAAGTTGCTGCAATTGACCATAATTCATTTCAATAAAGCATGGAGAAGGTATATACAACTCTGTCATCTGATTATCAGCTAAAACTATTATTGACTGCCATAGTTTTACCAGTTAGTATTCAGATGTTTTACTCCACTTGGGCATGACTACAGTCTTTTCTATATCCTATCTTCTAAAGGCCCTATATAAATATAGAGTTTTAAAAAGTTTACATAACATAGTTTGAAAGTGTCATCTAAGAATAATCAATTGAACCTTGCAGCTGCAATGAATATGTTCTTGAACCTCAAACACTTTGTGTGTGTGTTCTTGAACTCCTTTGGTCTTCTGACACTGCTGCATTCTCTGTTTCAGTCAACCAGATATAGAAGTTCTTCCAGTTGACTTTTGTATGATTTTGATCAGGACTTAAATGTCTTGACTGTATATTTAAAAATATATTTAAAATATATTTAAAATATATTTAAAATATATTAAAATATTTCATCCTTTTATAAACAAATATATGTGTACCCAAGTGTTACACTCACGGCCTGAAATACTGGGACATGAGTGTTGCCTCTAAAACAAAACATCAGAGCAGTCACTGTGCCTCCAACTTGTGGTTGTCACTTCATAGGCTGCAGCTTACCCAGTCTGTGGTTGCTTTCAAATCAATTTTACTTCCATTTTCTTTTTAGAACTTCTTAACAAATATTTTACTTGAAAAAAATCTAAGCTCTATACCATTCTATTAGTTTTAATCAAGCATTAATTTATAAATATTGCCTCATCTAAATTCAAGTGGAGAAAGGCTGGATGTCACCAATAAAGTCAATATGAGTCTTTTATAAAGCAGAAATCTCATCAAAATTTGCAAGGTCAGAGCTTAGGGGATTCTGCTTGTTGTCCTCTTGGGTTTTTTTGGTTTTCATCTATGTTTTGGGGTGTTTTTTCTGGTTTTGTTTCTTTGTTTGTTTGTGTTTTTAGTTTTGGTTTTGCTTTTGTTTGGTTGTTGTTTGGTTAGGTTTGGGGGTTTTTTTTCTGACCAGTATTTGGCAGCCTTTAAAAAGTGAAGGAAGGCATCTGGCTCTGAAAAGGTCTTGTGGCCTTTTGGCAGTGATTCCCTGGGAATTTGGTGTCTTCTGGCCGGTGACAGGCTACCTGACCGTAGGCTGAGTGACCACACTTTAGGTGCTCTGGATTTCTAGCCCCTCTTAAACATTTGTAATGCTGTGTAAGTGACTTCCTTTGCTCCAGGTGTGAAGGTCTTTCTTTGACATGTAGAACAGAGAACATACAGTCCCACATCAAGGGCTATTAACATTTTTCTTTTTATTTTTTTAAATATAATTTGCTCTTTGTCATCAAATGGAGAAGACACAAGTCACCAGAATACTATCTGAACCCCCAGCATCCTTTAAGTTTATTAGTTATTCATTCAAATTTTCTATTTCTGAGCAAGGTATCTCAACTATTCTATGTACTACAACAATCCTAGAGCAAGGAAAGAAATATGAAAGTCAGTCACATACAAAACATTCAGCTGAGGTTAATTGCAAGTTAATGCCACGATTTTCACTTTAACATTATCTAAAGAAGGGCTTTGGGGAGAAAAATTCAGGAGAAACATAGACCAAAAGTTATCATTTTCATGTGAACCCTTACAGAATTTTTTTATGGTGGTCATGAAAGTCATACACATAGTAACCCTTTTTTTTTAAAAACCCTGTTTTGAAAGAATATTAATTTACCATGTACCAGATGAAAAGAAAAATCAACTAAGAAACAAGGAATATCTATTATCAAGTGTATTATAGTTCAAAGCCTTTAGAAATCTCATCACTTTTCTTTGACAAAAACATGTGAGGATTAAAGCACTCCCATTTGCTTTAGTCCTAGCAATCAATTTATGTAAGAAAATGCATTGCTTTATTCAGCAGTACCCAGTGCATATTATGATATGACAAAACACAGGTTTCTCATCTGCTTAACCAATTTGAGTGTCATCAACCCCAACATGCAAATGAAGTTAGTTGACTGGTTAAATATTATGGCCCTGTCTATACTGAAAGTATATCCCAATTATATGTTTATGTTGGAAGAGCTTTAGTGAAAAACCTGAAAATCCAAGTCTAGTTGATATTGTCTTTCCTAGTCCATAAATGGCTTAATGCATACCTAGTGGGTGGCATTTTCATATTACTGGAGAGATACTCCAAAGCTCACACATCATGTTCACTTTTTCATTTACATCAGTTTCAGCGAAAACTTTTTCTAACATAGTGTTAATTTGCAGGAACTCCAGTTCTCTGGATGATATGAAAACATGTAGATGTGAGCCTCTTCATACACACATGTAGAAGAAACAGGAGACTGTGAGAAATACAGAATTTTATATGCTTGTTTCCAGCTTGCTATTATCAGATGAAACTCATTACATGTTGTGCGATAAATAACATTTTAGGATAATTCTTTCACATGATGGAAAATCTTCTGTTTTGAACTGATAGCCTCAATAGTGAGAGGAGAGTAGCTGCAGTAGTGTGCTAAGATGTATAGGAAACTGTCATTCTGAGGTAGGTATAAAACTGTCCTACCAATAAAGTAAATTCTTCTTATGTCTAAATGGTTTCATCTCAATTGAATATTAGAACATATAATATGTTTTATGTCAATTATTTTTCTCTCTCTGTTTTATCCCTTTTCTCACTCCTAATTTCTTGTCACTCTCACCCCTGCTACCCACCCGCCCTACAATGAAAGTACCATTTTTTAAGATCAGGATTATTAGAAGTATTAATGCTTACAAATGCCCACAGGTAACACAATCATGACTGTGCTTCAGAGTCATTAGTAGGATTAGTCATTAACAGTGATTTTTCCAGTGTTATTAGGATAAGTCATTAACAGTTCTGACTTCTGTTTTTCTGAGAAAAAGAAGTGTTCGGAAAATGTGAGTAGCAAAGTGTTAGCAGAAGACAACTTTTGAATAGGAAGGATGAAAAAAAGATTACTCCGAACCTTGCGGGAAATGTAAGAGGTTGCAATTAGCTGTGGAGAGTGACAGAAAAAATACAAAAAGAGAACCAAGACAAGGAAAAGAGAGAAAGGGGAAAAGAATAAGTCAGGAAAATATAGAAAGTTGCAGGAAATGAATTATTTTGAGGAATGAGAATAATTTTAAATTATCTTCCGAAAAGAATACAAATTGAGTCAAAGGGATAGTGGATGAAGGCAGAAGATTATCTCCCAAAGCTGAAGAATAGCCAGGTGACACATTAATTTCAGGATGTATAAATATAATGAATGTTGAAATTATAATAGCTGGCATAGGACATAACAAAATATATTAAATACAGAATGCTAAGGCAACAATTAGAAAAGTATCTATAAACCAAATATGTAGGCAGTTTGCTGATCCCAAGAGGTTAGAGCAATAAAGTATTTGTACCAAATAAAGGAAAAAAAATTAAAATTTAGATAAGTTTAGAATATATATATTAAAATTTAAAAATTAAAAATTATTATAAAAAAGCAGCAAAGCATAGAGCACCAGATAATTTACTTGATTTTCTGCAAAGAAAAACTCTGAGCAGGTTTTAGTTTGGTTTCCTTGGTTTGGGGTGTTTTGTTGTGTTGGGTTTTTTTAATTACTACAAAATGCGAGTGGAGTCAGGTCTTATGGGAGTTTTTGTAAAGCATGATGATCTAAAAATTTGTTGAACTTTATTTCTGTGACAGAAAATCTTGAGATATTTAAGGTTACATTTTCATCATCACATAAGGATTTAGTCTGGTAAATTTCACTGTGGCTCTCTATAAGATAAAATCCCTAATGTGTATTAAGCACTATAAAGAATGCAGCTAGAAAGGCTGAGGATTGCAATGTCAGATGTATATTTATATAACTGTTGAAAGCACTGGATAAGAAGGAAAAAAAAGAAAACACTGCCAATTAAATACTCAGCTATACTTTCAGGCAGGATAGAATGAAAATGGCAATCGTTATTTACAGAAGGCTTCAGGATTTGTCCAGGCAAGTATAGTGATGTTTTCCTTCACTTGACACAGCATGTCTGTTTCTGCAACGAGAAGCATCTGCAAATACTAGGTTTTCTATTTATTCACTAAAGCAAAGCAGTAAATCCAAAACCTACTCTGAAGAACCATGAGGTTTCTTCCCAGGACTTCAATTGTTCAGTAACAATCCTTTTTAATCAGTGGGAACTCAATCTGTTATTCTTTTCCTAATAGACTACATATATTCATGTTTATGTTATTTTATATATTTTTAGAAATGTGTTGTTCTGTTCAAACTAGCATTTACATTTTTCAACTTTTAAAGCATTTACTTACACTATGTCACAGCACTAAATGACTGAGATGTAAAAAGTCGCCCAGTTTTACAGAATGTATTTTCCTGGAGCAGTGGTGGCTGCACCTCTTCCTGCTAGATGCTGCTGCTGGCAGGGTCAGTACTGAGGGGATAGCACACCTGCAGTTGCTCACTGGCCTGAACTTACAAAGCAGCTTGCAAGGGCAGAGGGGCCATGTGAATAAGGGACATCTTACAGGTCCTGATTTTTCTGGACAAAGATGCAGACATCGTGATGAGACAATACTGTGGCATCCAAGGACAGTAAAGATTCACTTTCTATGAGTTTCAGCACTGTTTCACTTCTTCCTATTAACATCCCAAAGAAGATTGCCACCATGAATTCATCATTTTAAGGCCCTCTTCCAACATTGTCACAGAAGCTTCCAAATGTGTATCCCTGGACAGAGCCTGAGTCGTCTACCAGTGGTCTGGTACAGGCACACATGTTACAAAACCTTGTCATTAGATGCCTCTCTGTGATACCTGTGAATCCATTTTCAGCTTCAGGATAACATAAAAAATTATTTACATTGTGGGCAATTTCAGAAAGAAAGAGGAGAATTCCCTGTCATTCTGGACAGCTGTGGATCAGGAGGTTCTTAGGAGAATCATTGTGAGTCAGAGCACAAATATGCGAGCTAAAACTCCCAATAGCGACAGCAAAAACTTCCTGGGTGCTCCAAAATCCTAAACTGAAAAATGTCTTACTGTTGCAACCACTCTGTTTCTTGGAAAGGAAAGTTCCAAGAAAGGAAAGGAGAGGAAAGTTCAGAGAAGGAAAAGAAAGTTCCAGGAAAGCACAGGAAAGTTCCAGGAAAGAAATGGAAAATTTTGGGAAAAGGAAGGAAAGTTTTGGGAAAGGGAAGTTACAGAAAAAGAAAGGAAAGTTCCTGGAAAAGAAAGTTGCAGGAAAGGAAAAGAAAATTCAATTCCAGGCAAGGAAATTTCCTGGAAAGGAAAGTTCCAGGAATGGAAAGAAAAGTTGCAGGAAGGAAAGTTCTAGGAAATTAAAGGGGAAAAAAGTTCCAGGAAAGGAAACTTTAGGAAAAAAAAAAAAAAAAAAAAAAGGAAAGGGAAGGTCAGGAAAGTTCCATGAAATCATGAAATGAAAGTTCCAGAAGAGTTCTAGGAAAAGAGAAGAAAGTTCCAGGAAAAGAAAACTTCAGGAAAGAAAAGAAAAAAAAGTTCCAGGAAAAGAAAGTTGCAGGAAAGTTGCAGGAAAGGAAAGGACCATTAAGCTTCCCCCAGGAGACAAAAATCTGTTATTGCTATACCACATTAACAAACACTGAGTATTATTTAGAAAGCAATGTTATCTCTGTGTAGGAAAAATTAGACAGACTCAAAGAATGAAGTTTGCAAATAACAGCTTTAATATAGCAGAACGTGATGCTGAACTGATTTTTTGCAGAATCTTTCAGCACAACTGCAGGCACTGCTTGGGAAGCAAAGTTAGATGGACTGGAGCAAAATACAAAATATAGTGCAAATTCTTCACCCTTAGCATATTTAAATATTGGAATAAATAAAGCAGGAACATGATAGATTCTTCAAACACAATACTTGAAATAAAGCTACGTGTCTTTCTAAATCATATGCTCTAGTTCCAGACAGAGCTATAGGCCCATGTTAAGCAGGTCAAACAGGATGACCATGATGGCCTATGTGTGCCTTGCATTCTACAAACAGATGAAAATGAAGTCATTAATTTCACCGTCAGAACAGAGTTACACCCTCAAACATGTTCTTTTACCTGTCAGTTGTTCCTTATTTATTTATTTATTTGGTTCCTTGGTTTTTTTTTTCTCTCCATAGTTATCTCTTTTGGAGCTTCATTGTACAGAATGGTCATTAACTGTGATGGAAATGCCAATGTTTCCATGGAAACCTCTGTCCACTACAGAATATGCTAGAGCAATATTCGAACCATTTGTCCATTTGATTAATTATGTCTTTGTGCTGAAGGCGGCTTGGCTAGATTGTCTCATCGTGTATTAGAGAAGCTACTGCTCTAACAAATGGAGCTATTGTTTTGGGTCTATTCATCTTGGTACATCCCTGAGAGCTGATAGACATGTCAACAAAACGACTGTCACTTAATGAGCTGCAGCTTGTCAGAACTGTTTAGGGCTTCATGCTAGGCACAAACTACTGTCATGACAGCTTCAGTTATTATGGGAATGAGTAGGATGTCCATAAAAGAGTCTATAGAACAGAATGACCCTGGTTTTGATATCACATAGTTCGCAATTATCAGCTATATATACACTATGTGATAGATTAATAATAGATTCCAAAGCTTTGAGACAATTTACTGATGAACTAGTTCTTCAGTCACAAAGAGCGTATAAAATATTTTCCCTAATCTCTTTAGCTGCTTTTCAGTAAATACAGAAAACAAAACCCACAAAACAAAACAGAACAAAACAAAATCTCACAGAAAATATCAGCTAGTAATTGCTTGTAATTTTGCTTTGTGGGTAAATCATAGACATTGAAGCTTTCTGTAGCGAGGTAATTTCCATCTAAATTATATTTTTTAAACTTTTGTGTTACCTATTGCCTGAACTGAAAAGCTAATAGGAATGACAAAAAATTTAAATGCCACATGCACGGCCTAAAAGGAACATTTTTTCCTAAAACAATATTATGTAAATCTACACAGAATTTACTCTGGTTCTTGCTCAATTTGCATCAACATTTTTGCAATTTTTGTGGACACATCTGTCACTGTGTTGTTTACATTACTGCATATCCAGTTCTAAAATGTAAGCAGCTTTGGCAGTGTGGGATAATGTCATACACATACCTGCTTATTTTTGGCAATGGATTTCATATATTTTGAGTAATAGTGAAAATATTAGAAATCTGTATTGATTTTCATTGTGGTCTAGAATTTCACCTACAGAAATGTGAACTTCTCAATTGGGAAACATACTCAGAATCAACAAAACATGCACTAAGCTTACTCAAACCAGAAGCTAATTATGAAAATCAAAACAGACTTTCTACATATTTTAAAAATGTAGATTTATAATTTTCATTCTTAGATGCTGCATTCAATTAACAAACACTAAGAGTCACTGTATATGTCATTTGCTTTAAATATTTCCCTGTGCAGCATCAGTGATTAAGCTGTGTCCCTAATAATCACAGATGGAAGTCAGCACCCTGTAGCTACCAACAGCCACATTTAATCAGTTAATAACTGTGGATTAAACTTAATTCAGATTAATTTGTATTAGTATAGAATTTGTAACTCAATTGCTTTCATATTAATTTACATGTTGTCTAGACATGACATCATATTGACTCTTTGTTTGGCCCAAACACTAATTATGAACCATGTAGCTAATGGATGCAAAACTTGCAGTTTAGAAGCAAAACAGAATTTCTGACTACACCATACTGAGGATAGTTCTATACAGTTTAGAGCTGCAGTCTGGGCATAGCCTGGGAATGGGCAGTTCTTCATTTGCACTTCAACCTTCTTAACAAATATTTTGTTCCTACATGAAGAATGTGGCTACTGGAAAACAAAATTACTACTCTACATCAAAAATTGTTAGCCTCAAATTTTTCTGGGAGAAGTTCAAAGAGGAAAATGAGGGATTTAAAAACTTGAATTGGCTTAAAGCCAAGCCAAGCTAAACCAAGACAAGCCAAGCCAAGAGTCAAGCCAAACCAAACCAAACCAAACCAAACCACATCAAACCACAACAAACCAACGAAGTAAAGGAAAAAACCCCATCAGAAGAAGGGGAAAAAACCCCACCTGCTAACATTAATAACTGTTGTGGTACAAATTGGACTGAACCACTGCCAAGGTTATTTTATCATTTATAAATAATTTATATACCTGTTCTGGGGTGACTTTCACATGAACCTGAGCTCATTATAATTTCTTTCATAGTACTCAATCCATTAACTTTCAAAGCACATTTTCAAGTGAGAGAAATATAATTTTTAAAATCTTTGAAATTAATTAGCATGATATTTAATTTTCAATTATTTTGGTTTAGCTAGATTATGTGTCTATATATACCAAAAAGGCTCAAGTTAACTTGAAATAAACTTTAAAGACAGTGTATTCATACTTACTTTTATGCCCATATGTAAAATTTTACAGACAGTGTATTCATACTTATTTTTATGCCCATAAGTAAAATTTTACAGACAGTGTATTCATACTTATTTTTATGCCCATAGCACTTTTAAAACCTATGAAAAAAGAGAGAATCACTCATTTATTACTTTGAAATTTTCATGAGTGATAATGGGAATAATAAATTTTTTTTTTAAAAGTTGATATATATTACTCTGAACATTTGACTTTAAATTTTAATTTGTCTGTAGAACCTTCATAAAAACCACCCTGGATTAATGCTTCAAATAAATAGCAAAAAAAACCCTCAGATTAGGAGGCTGAGTTTACGTCGCTGAGCTGAGACTTTGCTATTCCCATCTACCCATTCTTTTCAATGATAGTCAACAAAGGTAATAACTGAGCAACAAAATAAGACCAAACACATTTTGAGTTGTTTGTTGATTTTAGTGTTTTTTTTTTTTTTTTTTTATCTGAGTATGGATGTTATCCTGCAATAGATGTTATCCTGGTATAGACGTTATCCTGCGATAGGTGTTATGCTATAGGAAAATCTATTACTCCGGCACAATTTTTAACCTGCTGTATAAATAATGTTGGGCGGGCTCATCCGCGAGGTGGCAGTGTCACCTAGTGGCCCTCGCTGCCCGGCCGCCGGCTCCCGTTCCAGCCTGCCGCTCTCCCTCCCTGTGCCAGGCGGGAGGCGCAGCACACGCAGCACGGCACGGCACGGCACGGCACGGCACGGCACGGCACGGCACGGCACGGCATGGCTCGGCATGGCTCGGCATGACAGCGCTCTTCGCGCTCCCTGCGGCAGCGACACAGGGACGCAGGGATGTAGGGCAGGGATGCAGGGATGTGGGGATGCAGGGATGCAGGGATGCAGGGACGCAGGGATGCAGGGACGCAGGGATGTAGGGCAGGGATGCAGGGATGCAGGGATGCAGGGATGCAGGGATGCAGGGAAGCAGGGATGTGGGGATGCAGGGATGCAGGGACGCAGCTCCGAACAAACCCCGCTGCAATTCGCGGTTTTGGGAGGCAGCGCTCCGCGTCCGCACCCGTGCAGACTGCGCTCTGGCGCATGGGGAAACCGAGGAGCTGCGCTTCTGCCAAACACACCTTGGGCTCGAGCTGTCCGGAACAGCAAAGGACATTCATCATTTATCATTAACCGTCACAGGCACTTGTTCTCAAAGTATAGGAGGGGTGAACGGGACACACAGAATAAAGTAATTTCAAGGTGTAAGGTCTATGGTAATAAAATATTTTATTTTCATAAGTAAATTACTAAATTAGTATCTACCAATTAAGTAGTTACAAGATTATAGAGCTAAATTCAGACCCTAAAGAAAGATATTTTATCTCCTTTATGGATGTAATGAAAAAACTTCTTTAAAAAATTTAACTTCTTTAAAAAGTTTAAAACATTAAAAACTGAAAAATGAAAAAAACTTCTTAAAAATTTATTTAGCTTCTTTAAAAAATTTAAAAAATGAAATCATTATTTTCATCTGAAATGCATTTGTTAGCTATGAACTGAAAGTAATAGAAACTTTATTGTACAGATGAGTGAAAAAGCTTGAATCTTCTTTCTTCATATCATAAATGAGTTAAGCATCAGTTTAGCATTTGTAAATTCATAATGACTCGCTGAAAAGTTCTACAAAAATGACAGAAAATACTAGAACTCAAAGCTATTTCAATGAGTATCTGTATTCAAGGCTAATGTTAAACAATTTTTAAGAAAAGCAGGAACATATAAAGTGACCTCTGTAAAATTAAGATCAACAAAATCAGATTGACACTTTAGCATGTTGGCATTTTAAATATTTTTTTGGTAAACAAATAAAGCTGTACACTATCACTCCATTCAATACACTCATATATTTCCAACAAAGTAGCTCATACACCCTCCTTCCCGATTTTTAAACTAAAAATCCCATTCAAATGGAACAAAACCAGACAGAAATTTTTAGACCTATACAGAAGACAGATACTGCAAATTACAATGTTCCATACACTTCTGCAGACTGCAAGTGCCAATTTCCCTCATATTAAGAGCTCCTGAAGTTTTTAAAGAGGTTATTTACAGCTAACAGTGCATATTAACATTGAAATTAAACTCCACAAAGCAATTGCTAAACTAATACTATTAACGTTGCCAGCTATGATCTTGGTAAGTGTGTTTCAGCAGTCTCAAAAGATTGAGAAGTACAATAATGTTGGAACTCTTCTTAGCATCCTGCTTCTTTCTTGCACACAGCCAACACAACAGCAGAGTAAGCACTTTCTACATGATTAATTAAATGTGAGAAAAGATGTCCAGATGCTACTGAAGTGCTCTGAAAATATGATTTATTTACTATATTTACTTCTGCTTTTTATATAGATTATACTAAATATGTATCTCACTTTACAGTTGTCTGCTCTTAGCATCTGCTAATGGCTTAGTATAAATATAATTATTTACATTAAAATAGGTGTATTTCTTGAACATCTTTATAAATTAAAGGTATGGGCATAACCTCTAGCTTGACATTGACATCATTGCTTGGAAATATATTTTTTAATATTTCCATGTCTTCATAAAAACCTGAAACAAATGAATTCCCATGTTCCCACTTTCCCTCCAATCTCATAGCTACAGGTGTGGGCAGTGATGAAGACATAGTAAGTTATACCCAGCTGTTAAGGCTGGATTGAGGTCAGAAAACACACCCTGTACTAGGCAAAGGGAGCAGTGGATTGAAGAGCAAAGCCAAGAACATTGTGCAGTCATATTGGAAGCAGTATGAGAGGAGGAAACACAAAGTGAGGATCCAAAGTGAATATGTTGGACACTGGAATTTTTTTAATTCTCTCCAATGAAATCCTTAGAAAGCCATGGCCTTGAAAAGACAGGAGCTTCGATAATTTGCTTCAATCCAAAGCAACTGGTAAGATCTTCACACAGGTAACACCAGTCAGATTTACATCAACACACATGACATCCTGGGAAGCTGGCTGTGGGAACAACTATCTGACTCTGCAAGGAATGCCTGAGATTGCAATAGCTTGACTCATCAACAAGGAATGTCCGAAGTGAGAGTGTCTGACTGTAGATTTCTTGTAAAAAAGTTTTGAAGAGCTATGGCAGTAGAAGTTGTCTCTGGGAAAAGTAAATCTTTATTGCAGCTTTTGCTGGGATGTAAAGGTTTCATTTGTTTCTCAACAATACAGGCTACAATACCTATATCTTGGCAATACAGCCATCTTCAGCCTGCAGTGTCACATTCCTCAGCTGGGGAAAGCTGAAAAGCTGATAGTGAAAAACAAAACCCACAGGCACGCATTTGCAAATAACAGGGAAGAATTTTGTTCTTGGAGGCAACATGGCATATCTTCTCACTGTAAAACTTCTCACTGTAATACAGTCTGCCCATGATACAAGGACTTGCAGAAGTTTGCTACAGTAGGACTGCTTATTACCCTTCTTCACTGGTTTGCCATCTTTTCCACACTATGACAGTGGCAGTAAAGCACTGAGAGGATGTCCAAGCTTAACTGACATTAGCAAGAGGCTGAGCACTGAAATCAACTCTGCTCCGCTTCTAATTGAATCTTAGGAGCTCTGTCACTGGTGTGGAAAGGGTCTCACAAATCTATTTCTGATAATACTGCCTTTGAGAGATGGGGAGCACAAAGAAAGAGGCAGCCTTGAATGGAAGTAGCCCTACAAGTTATAAGCTTTGCATGCTTATAAGTTTTGTGTCATATAAGCTTTTCCCAGCACACAGGTTTATATGGCGCATGAGCTGGCACACAGACTCTTCTGGGGGAGAAAATCTGATTGCAGCTAAGCATATTGTGCTGCCCAAAGCCCAGATATCCTCTTTTTAAGGAAGATACACAGACGTGAAGGCTGTTGGCAGGAAAGATTTTCCTTCCTTGCAGATATACCTACATCCCTGTCTTGATGGATCTGCAGGGTTTTTGTGAGCCCTGCACCTCGGACCATGCAGTGGAAACCATAAAGAAACAGAACCTCTGCTGCGGCAGAGAATTTCTGCACTGAGATACAGCCACTGTCTCAGTAGGGATGGGTATCACTGGACTGCTTTCCTGGTCTCCTTATCTGTATATCTACAGGGGAATTGTGCATACAGTACCTGAGTTCTGCCTGTGTTCCAAGAGAATAGTACATATTCAAACAAATAAACATTAAAGGGCAACTGCTTAGCCCCCCATGGCAACTGTTACATTTAGTAACTGCACTCTTCACAGGTATCTGTACTTGCTAGCTTCACTTGGAAAGTTCCCCATTGCTTAACATTGTTAAACCCTCATTTTGTTTCCAATCTCTCATGAAAAGAATCATCTGACATCTTTCTTTTTCAGATCAGGGACTAGTTTGTAGGTGTCACATGAAAACTCTGACTATCTCCACAGTCCTAACTAAATCTGTGACCAGAAGGTAATGGCATTAAGTCTTCAAAATGACAATGTTTGGGTTTGGGTTTCAATTTTGGGGTTTGGGGATTTTGTTAAGTTGTTTGTTTGTTTTCCTTCTGGAACACGAAATCGCATCATATTTTTTACTTCTTTGTTATCTTTTGAAAAACAATGCTCTGATTTTCTATTGACAAGTGATTTGAATTTGATTGCAGCTTCAGCTGAAAAACTGTTATTTAAATGCAGAGAGATATGAAACACAACTAGTGTTGGACATTTTCTAACCGATAAATGATTTAGAGCATTGTTTCCCAGGAGTGCTATCCACTGCACACAAACTATTCTGGTGTAGATGCTTCAGTGCACTGTTCTGTGTAAAACACTGCTATAAACATGATCATAATCTCTGACTATGGTGATTTCCACTCCTGGATCGTCACCCCAACAATTAAGCCAAAAACCTTCTGGGCCTCTTTCTCTTGCTCAGGGTCCACAAATGTGTTTCACTTCTTAGCAAAGTTTAAAAAATTTCTCTCTGAGAATACTCAGCAATCCAAGGGAGATGGTGTTTGCACCAATAAACAGAGGCCTGAAACCCTGCTCTGAATTACAGTAAATTTGCACTTTGACCTCCCGCCTTATCTCTACTTCACTGAACCTTTTCAGAGTACTGCTTAAGTAGCAGATTTCATTCTAATTTATATATATGGAACTTACCTTTTCATAATCTTTTACCTCTTCATTGTCCTCTCTACAGAAAATATTTCCTTGACTACATTTCCATCAGCAAACAAGACTTTACACTGCTTAACATGTTATTAATCTTGTCCTGTAGAACTTCATTTCTTACTTGAGGTACCCATGTGTGCAGTTAAAATAAATCCCAAAATATGTTTTTTATTTATTTGAAACACAATACACACACATTTACAGGCATAAATAGACACAGATACATACATTTTTGCAATCAAATTTTCATGGTTGCATCTTAAATAAAAAATGCATAAAAATATACCCACAATAGCCTTTTGATTTTGTGACAATATAATTATTTTCACAATGGGCAAAATACAACTCACCAAGAGGGAAGGTACTGCCTCAGTATTTAGGACTTTTTGTTTTGTTATAAAGAGGGTATATAGATGTGACAACATTTTTAAACTGTGAAATATATATATATATTTTCTGTCATACAATTTTTTCTGAGGAAGCTGTATGGCAACTACAATTTTAACTCGGTGTAAAAGTGGTTTTATCACTTTCTACTGTGATATTTCAGAAAGGTTTTTCAGGGAGAATAACCTGTATTTATGTTCCTAACTTTCTCCAGCCAAATGTTCTGCTTTCAAATTCAATATATGACCAGCCTAACCAAAGAAATCCTGCGGGATTTACACCTGATAGTAGATTAGTACTTTGGCTGATTTTCTAACAAATGCACAAGGAATAAGAAGATTGAAGGAAGCTTTTCTTTGTAGTTCTGGTAAGGGGGTTGGGAAGCCATGGGGAGAGAAGGGGAGGAAAGACCACAGACTCTGTGCTTGGAATTCCTTTTTCGCCACCAAGTATAGCAACAGGGGAAAAGACTTTAAATGCCCTTGAGCACAAACTGGCAGGTATGGGAGACAGAGGATCCTTTTGCTCACATCTAGCGCAGTAAAATATCTGTTATGTCTTTCCCATACCTGTGAATGTCAACTTTGATCATTACCATATTATCTGGGCAGAGAAATAATCTAACCTCAATCCTTAAAACTTTATGCTGGCACTGTGCACATTTTCCTAACGCTGTCTCAATACACTAACTTCGCTTCACTGTGTTTAATCGAGTACATTAATTAAATCAACTCTTCTTCTGACAGAAATGTTAAGAATCAATCAAGAGCCATTTGATTTTCCTTATATTAATACCTAATTTTCTCATATAATTTATTGAAGCAGAATTTCTAAAGAGTTTTCATCTACTTTGAAATCGTAATTAAAATATTTCTTACAGGAGCATTCTGCTATTTGTTTATGATGGATCTTCAAGGATGTTCTGGGTAAGGGTGAATGTTTCTACCAATAGCATAGATGTCAAAACACAGCCAGAAATTACCATGTATTAATTCATGTAATAGGAAGGATAATCTGTTATAATTAAGGCTGTATAATGCTCTCCATTAAACATCATGATTTATGTGTCTTGGTCAGACTTCAGGTTTTGGGGTTAAAAAACTCTCTGGACTGAATGTCTGCATTGCACAGATTTTATCTCAGTGTCTGCAAAACCAGATCAGTAGTTTCTCAAAGCAAAAGTAGGAAACAGATCCTTCAGTTCAAATAATTTTAGGTGTGTTTTGAAACAAAAACTAGACATATGCTTTGGAAAGGACCCGGGAGCATAAGTCTAGCCCTCTAGCAATTTTTATCTCTATTAAGCAGGTAAATATATGAAAACATCTTCCTCAAAATTTGATCTCCTGCTTGAAGTCCAGTCCACTCATGTCTAATTTAAATCCTTCATGTAAGAAATTAGGAAAAAGTGCCCGCCTGGCTGGTGGTAGACTATGCTGAGGAAGTCATCATCAGTTCCCTGGAGAGTGGCACTTTCCATCTCAACATAGGGTTTTACACTGACAAACTGTATTCTTATGAGTCACTTGTAATAGTGAAAATTTATTCTATTTTCTCTGTAGAAAATACAATCTATAAAGTGATGAAATTTTCAAGGATCACTCTTCAGAAATCTCTTGCCTTATCTCAGGATACAGGTATGATTTACACTATGTAAAGGTAAATCACAAACCGTTGAAATATCTGTCAATTAATATAGCAGAAAATTCTGTTATAAATAAAAAATACCAAAAAAAAAAAAGGAAGGAAGGAACACAGCAATTCAAAATACTTCATATGCCAGTTGTTGAATAGCATGACAAAGTATCTACTACTGCATTGAACTGACATCAGAAGACTCAACACATGACATGAAAGCACAATCTTAGTAAAACTTAGTAAAACAAGCAATGCAATATTATTTTTTATGCAACACTAACTCAGGAATATACTCACATATACTTATATCTGACTTTCTTCTAGAAAAAGATGTCAATGAGATTGAAAGCAGGCAAAAGTTGAGAGAGGTTAACATGGTGCACTCCATACAATGCAACTGTAGAAAAATCTTGAAAAAGAGATACGAGGAAAAGATATCAAAATTAAGTGCCAACGAAATATGATGGTGAACTGGTCAATTGAGTGTTTTTTTCCTTAGAAGATGTTGGCACAATGGATTTTAAAATTCAAAAATCCTGAGGTGCTGTCAGACAACCAGACTGTTTCTTATCTACTTTCAAAAAAAGGCTCTTCCAAACAAAATTCTTAGGGCTTTCTGAGCAGTAGTTCTCCAATGTAGAAGTAATTCTCACAGTGAACCCCAGTTTATTAAACAAAACTTTCTGGTCTCTTCTATCTTATGTTGCAGAAGGACTTCATGAAACTTAAGTTTATTGCTAATAGACATTTTCTTTACAGATACTGACAATGAAATAGACAAAACACTGATTTTCAGGAAGCTACAGAATCAAATTACTCTATAAATCCATTTACAATGAAGTTATCTAATTATGTTCAGCTGGGCTTAATATTTCTGTCATAGGAATCTTAGATTGGTGCTTAATAATTTTACTGTAAATGCTCATTTAAAATACCCCAAACAAATAAGGATGGGGATGAAGGGTGTTTGTGTGCTCAGGAAGCACACAAACTTTAGAATCACCCCAAAAAAATGGTAGGTTGACAGAAGAAATTCAGCTTAGGTATCAATGGGTTAATGTAGTCACAACAAGGAAGTCACTGAAGCTCCATTAGATGTGCTCAGAGATGGTGGATGCTACGTGAGGAAACTTAATGCATAGGTTGAGTCTTGCACCAAATGACCCAGAAGCTCCCTCCAACTATAAGCTCTATGAACTGTGAAAATTGTAATAAGTGGTGGCACTTGTGGAATTCCTTCCTGCCATGAAGGATAAATTATTATATAAAGGCTGTCACACGCGATACATCATCTACAAATTTTTTGAGTTCCTACTGCAGCTGCCATTTCGGGAAAAAGCCCCACAAGACCAACAAAGAACACTTCCCTTAAAATACATGAAAAAAACATAAAGCTACTCGACATAACAGAAATTCATCCTGAGGCTCTCTACAAGTACCATTGTCTTTGTTAGATTTGCCATTGGTGATATGAACATCCATAGGACACCAAAACTTATGAAAGAAAAGTCATTCTACAATTAAGTTGAAAAGTAAGTATTCCAGGCAAGATTTGCTTCATTCTACTTACTAAAAGGTAATAAAAAGAGGACTGGCTTACCGCTGAAATTTTGGTCCATTTCTCATAACTGACAAAAGTGAAGAAGATGATATAATCTAGATGACAAGTCCTTGAATTCAGCAACATTTTTAAAATGCCAACACATTTATGATGTATTTTCCAACAGGTTCTTAAGGATAGAACAGAATTCAGAGGTCGCATCCACTAATGTTTCAGCTCACTCATTCCCAGTTTTCCCCTCTTACCCCACCATCAACCCCATACCATTGTATATTGCAGGAAGACAAAACACAAAAAAATATTGAATCAGTCTTTAATATTTTCTCTGTTAAATATGATCTTAACTAAAGAAAGAACAAGGAATTGACTAATTGATACCCATGTTAGATTTCTTAGGAGTTGTACTGAAATGAAAATGGTTACCTGACCTGTGCACTGTTATTGCAACTCCTGGTCACATACGCTTACATGATAGTGACAGAGCATTCATTACAGTAATTCTTTCTGTAATGTAATTTTCCAAATTCATTAAGAATAAGGTAATGCGTAGCTGATGTCTGACAAAAGGTCAGGCTTGTTATACTAGAGAGAAGCAACAAAGTTTGTAATGGTTTATCAGCATTCAAATAAAATGATTTATCTATTGTTCTATTATGATAAAATTATAGATTTTATCTACCATTAAATTATATTGATAATGTAGGAAATATTCTTTAAATATGCTTTGTCTTAACAAGCTCTTTCAGCAGCAGAATTATATAAGATTATTAACAGTTTAATTAATGTCTACATGCACATATAGTCAACCTCGTATATAATATATAATTGTGTATATTATGTATTTTATAGCATGCCGTATGATATGTATATCAAGTTAGCAATTAAGTTTCCAATACTGAGAGAAAAGGAAGATATTCTAAAAATTATTATCAGAATCATTCTGATTGCTGTCCATAATTGTTGGGGTTTTGTACAGCATGTGCTATGGATGAGTGATAAGAAAACCTGAGTTACTGATATAAATTCTTTATTTTCTGGGCAGCTGCTTTATTATAGCATTTTAATTTTCTTTAACTGATAAAACTCATTTTGAATTGAGAAAAAGTAAAAAAATAGTAGGATATTTTATTTTTAAACTGACAGGTTTAAAGCTATTTCTTTTTGCTCCTTAAAAGTAGTACAAGAGACGCATATACTGTCGACTTCAATATTAAAGGAAACCGCATAGCTCAACCTTTTCTGATGACTGAAACTGAAAGACAAGATGAAATAATAAATTTAAAGCTCATGTTTATCTTTAATGTTCTATAGCCATCAGTGGGAACCATATTGTCAATGCTGACATAAATTTAGTGTCTGAAGTTCATTATCTATGCAAAAAAATAAATGCACTGAGAACCCCATTTGCGTCTTCTTTCAATTGCTGTTAAGCATTTTTAATACTGTTTGGTGTAGCTGTAAGAGATAAAAAGTAAAATATGTAAGAAAAATTATTTACTTTTGATTGGTAGCAACAGTTCAAAGAAGTATTAATGGAAAATCCACAGAAGTATCAGAGTGTTTTTATCTTTGAATAAGTACTTATAAAATGCTCCAGCAAAAAACCCAGCCAATAAAACCACAAAAGTGCAAGGGTATAATCTGGAGCTTCACCATTTATATCAGAAATGAAGTTGGCAAGTCATCCCCAATTGTACTTATTTCTCTTCAATTCATTCATTTATGTTTTGTCACTCCTATTTCTTGTGAATTTAATTGAGGTTTTATCTTTTTTCTCTCTTCTCAAAAGAATCAGTTTCTTATTTTTTTCTTTCTTTCTGTATATTTCTTCTATTCTCTGGTTTCTCACTCTTTGTATTCCTCTTGTTTCACATCTCTGCCATTCCACTCCCCTCCAACACTTTTCACTACCCTGTTATGCACGCACAAAATACCCAAACAGACATTTCAGGATTGTTGGTGTAAGTTGTCAAGTTATCCTTCACTATAGACAGAGTGCAAGCACTCATGGTAAGTAATTTTAAATGGAATTTCTTCTTGAGAGAACATAATCCAAACATGCATTGACTATAATTGTGAGCCAGCAGGGAAGAAATCTTCATTGTTTATTCTACAGTGGTATCATATGGTACATCTCTTTCCATTAACTAATGTACCTAGCAGGCAATGCCAAGCCCCTTTTTTCATCTCTAATTATGTAATTCACTAATCTGTATATGAACCATGCTGTAATTTATACATTATATATATTTTTTCCTCTGCATAATATGACTCATTTGCCCTCTCATATTTCTAGAGGTACATAACAAAAAGCCTTCATGAAAGCAAAATTATATCCTGGGTTTACAGCTTCTATCATATCACTTAGCAACTAGTAATGTTCAAAAAATAGTGTTTTTCCCTATAAACCATCTTGGACTCCATGATCAAAAACACCAGCTGATTTTACCCACTGTTCATCTGTTAGTGGTCAATATATCTGCATAGTTATTGCCATACTACAAGGTAGAAGACACTGGAGAAAACAAACATGCAAAGTGGACAATAATAGAGCAGAAAAGATAACTAAAGCAACAAAAAAGCTCACCAGATTAAATTGCCTTTTCTAACAGTATCAGATGAATATTGCACTGCCAGTCATCCACAGCATTCGGTTGCCATTCTAGGGCTGCTAATCTGCAGGAAAGCAGGATTAAAATCTTAACATGTGGTAGAATCCATACAAAATGCATTATTTATTTGAAGCAAAGTATGCCAGTATTTCACATGGTTAAATTAAAACTTGTCATTTGAAAATGAATGCAGTACTGAAGTAGAAAATGTAGCAGAGAATGATGGACCAGCCTTATTACAAGATCTTATGACATGAAGAATTTTTTCCACAGAGCTAAGCAGTCATCTTTTTAACGGCACAAGGGCCCTTTAAACTCATCTAAACTCCATTGATGGAATTTATATTTTATTTAAACTAAAAAAAAAGAAAATTAAATTTTTTTCTTAAGCAATAATGTTTTCTGGATATCTACCAACATCTTTGTGCTTCTTAAAGTACATTTTAGGCTTCAAAGAAAGTTTGCTGTTTATCTGTTGCTAGTTATTCACTGTGAACTATGACCTACCGAAGACCTGGGCAATCTGCAGTCCACCAAAACAATCCTCTTCCTATTAATTTTCTCACTGGGGAATAATCTTCTCTTCTGGCTATTTGGTTGGCTAGATGAGCTACTACAGTTACACACAAGCTACTCTCAAGTTTTGAGTTCTTTCCTTTGAATGTGTCAGCTTCTGATGATTCATGTATGTGTTTGTTATGGTCTCTCCAGCCATATCCAGTTTAGAGGTAAATAAGTAACATACTGTCTTCTTTAAATTCTAAATAAGGCAGAAAATAACACATGTACAAATAGTATTTAAAAATCTCTCAAGTCACAGGTTTTATCTGGCCATTCTAATCTGTTCAGATACTGTTCTGTCAGGAAATATAGGGACAGAAATGTAATGATTTTCCTGCACCATTTTTGAATCATAAATAATGTACCATCAAATGCAGTGTTCAATTTTATATTTTATTTTATAAGAAAAAATAATTAATTACATCATTGATATGTTTTCAATTTCTCTGTAGACTGTTTTTTCCACACAATGTCTTTATAAAATTATTCAAAATATAGATATTATCGTGTCTCTTTGCATTCACTTCAAGTAAAAAAATAAAAGGTAATGATATATATTATGTGTTTGCTCCATTTTACTTGGAAAAAATAGATCTGTAGTCACAAACTCATATGATCCCATTTGAACACTTAACATTTGAAAATCAACTTTTCATGCAGAATAGATAGAATACTTTAAACTGCTGAAAGTATGAAATACATTGCACGGTTAACATTACTACCATCATTTTAGATAAGATACAGGGCAAGAACACCAGTATATTGCATACAAAGCTTTCATTTTCACTTAGATTAAAAATTTAAAAGAACAGCAATTCCTAGCTTTACAAATATAAATTGGCAGGGTTTAAACTACAAGTTGTAGATATGTCTAAATTTTAAAACTTGTATAAACAAGAATTTCTGGCTGCAAATCTGTGTTATCAGTGATTCTTGGAACCTGGTTAAGAAATTCTGTTTGTTCTTACGTGCTCACTGAGTGCAATTCAGCTGGGTTGGATTCATTAGTGCTACAATTCAGTAAGTCTTATTCCCTCTTGACTCTCATTGAAGCCATAAAAAATTTTCAGAGAGACATTTGAACCCTGTACACTTTGTAAACTATATACAAAGACTTTGTGAATTTGAATTATTATGTAATTATAAATATCTTTAAATAAATGCAGTTATCTCTGGTTCTATTTAATTCCCAGTCAGAACTTTGGCTGATTGTCAATTGTAACATAAACATAAAAAGTTAACTTTTATTTCTCACTGATAGTGCTAAAATATAATCAAGATAATTTTTAGAAATCTGGTAAAAGTATTTTCTCCCAGGCAGAATATTTTTATGTAGGCTTCAGCCTGAAGCAGATTTTTCATGGCAGATTTCTCAAAACAGAAATTTCTAAGAGAACTGCTGACACAACCTTCACTCCTACATAGTAGTATGAACTTGCCACCGTAATAATTAAGCAATTAGGCATGACAGAGAGTGTGAATTTCCTGATATAATCACACCCCTGGGGTATTAGAAGTCATGATCCAGAGATAAGTGGTTTCAATCCCCCAAGGGTGTGATTATCTTATGATAACCACACCCCCTGGAGGAAATTTATAAGTCACATAAAAATCTTCAGTGTAAAGTAAAAAGTGCTGGTATTGCAAGAAAAAGTCTGGATACAGAGAGTGCTATGTGGTTCTTCAAATAAAGGAAGAATTGCGATGCACAACAGTATTCATACAATTACCCATCAGTCCAATCCATTTTACTGGAAAGAATATCTAAGAACATTGGATGGGTACATCCAGACTGGGGAATGGGAAGTTGAAAAACAGTGTAATGGAAAGGGACTTGGGTCCCAGTTAGCATCAAGTTGAACATGAGCCAGCAGGGCCCTGACAGCCAGGAGGGCCAAGCGGGTCCTGGGGGGCATCAGGGACAGCATGGCCAGCTGGACAAGGGAGGGAATTGCCCTGCTCTGCTCTGCTCTGGAGCAGCCTCACCTCCAGTGCTGGGGGAGTTTTGGGTGCCACAATAAAAGGCAAGAAACTGTCAGACAGCGTTCAAAAGAGGGTCATGAAGATGGTGAAGGGCCTTGTAGGGAAGCCATATGAAGAGGGGACGAGGGCGCTTGGTTTGTCCAGCCTGGAGAAGTCTGAGGGGAGACCTCATCACAGTCTGGAACCTCCCTGTGAGGGAAGAGGAAGGGCTGGTACTGATCTCTTTGTGGTGACCAGTGACAGAACCCAAGGAGACAGCCTGAAATTGTGTCAGGAGAGGTTTAGGTGGGATATTAGGAAAAGATTTTGCTTGTGTATGAGCACTGGAACAGGATCCCCAGAGAAATGGTCCCAGCACAAAGCCTGATAAGGTTCAAATAGCATTTGGATGATACTTACTCTCAGGCATGTGGTGTGACTCTTTGGAACGGTGCTATGCAGGGCAAGGAGTTGCACTTGATGATCTATGTGAGTCCCTTTCAACTCAGCATATTCTGTAATTTATTGTAGTCTTTCTCCAACATCCAATGTAGCAAATACTGCTTTAAAACTTTTGAGATTATCTCAAAAGATAGAAATGTAATCTCTATTTGAGACTGTTTTACTTCCAGACAAGAATGGCCTTCCAAAACATCGTGGGTAATTTTATCACGAAACTCATGCACGGCACAAGGTAGCAAATAATACATCATCTCATACTTACTTCTGAAAGTCATATTGGATGCTCAGGAGTGATGCTGGACTGCAAAAGGAATAAATTCCTTTTCATGAATTGATTCCAAGCAAAAGCGAAAAACGCAGTAACTTGAAATCATACAGTTTAAAATAAAAATAGCCTCATCTGTTATTCACCTTGGCTTCTCAATTTGGCAGTATAATTTGAAAACCAAGGTTGCCTACCTTTCTGTTGTGAAGAGAACACCACTTACTTCTAAAAGACCCCTGATTTTGACGCTGCTCTCTCTTACTTCCCCTGAAATGTCATTCAGCATTTATGAACACTGATGTTTGGTTGATCAAATCAAGATATTTTGGAAATGACTTCTGCACAGTTCCAACTGTGCTTACACCGACTGATATATGTAAACTCTTTGGCTTACAGCAGCCTTACACAGACAGACCTTGATGCACCTGAAGTGCATTATGCATTCATGTTTCTACTGTTTTACAATACACTTCTACACAATAAAATGTGTAGAATTGTAGATATATAATAAAATGTATTGCATACAGTTATTCCACCATTACATCAAGATAATGTAAACATCATACACTCACAATCAGCGAGCAGGTACTTTTTCTTTGTAATATTTAGCATTAACGTGCTGACATGCTAAAGACTTTAAAAAATTGACTGAAAAGTTTTGGGTATTGGTCAGGTTCAGCTTCATTTTCTTGTTCCACCACTGTAATTTGATACAAACAGAAGTCTCCTCAAGGAAGATTTTTACGCCTGTAAATAGTCTCAAAGTTTGCTGTCCTGTATTTGTTGGAGGCCAATATTGGTAGAAGCCTCGACTGCAGTGATTGTGCCTTGGTGAATTTTACTTTCTCAAGGGATATAGACCAAGCAAAAAGTCAAGTGAAGAACTTAAACCTTGGCAAAGTAGTCTTTCAGTTGCTTAGGGAACTGGTGGATAGGACAGATGTTCTGCAAAACCTCCTTCAGGAATAAAGGTACAGAAGGGATCTGTCAGATATTTAAAGACATTTTTCTTAGAGCACAAGACCTTTTCAAGAAATCAGACAAGGACAATTGGAGACCAGCATAGATTAAGCTGAAACACAGGATGAAAAAGGATAGTCACTATAAGCAGGGACACACATTCTTGGAAGATTATGGGGATGTGGGCTGGGAGTGTAGCGATGAAACTGAGAAAGCTAAGGGACAAATCTAGCAATAAGCAAATTTGGCAGGGGATGTGAAAAGTAAAAAGTACTTCATACAGGTACATTAGTCAGAAAAGTAAGACAAAAGAAATTGTACCCCCATAAGACAGAGGATTTGATGACAGCTGACATGGGGAAGACTGAATTACTCAACATTTTTTTTTCCATTTTTCACTGGAATTTGCTCTTGTTGTATCACTTGGGATGATCAATCTCGGGGCAGAGACTAGAGTAAAGAAGTCCAGTCCCTTTTATCATAGGAGAAAATCAGGTTCAAATAATCCCATGTGATCCACTGATAAGAGAAGTAGGATGAGATAAAGACAATTTAATACATAGAGCAAAAGCCACATGTGCAAGTCAAGCAAGGAATTAATTGTTCCATGGGCAGGCAGATGCTCAGGAAAGCAGGGCTCCATCAGGCATAACTGTGACTTCAGAAGGCAAGGTCTTCACTCCAAACATCCTTCTCAGAACATTCTTCACACAGTTTTTCATTCATTACCATATTCATGACGATCATGTGGTCTCATACAAAATCCCTCAGATCATTTGGGACCACCTGTCAGAGCTGTGTCTGTTCCCAAAATCCTTGTTCTGCCTCAGCCTCATCACAATTGCATGGGTAAGAAACATCTCTGAATTATGAACACTGTTTCCAAATCCAAAACTAAGCCCTATCCTAGATACCGTGACGAAAATTAACTCTATCCCAGCTCACACTAGCCCATCATTACGCAATATGGAAAACAAAAGGGCAGAACACACTGGACAGTTTTCCTAAGACATTACAGAGTTCATCAGAGTTCTGAAGCCTTTTAATACCAGTTTACTCTGTTTATTTTTTTGTTGTCAACCTTACGTCCACTTATGTTCTTGCTGAGTTAGAATACAAGATTTATTATGGGATCCAAGACCATGGGTTATTACAAGCAGAACCAAAAACTCTGTAACAGATTTGTGTGGTTCTTAATGGCATTAAAAATCCAGGGGTTTTTAATCAGATCATCAAGGAAATTAAATTTTTTTTTAGAGTTTAGACAAATATATAGCACAACTTCTGCTAGACTACCTCTTACTTACCACTTCATACAAATAAAATCAGTATATCTGAACATTATTAATGATTTGGGAACCCATAGCTTTGCATTTTTTCTATGTAGCTTTTGTTGCTCATGTACATTCTATAAACCTCAGGATTTAGAAATTAGAATGGAAAGGACCTCTTCAAAATACAGCTGAGAATTTCCTATTACCATCCAACTCCATTTTATACTCCTTTTTGCAATACAACAGCACCGAAAAAAAGAGAAAGTAGGATTCCCTATTAATTTTAGACAAAAAATAAGTATTCACTTACAGCTGATCAGCTCTTAGGCAAAGATTTGTACTCATTAAATAAAGTTATCCTTTGTTAATGCACTGATAATATCACCAGCAACAATATCTACAGTAACAACTGTTATTTGTAGATGGGATAAATTTTCTGAGCTGTAGGATTTTTTTAAAACTCTCTTATTACATCATGTCTTACACTACAGCTTTCTTTGCTTCACCTTGCAAAACTTGTACAGAACAGTACAAGTCAATGTCACTGCAAAGAAGTGAAAAGACAGCAAGCTGAGTGATGATAAAATGAAACTCTTAATCAAATTTCATTGTGGGTTTAGCTTTAGACCTGTAGAAGCAATGCAAGCTGATCAACTTGGCAGCCAGTCAGCATTTTTGTAGGAAAACTGACATGTTTTAGTAGAAAGGCAGGAATCATTTTCATATTAGTAGTTAAACAGAACAGCTTTGTGGAGTTCTGAAGTGATCAAAACAGTGGTAAAGGAAATATTTTAGGAAATAACATTATTTTTTTTCATAATTTTTAATCCATATTCTCTGGAAAATTCAAAAATTATGTACTAATTTTATTTATAGACAGAGCCCAGGTACATTTAGCTCTCTCATTTCTCACTGTACCTGTCACCATAAGGTTGTTCCTGTCCCCAGTGGAAATAGCATATATTTAATTAAATTTGAAGTTTTTGCTTGTGTTATTTCTTGGTTTGTCTTTGGTTTGTTGATTTTTCAGTTTATCTTACAGGTGGCCAGCCAGATTTCACATCCAGGGTTTATCTAAACCCTTCTTACTTTCTGAACTGAACTGTTGGGTTGCATGCTTTCCTATCCATCCCCTCAACCATGAATTCCAAGCAGACACCATATTTTCTATCCCTTCTAATGTATCCTGTGCTTTCCTCTTAGCAATACAGTAGTGATCCGTACAGATTTTAATAAAGCAAAGATAGGAAAATTAAGTTGCTTATTGTTTTTTGTATTTTGAATTAATTTTTTTCTATCCAAACTGAAAAGATTTTTTTTTTTTAATTTGGGAAATGTTGTGGGAAACAGATTTGGCTAAAATGTAAGAGAAAGATATGGAAGTAACATAAAAAGCCATCAAGAAAAACAAATACTTTGATCAGCAGTACATTTTATTTAAACTTTGGAAGCCAAGGGTGAAGGAAAAGTGAAGGACAAATTTTAGAATTTCTAAAACAACTATATTTAAGAATTTTTGTTTAACCTTCAGTATAACCTGCCAGATATCTGAAACTAGAGGGAGTTTACAACAAAGGAAGAGATGCCTACAAAATTTTATCATATTGAAATTTATTAAATTGAAATAGAAGTAACTCTCACCATGCTCAAGAAATTGACCAAATGGTCAAGAAATCAGATTTTTTTCAGAATGACTACTTTGCACTTAATGAATACAGTATTTATTTAGTTCACAACACTCTCAAAGAAAATTCAAGATATGATCAAAACATAGCCTTGCTTTGAGTTCTCCTTCCTTTTCTTTCCTGCTTCCTATACTGTACTGCATTAACTGACTTATTAAATAAAGTCTATCTCAACCTCATACACCTATCAATCAAATGAAATCAAATGTTCAAATCAGGATGGATTTCAGCATCCCTTCTGAAAGGTGCATTAAGCTTTCAAAGAAAACCGGTATAAAGATTTTTTTTTAATAAATACTTTCAATGTTTTCATAGTGCCATTTATTTTATATTCACAGGAAGTCCCCTCCCACAACCCCCCAAATATAAAGAAGAACTTCTTTGCTGTGTGGGTGACCATGCACTAAAACAGATTGCCCAGAGAGGATATAGGTTTTCCCTCATTTGAGATATCCAAGATCCATACAGACACAATCCTGTGCCGTGTACTCTGGGATGGACCAGATGACCCACTGTGGCCTCTTCCAGCCTCACCCATTCTGTGATTCTGTAATGCAGTGATTATGCATCATAATGGGTTTAATAATTTCAATGAATAGGTGCTTCTAAAGATAAAAAAGAACACTATTGAGTGACTAAACTAATTCTTAAATCAGCAGGTTAAAGATTCAACATTTATAATACCTTTTGTAAAGGTTACCACAAACATTTCTTAACTGTCCATTTAATATAAGCCTCTGATTTTCAACAGGCTTAGAACTGACATACAGAACTGTCCAAAATTGATCAGTTTGATGCCACTTTAGTAAAAGCAGAATCATTCTGCAAACTAAAAATCACGAATCATCTATGAAAACTTTGACAACTTTGATGGCTTCCTAAACTTCATATAGTGATGACTTTAAATTTATTCCCGAAGACTAGTAATGCTGGGGAAAAAAACAGACTCAAGCAAACAGCAATAAAAAACACCATCAAAAATCCCAAACCATCTAAAAAATTTCTAACTTTGCATTATATATCTTCTAGACATCTAAAGACATGATTGACATTTTAGCTTTGCATAAATTTCTGATGTTGCTGCCAGTATTATGCTTTTCATTGCTGGCACAGCAAAAAAGTCTCATTTCATACCATATGGAGCCAGAGTAACTTTAGCACAACTCCAGTACTCCTAGATGCTCCGGTGATTGGCATGATTTCTGTGCTGGTTTTGGAATTGGTTTACATTTGCCAATAGAAATATTGAGAGTGTGCTTAGTTTGATTTCTAGACCTCCTTCTGATCTTCCACAGCCAAAAGGAAATGCCAAACTTCAGGCTGACACATTTAACCTCTAAAACTCATCATAATATAAGAATGCCCAATTTAGCACTGAATGGGGCACAATGGTGCGAGTGGCAGTTGGATTTTGGGGGGTTTAGCTCGAGCTCCTGCAGTCTGTTCACTTCCTGTACTGAATACAGGTCATGCCATGCTGCATTGCCCTGCAGAAACACTGCATTGCTGCTTTCCCTTCGGTGTGAAGGGATTTGTCTCCTCCAGAAGATTTATTCCAGTACTTACATTCACTGCCATTAATACTTGGGAAGGTATGTCCACAGTGAGCAACTGTGACACTAGAGCCAGTGCAGAATTTATAAGAAAAATATAATTTGGTGGTTAGTCCATCTCAGAAGCAAAACGTCCCTCAGGCAAATGTTGGTTTATTCTGTGACCGGGTCTGCCTAGCACTAGAAACAGATTATATGTTGCAGATAGTGACACAAATATCATGGAAATCCTGGACATCAGTTTAAGCTGCCTGGTTTTCTTCACTGAGACTTGGCCCTTCCCAGAATATATGAGAGGGTTTTATATAAATGCAAAAATCTTCTTTGTGCTTCTTTATGATCTCTCATATATCAAAGCCAACAAGAAAATACTGACACTGATGAAATCTCTTTAACTTCCATCATTCTGGAAATTCACATCCATCTGAAAAAATAAATGTATTCCATACATTTCTGGTTATTTTGAAAGCAGTAGACATAAAAATGTTATTTTCTATTATAAACTAATGCTTAATTAATATTATTTAATTAATTGCATATTTTGTTTTCTTATTTGCAGGGTATTACTAGACCTTGATTTTACCTCTCCTCCACAATCTCGTGGTTCTTTTCTTTTTCTTATTCCCTCCTTCCCTTTAGTTATCTTTTCCTCTCTTCACATCGCTCCTTATCCAAAAAGTACTTCCAACCAAACTTATTTTGCATTAAGTTGTTTCATATCAAGTTGTTTTATTACATCACTTTACCATGTACAGAAAAATCTATGACTTTTCAGATCAGATTCCCACAAAACCACCTCTACCACCCAAATCTGTCAAAGACCAATATTTGTTTTCAGATCTCTTTCAGTGCAATAAAATGCTGGCTGAGTGTGTCATTAGGAAGAACTATAACAGCAAAGGTGTTCTATATAGTAGCAGACTGTTTTAAACTCCCTTACTGGGAGCCTACCAATTCATTTACAGGAATTAATATAAAATGGTATAATATTGGCTCTAAGATAGGGACATTTACATGTAAACTCAGAACAACCTGAGACTGGCAGACTGGCAAAATGTTTCAAGGAAAACTAAATTTTAAATTTTAAAAAGTAGCTATTAATATAGTAATTGATTCATCCTTTTTTTAAGTCACTGCTATGGCACATGTGGGTAGTTAAGTCCAGATATAAACTACGATCAACTAAACACACTGTACTTCTAGGCTTTAAAAATCACTTTCTGATTCAAAGATTACAGAAGAAAATAAAATAGGAGAAAGAAAAAAAAGAAAAAGGAAATACTTATGGGATGAGAGCAGAGCAAAGTTATATTTGTATATAGCTCTTTAAAGAAGTGTTAATGTCTCTGTTTCTTGATTCTGCTGGCATGGCTGAAAAAGTATCAGAATCCATAAATATTTCTGTGATGCTAAGAAGTCCAAGTCAAACACGAAAAACCCTTTCCAGGGGCTTATTACCCCATTTATCCTGCTCAAAATTAATTCAATTACAAGATATCACCAACTTTTTTTGTCTCCGTTTCATCTTGGTCTCTACTGCTTTCCTTTGGTCTAAGACATAAAGTGGATATGGAATGTGGGATTAGTCATAGGAAAAAATAATCAAGATTAACCAAGATTTTCTCCATCTCTAATTGTGCAGGCCTTGCTAATGAGCTGAAGCTTAACAATAAGTTGCCCATAGACTCCATTTAAAATACATTATTCACTTCTGCTCATAAACTGGTGTCTGCCTTAAATTTCTGAGGATATTGAGTGTCATCTGAGTAGGCATCCACATACAAGTGAAAATAACAAACCAGAATAAAAGTAATCTCTATGTAGACATGGTGGACTAGATGAAAGGAATAAAAACCAAACAAACCCTTGCGGTAGCAATGACCACATAGTATTTGAGGTTAAACAATTTGAAATAAAATGCCTAAGGAAATTTTATGATTTCAACAGAAGTTCTGGCATAGGGAATAGCACACAGATACCTTTCAGGACTGTGCCTAGTGTAATTGATCCAACCTTAGGCAGGGGAATGAGCAAATGATGCCTTCATCCAGACCTACATTTAAGCTACAAACAACATGTTTATGTACTATGTTCCTTTCTCCGCTTAGTGTTGCTCCCGTCACAGTTCAGTACATTTACTGTAGATTTTGTCTTAACCATAGTTGAAGTGTGCACTTACATGAGTTTCACAGAACATGTGTAGCATAATTAGACTATGGTGTACCAGGAACACGTGAGGGTTTTCTTGCTTTACAGATGGGTAGCCTTTTTAATTACTTCATTATATAACATCATGCATTTTAACTAGCTTCCTCTCAAAAGAAACTTAGAATCTTGTTAATCTGACTTTGTGTGTTTTCTCTTCTTTATACATGCAGATTTAAAAATCTGCCAGATGGGGTACCAACCTCTGCCAGCAACTTTCCAATTTTCTGCCACTACCTCTTATTTGAGAAAGATTTTAGAAATTTTCCCTTAAATAAAAAAATTATATTCTCCTTGTATTTTGACTTTTTTCTGAATGTAAATGCAGTGCAGTGAAAAATTTCTTACCATGGAATCTCAATATTTTATTTCACTCTTCAGATTCCAGAACTTCCTCACAAGGGGAAGCAGAGCTGCAGGCACTGATCTCTTCTCTATGATGACAGTGTCAGAACCCGAGGGAATGGCCTGAAGCTGCTTCAGGGGAAAGTTTAGGTTGGATATTGGGAAAATGTTCTTCACCCAGATTGTGGCTGGGCACTGGAGCTGACTCCCCAGGAAGGAGGTCACAAGCCTGATAGAGTTGCAGAAGCATTTGCACAACACTCTGAGGTTTGTGGTATGATTCTCCAGGCTGTCCTGTGCATGTCCAGCAGCTGGACTTTATGATCCTTGTGGGTCACTTTCAAATCTGAATATTCTGTGATTTTATGATTCTGTGATTATAAAACCCTGATTTTCTCTTTCAAGCTGTGCTGCATTCTTTGTCTGCAAGGGAGAAGGTGGAAAGGAAATATAGACATTCAAAAAATGCCAGAGGATTGCATCGCTGCTCCACATTGTCTGCTCTACTTGGTCTCCATAGACTCCTCTTTCCTTCTCTTTCTGAGGACACATAGTAGGAAAAAAAATGAAGAAAATTTAACAAAATATATTAAACAAGCTGAAAGGTCTCAAAAAGATGGTATAAATTTCTAGTGCATAGGATTAAACTGCCTTCCCCTGCCTCCAAAATCTCTCTCATCATTATTATTTAGATCAAGCAGTGAATGATGAAGGCAGACTGGGGAACGGGAGGTTGGAAAGGAGAGACAGAGAAAGGAACCTGGGGGTCCTGGTCAGTGAAAAGCTCAACATGAGCCAGCAGTGCCCTGGCAGCCAGGAGGGTCAAGCGAGTCCTGGGGGGCATCAGGCCCAGCATTGCCAGCCAGGCAAGGGAGGGGATTGTCCTGCTCTGCTCTGCTCTGCTCTGCTCTGGAGAGGCCCCACCCTGAGAACTGTGTGCAGTTTTGGGCACCACAACATAGGAAAGATATAAAGCTATTAGTCACCTTCAAAAGGAGGACCATGAAGATGGTGGAGAGTCTGGAAGGCAAGCCATTTGAGGATCAGCTAAAGTAATTTGATTTGTTCAGCCTAGAGAAGAGGACACTCATTGTGGTATGCAACTTCCTCATCAGGGAAAGCACAGGGACAGGCACTGACGTCTTCTCTCTGACAGGTCCAGGCACTGATCTCTTCCCGGTGACAGGTCACAGTGGAATGGCCAGAAATTGTGTCGGGGATATTTAGGTTGGACATTAGGAAAAGGTTCTTCACATAGAGAGTGGCTGGGCACTGGAACAAGTTCCCATGGAATTGGTCACAGAACCAAGTCTGCCAGAATTCCAGCATTTGGAAAATGCTCTCAGCCACTTAATGTGATTCTTTGAGCTTTCCTGCGGAAGGCCACAAATTGGACTCAATGATCCTTGCATGCTCATTTCAACTCAAAATTCCCCTTCCAGCTGGCAATGTTTGCTCTGTGTACACTAGGACATGCCTGGCCCTCTTGGCTGCCAGGGCACGGCTGAGTCATGCTCAACTTGCCATCAACCACAATCCCCAGGTCCCCTTCCATGGCATTGCTTTACAGACTCTCATTCTTCAGTCTGTACGTACATCCAGGGTTGCCCTGTCCCTGATGCAGAACTAGGGACAGTCCCTTGTTAAACTTCATATAGTTGGTGATTGTCCAGCCCTCAATTTGTCAAGGTCTCTCTGCAGGGCCTCTCTGCACTGAAGAGAGTCAACAGGTCCTCCCAATTTCATATAATCTTCAAACTTGCCAAGCATTTCTTTGAGCCCTGCAGAAACCCACTAGAGAGCTGACTGATGTCACTCCATTAACTATAACACTTTCTGCTTGACATGTGAGCCAGTTTCTCACCCATCACATAACATGGAAATCCAGGTGTATGCTGGACATTTTGTCCAGAAAGATCTTGTGTGAGACAGTAGCAAAGGCTCTGCTGAAGTCCAAAGAAGACTGCAGTGCCTGGCTTCCCAAGATCAACTCTGTGAGTTACCCTGTTTTCCTGCTTTAAGATAATTTAAGAGATGCTCTTAAATGAGTTGCCATCCTTTATGGTATTAAAATAATCCCTTTCTACCAATCAGAAACAAATACATGTCCATGCAAGTGAAAAACTAACAGTTTACTATGAAGTGAAACAGCAAGAGGCAAAAAAAATCAGCAAACACCAAAAAATAGCTACAAAAGTGATAAATCTCTTTAACTCCTCCTGGGCAAAGATAAACCTAGAATGGTAGGGTAGTCTTTCCCCATGGCTGCTAGGGGCAACCTCGTGTAGGGAGATGAAGGAAAAATGGTATCAGCCTGTAATATACGTTATTAAATAATTCGTGCTTAAAGAGACAAAGTATTTTATAAGACTGTAAAATCCAAACAAGTCTCTGACCACAAGCAGCCCAGGGACAGATGTCTACTTTGGAATCTGGAAATTCCTGAAGGTGGCAGGAGAACAATACGCCCATTTACCCATGAATGCACGTGGCCAGGCAATGAGCCGTTCTCCGCGTAATCAAGAGGCCAAGAGGCGCCCAAGAGTGATCCTCGCTCAATCGATATCATCGACCAAGATAACAGAAGTCACTGGAAAGATGCATCTGAATACACGACTTCCCCAGACATGGTCAGCACCCGCCACCACCCAGGAAACAGCAATTGTCCAGCCCTGCGCAGTGAAAGAAACTCTCATGCATATGTGGGGTTACAAAAGAAATTGGGGCACCTCTGCCTCAGGCGTGGAAAACTGTATAAAACAGCCCCTCTGGAAATGGCATTTGTGAGCAGAGGGAGATCCAGTGTGATAGAGGTCGGATCCAGGTTCACCCAGTGCCGATCCCAGGCTCGACGCTGTCTCTTTGGCTATGGGTTTTTGAGGACTGTATTTTGGTCATGGAAAATAAAATCTTTCGCATTTTGATAATTTGGCTTTTCCATTGATCATTTATAACAAGCCCCTTCCCCTTCTACTTATGTCTCCAACAGCAGCAGCTCTGCCTGCAAAGCTGGCTGGCAACTGTGGTGCTCGCTGCTCAGTCAGGGGCTGGAACTTGGTCTGGGACTGGAGCTCAGCCAGGGGCTGGAATACTGTCAGAGGCTGGAATTTTTGGAGGGACGTTGGCTGTGGTGTCAGCAGCAGAGAGGGAGCGGCTGGCTGGCGTGTCCCGGTCTCCGTACCCCTTCGCCCCAGCGAGGCGCTGCCAGCGGCCGCAGTGACCACACGGGGCACGGCTGCTCGCTTCTCCCGGCCTGGCGCCACGGACGCGGACAGGTGATGCAAAATTCTCTGGAACAATTTTTGATTGTGAAATGCAGCTTCTAGAGTTGGCACTGTTGCGAGTAGAGGCAAACCAAGCAGCCGGAGAGGCAAAAGCCACACAGCTGAAGAGAGCATGCTGCCTGGGAGCTCCAACTATAAAAGCGGCCATGCCATCCTCTCCTGTCCCCCCACACCCACCCACTCCAATTTGTGGCCACAGGGTCTAAAAGAGACAGTAAGAAATCTGGGCACAAATGGATACGGAATGCAATATTTTGTTTTACCCTGGATACCTGTTGTAGAAGGAAATCAGTTGGACAAACAGGACTTCCCCCTCACGAGGTGCTGGCTATGACCAATGACTCTGTCCTCTGGGTGTTTTACAAGACTTCCCAGAATAATCTTTGTCATTGTTTTACCGGGCACTGAAGTGAGACAGAGAGTCCAGTAGTTTATGGGTTCCTTGCTCTTAACCTTCTTGAAAACTGGGAAAACATTAGACAGCTTCCAATCAGCTGGGACCTCTCCAGAATCCCAAGACTGTTCAAAAATCATTGAGAGAAGCTTTGTAATAAAAGCAGCAGCTAGCTCCTTGATGATTCTTGAATGAATATCAGATAGACAATTATACATTTGGTACAGCTGTGAGGTTTATCTGGGTCTATAACCATTATATTTGCTCTGCTTAATACAGTGTGCTACAAACTAGTAGCTCAGTAAGTAAACATGTAGGTAATCACAAACTTTTATTTCTTGACTGAAAAAGCAATTATCAAATGTAAACAATCTGTAAAACAGGGAATCACTGAGATTTTGTTGTTTGGCAAGTCATGGGGAAAAAAAGAATTGAATGGAAGAGTTACATTCAACTATACTTAGGAAAAATCTCTTTTAGCAATCGTAAGGACTACACATTAAGAAGTGAGCAAAGAGCATACACTAGGAAGTATGTTTTTAAAAATACAATCTGAAAAGTACTGTAGAGAGCTGTAAGGCAAAATAGGTGTGCCATCTAGACAGACTTGTGAGCTATTTTACTACTGTTTAGAGACACTGGAAAACACTGCTCTGAATCTGTTTGGCCTGGTGTTTCCAATTAAACGACATGATTCTTGCCAAGGGAGCAGTTAAGTGTATTGTATGCTGTTACTATGGTGAAACACTGTGAGCCTGCCCTAGAAGACTTTTGTATGGTACATCTCTGTTCCAAAAAAATGGATGTGAAATTATAACACAAAATTCTCCATGAAAACTACCTCAGAACTTGTGATGTATAAGAAGTAAACATATTTTAAATATTTTGGATATTGAAAAAATTTTCTTTCTAAAAATATTGGAAAACCAGTCTGGCCCCCAGGTACATGTTTCCTGGAGGATAGACAACTAGACAACCATGACTAATAATCCTAGCAGTAACTGCTAGGATTATTAGGCATGGACTTCATCAGACATCGTAACAAAAGCTGATGAAACCATCAGATATAAAGGGCCTAGAATAGACCTCACAAAAGGCCTTCTCCTGATCTGTGAGCTGCTTTTAAAATGTCTCTTGCTCTTTGCCCTGGTTAAGCTGTACTGCTATCCTTGGCCATCATTCTCAATGTCCTGAGAGTCACATTTCACCCTGTTGTTAACAACAGCTTTTCTAGAGAAGCAATAGTCTTGGCAACTTAATGATACAATTTTAAAGTTTGCTTTCTTTACATGAAATAAGTGCAGGTGCAATTACAGAATTTGTCTTATTTCAAAGTTCATTCAAGTTCTGATTGACAGTGTACAACTTCAAATAGCTTAGCTGTTGGAGAATTTTGTTCAAACATGGCTCATAGAAAGAGGCCATGAAAATATACAGCTGATGGAAAAGTAAAAGGCAGCTGAAAGCAGCAATTCTCAAGCCTGTTTCTGTAAACAACAAAGTTCTCAGGCACATTTCTGTAAACAACAAAGTTCTCAGGCTGTTTTTTCATAACAGGTAAATATTCTGTCTTTGGCTGGTATGGGAAAGTAAAAGTAACAAACCACAGGTATTGAAAACAAAAGGAGGGGTTAATGTGTAATCTGTAACCTATGATGAGCTCGGGTTTTGCAATATGTATGAACTTGATTAACACTGTTATAAAATGTGCATGGTTGATCAATAAATCGGAGTTTCATGCTGATCCGAGGATGGGTCGCCTCCCTTCACTTCATCACTTAGCTGGGATGTGGAGGCTGGCAAAGTACTTAGAGAGCATTTATCCTCCAAGCAAGATCAAAAATTTAGACTGAAGCAATTAATGTTAGTGAAATCCAGGTCTTTCCTTTTGTAGAGAAAGAAAGTATAGAGACCTCCTATACCTTTTTCCTGATACAATGTCCTTCATTATAATATGACCTGTTTAGTGTAATTTCATTAAAATATATGTATGTTGAAAAGGATTCTTATTTATTCATTTATTATAGATTCAAAATATGTAACTTTAAGTCATCTGTTTATACATGTTACAATTGAATTTTTGCCTTTAATAGTCTGTCAAGTAGATACATGGGACAAATGTTTGTGAAGAAAGATCATGAAACATCAGTAGTATCTTTAAGTATCTGCTAGGTGAAGCAAATAATGAGGATGTCATCATGGAAGTTGTCTACTAGGCTTCCTAAGGCTTCCTTACCAGGACTATGATGATATCAATTTACTCATTGAGGAATTAAGGGACACTTCCAAGTCCACTGCCCTTGTCCTTAGTTCCTTCAACTTGCCGGAAATTAACTCACAGTATCTGAAAACTAAGGTCTGAAGATTCCTGAAAAACCTGGATGACAACTTTATGAAGCAGGTCCTAAGGGAGCAGATGAAGGAAGATGCCCTCCTTGATCTACTGCTTGCCAGAGAGGATGTCATGAGCAAAGTGGAGATTGGCCACAGCCACCAGTGTCTTGGCCACAATGATCACAAAGTGCTCAAGTTCAAAATCTCTGTTGACAGAAGGAAAAGTACCAGCAAAACCTCAGCTCTGGACACAGGGAAAGCAGATTTCAGGTTGCTCAGGAATTAGTAAGCAAGGTCTCCTGGGGAAATGTTTTTGCAGGTGCTGGGTTACTTTTTAAACATCACCTGCAAAGGGCACAGGAGCAGCAATTCCTGAATACTTGAAGTCAGGCAAGAGGGTCAGAAAGCCATACTGGCTGAACAGGAATCTTTTCTTGGAAATAAGGAAGGTAAAAAAGATAAACCCAATGGAAACAAGGGAAGAATACAGACATGCTGCTGCTAGTCTAGGGAGAAAATTTGTGCAGCTAAAACTCAGCTGGAGCTGAAGTCAGACAGAACAGTGAAGGATAATAAAAGGAGTTTTTTTCAAATACATAAATGTATTTGAAAATAGGCAGTGTAAAAATAAGAGGCAGTATAAAAATAATAGACAGTGTAAAAATAACATCTGCACACCACAGGATGAGGATGATCACCTCACACACAGGGGCATGGACAAGGCAGAGGTATTTTAAAGCATTTTCTGCCTCTGTCTTCAGCACAGGTTACAGACCAAGGGGGTCTCAGTGCCCTGAGCTGGAGGACCATGACTGTGAGAATAATCAGCTCCCAATTGACTCTGAGTTTTCTGAGATCAGCTGCTACAGTTGGACCACTACAAGTCTGTAGGCCTCATGGAATTGACCCAAGAATCTTCAAAGAGGTGGCTGATGTCATAGCAAAACCTTTCAAAGATTTTTGAGCAGTCTTGGAAATCCAGAGAGGTCCCAGCTAACTGGGAGCTGGCAAATGTCCCAGTTTTTAAGAAGAGCAAGGGGAAGGACCCCAGTAACTCCGGGGGTAAGTCTCACATCAGTGACTGGTAGAGTTAAAGAGAAGATTATTCTGGGAGGTACTGAAGTACATCTGAAAGACAATACAGTCATGTTGTTGTTTGTATTAGAAATATTAGGACTATGAGATACCATGTCAGATGGAACTGTTCATACCACATGAGTGATCTGAAATAATTCTTCTCTATTCCTGTGCTCTTCATGATTGTCATTCAATAGGGCATCGATGCTATGAACACAGGATCAATGGAAAATAGCACAATTATTCAATGTGTAATCCTGGTCTCCCATAGAATTTTAAATGAGGAAATGCTAGGCAACAAGAAATCTGTAAAACTTGGATTGTCTTCATGGATAATCATTCTATGACCCTCCCCCATCTGATTTTCTCAGAAAATATATAATTACTGTGAACTTCACACACAGCTAGGCAGTGTGAAAAGCCAAAAGAATACCATTAAAAGAGGAAAGGGATAAATGCATGCAAAGTAGGATAAGTTAATTTTCTTGTATTTCTCCACTAAAGCATGAGACTGTATCAAGATAACACTGTTATAATTTATTAATTAAACTGTACTTTGTTTGAGATTGTGTTAGATTTATAAATGCAAGGTTAAAATTTCAATCCATGTAAGAAATATTTTCACAAGAGGAATCCCAGCTACCTACATGGACAGCCCAAAGAAAGAACCACAAGGGGTTATGTCTTTTCTATATCCTGCCTCCACAAGCAGCACAAAATCACACATTTCGGTTTCAGAAAAAACGAAGTTTGGGCATATGGGATGAAAAACAACAGTGTTCCATGACATTAGATCACAGATACAGACGACCGAGGCACCCGTTCTCAGGGTGTGTGGCAGTGATGAGTCATTTTACACAGAGTTTGGGAGTTCAGTTAAAATCTGTAATTTTAAAAACTGATAGCATTTAATTTTCCTAGAATCATAAAACAGTTTGGCTTATACTTCTGTGATTGCTAAAGAAGAGACCAATAAAGATGATTATTCATTGACATCTCAGTTGCCATATCTAGAAGCCTAAATAATTATTCCATTATATTAAATAACTTGTGCTTATTTTTGACAGTTAGCTGTTGTTGAGATATGGCAGTTAGAGCAAAATCAGAATTTTGATCTTCAATTTGATGTCTTAATTGATAGATTTCATGCTTTCTTAAAAAGAAAAAAACCCAAAAAATAATTTCCAAACAAAAAGAAAAATTGAACATACAAAAGCCTCAAACACACAAACCAACCCTTTAAAAAAACCAAAAAAACTCCAACCAACACAAATTAAATCATCTTACAATAGCATGCAAACTAGAATTAATGTAAGTATAACACACTTTCAATTCTTTCCTAGGCATGGCAAAAGCATAAGTCTGGCCCAGCTATGGCAAAATTCCTACTTGGGTACTTAGCAAAATACCTGGCATTGCTTTCTGCTGTTTGAAAGGATGATCTAGATCATACAAAATTTCATACAGCTTCCTCTCCATAATTCATTAACCATAATTCAGACAAAATGCAATGCATACAAAATGGCAGAAAAATGAAATATTTTGTCAAAAAATGTAAACTAGATTACATAATGTAATCATACTTCATGTTAATATCTTTGTATAATTTGTCAAAATCACTCACAAAGCTAGACGCTGTAGGAAGATGTCTAGATTTTTTGTGTATCTAAATTCAGATCACCAACTATTATTCTAGAATATGTGTTCAGACATTTGTATTAGATACTAGTTGTGCCCAGTGAAGCAACAAATATGTGATTCCCTAATCCTGATTCAGACAGATTTTGATCTCTTCTTTGGTCACTTTGACTGGCAGAGGAGATTTTGGAATTAGACATAGCAAGATTAACTACCCATTTCAAGACTGATCCTTATTCCATCCTCATTGGCCTCTTTATTTCCAGAACAAAATCAAAGTTTATTCAGTTACTTCTTCAAGATTTTAAGACTTGTGGACTTCTTGCACCAACAGAGTAGTCCAAAATGTTGCTTAAAGGCAAGCAAAATTCAATCATATAATTTATCGCAATGCTGAATTTTTTGATCCATATTATTGTAAAATATCTGTCAGCTCTTAGAAAACAGAGAGTAAAAATGCTGTCTCCTTATAAGTCCTTTCTCCATTCCTTCAGCAGCAGAGTGCAAGCCACAATTTGCTTTCACCTGGCAGGATGTCCAGTACACCTGGTACAGACTGCCATAGGGGCGGAAGCACAGCCTCACAATTTACCTCGGACTGATCCAGGCTGCACTGGGAAAGGACGAGAACATTTGTGATACATTGATAAAATCATGTAGGGCAACACAGCAGAGGAAGTTTTTGAGAAAGGGGAGAAGACAATCCAGATCATTCTGAAAACTGATTTTGTCATAAAGTACAACAAGGTCAATAGACCTGCCTGGGAAATTCAGGTTTTAGGAATAACATGGTAAGAGGGACACCATCACATTACAATGGATATGGTTACCAAAATATCAGCCTTGTCCCCACCAACCATCAAGAAGGAAATACAGGCTTTCCTAGGTGCTGTGGGTTTTTGGAGGATGCATATTCTAGACAACAGTCAGTCTGTAAACCCTGTCTGGTGACATAGATTTCAAGTGAGGTCCTGTACAACAACAAGTTTTGAACAAATTAAAAAGGAGATTTTAAAAAGGAGATTGTTCATAGAGTAGCCCTTGGACCAGTCAGGACAGGACAGGATATAAAAAATTTGCTCTACACTGCAGGTGAGGAGAACAGTTCTTCCTGGAGTAAAGAGGTAGCAAGTGGTAGCAAGAGGTAGCCACAGCATCCAAGGGATTCTGGAGACAGGAATACAAAAAATCTGAGTCTTGCTACACCCCAACTGAAAAAGCGATCCTGGCAGCTTATGAAGGGGTTTGAGCTGCTTTGGAAGTGATGGGCACAAAGCACAGCTCCTCCTGGCACCCTGACTGCCAGTGCTGGGCTGGATGTTCAAAGGGAAATTCCCTGCCACACATCATGGCACTGATGCTACCTGGAGTAAATAGACTGCTCTGATCATACAACAAGCTTCAATAGGAAGTCCCAATCACCCAGGGATCTTGGAAGTCATCACAAACTGGCCTGAAGGTGAAAATTTCAGACTATCATTGGAAGAGGAGGAGAAGGTGACATGCTGACGAGGCCTCGCCATATAATCAGCTACCAGAACATGAAAGGTGACACGTTCTCTTCCCTGCTGTCTTTAAGTGATATATCAAAAATGGAAAGCTGCATTATGCTGTGGCAAGTTGCAGAAGCTATTTAGGGACAAGGGGGATTAAATCAGGTTGCAGTGCTGAAAAACATCCAGACGGCTTTAGATATTGCTGAACAAGAGGAATGGACAGCATTCTACACTGACTTGTAGATGGTAGCCAATATTCTGTAGGGGTGGCTGGGTTGATGGAAACAGAACAATTAGCAGAACAGAGGTAAAACCATCTGAGCTGCTGCAGTCTGACAAGATGTCACTGCCTGGAGAGGAAAGCTGGCTATAAAAGCACCTCACGTAGATGCACAGGCACCTGTGAGCTGGGCTACTGAAGAACATCACAACAATGGACAGGTGGATTGGGCTGCCAGGATTAAAGTGTCTCAGGTGGATGTGGACTAGCAACAAAAAGGTGAATTATTTCTGGCTCAGTGGGCCTAGTTACAGGGAAGAGATGCAACGTACAGGCAGGCTTGTGATCAAAGGACAGACTTCACCACAGACACTATTTCCCTGGTGACACATATCTGTGAAGCATGCTGGAACCAAGCAGGCCCAGCAGGTAAAGCCTCTGTGGTATGGGGGAAAACCGGCTAAGTGACAAAATCATGCTCCTACAAACCTACCAAGACAAGTTCTACATGCTGACAGTGGTGGAAACAACCACTGGATGGCTGGAGATGTGTCCTGTGCCTCACCCCACTGCCCAAACACCACTTTGGGCCTGGAAAAGCAAGTCCTGTGGTGACATGGAACCCTAGAAAGAGGCCTGCCAGACTGTGGGGCTCATAGACCCCTGGGCCAGAGAGCACAATTTTTAATGGGTATCATATTTTTTACCATGCAACAGCCTCTGGGAAAATGAAACAGCACAGTGGAACATTAAAAACTACACTCAGACATTGGGATCTACTTTAATGAAAATCATCTGGTTAGGATGTCATTTCCTTCTTACTCTGGTCCTTGAAAAAGATAAATTATGTAATTTAAGAGGCATGATCCATAACTGTTGCTAACCCATGGCAGGGGGGGAAGCTGCTGCTCCTGCTGCTGTTGCGGTCACCCCACGGCTGCCCAGGGCAGCCAGCCCTTGTCCACAGTGACCCTGTCTGGACCAAACAGCTTCCCAGGCACCACTGGCCCCACTCTGGGGAAGGATGGGGTGGGGCTGGTGCCATTTTTGTCTTTGCCTCAGGCCACTTGGGGCCTAGGTTAGTACCTGAATCACTCTCATTTTGTGTACTTTCCATATAGTTACTATTCATTACTCTTTGTTTTTCTTATTTCATTGATGCTTTGTTTTGTTCAAGTAAATGGTTCATATCTGAGCTCAGAATCTCTGCTCCTAGACTCCCTCTCACCAGGAGGGAATGAGGAGGAAAGAGAGTAGTTTAAGTGGAGTTTAATTTTCCAGACAGATTTTTTTTTTTTTGCCAGCACAAGTGGAAACAAATAGATTTTTCTTTTCAGTTAAAGAAATGACCACCAAAAAATTAATATAATATTATAAAAATGAAGTTTTTACACTGTGATCTTTTCAGAGCAAGGTTTCTATAGCCCTAATCAATCTGACTTTTTCCCTCTGTTTCTCCTTCATAGCAGAGATGTTATTTCTTAGACCTGTGAAAGAAAAAGAGGATAAATGTAATGCTTTGTTCATTTTAATGAACAAAATCTGTTTTATCAGTCTTATGTGGTCCAGAGGTTCAGAAGTATTTTCAATTCTGGCAAGTTCCTGCTAGTTTTATTATTTCATTGTTTGACTCATGTTTGTTGGAGGCAAAGATTAAATTGTCAAAGAATAGGCATAGAAAAAGAGGTTTCAAGAAGTTAACTGATCTGTTCTCAACTGTACTTAAACAGTCCCTGACAGACTTTCTTTTGCCCTGTAGTACAGGCTGCCAATAATTTCATCAATTCAAAGGAACCTCTTTGAAAATTCATAGGCTTGAACAAGAGGGTTGTCATACACAGATCTCCGTGGCAACTTAAACAAAAGCATCTGTAGTTTTAACAATGACAGCCATCTGGATACGATGAAAATATGTAATGTTTGTAATGCTGGAGCTAATTTGTTTACCCTGTGAGAAATTTAACGCACCTCATGATCACTCTTACTGCAGCTGAGAACACGAAATCCTCTGTAGGAAGAAGGAGGCATCAATTCATGTGGCACTCGTGATCTCTGTGCCATATCAAATCTAAAGTGGTGATTAGGACCAGAAAACATAGGTGAGGGGGAACCAACCACCTCAGCATGTATCTCCTGGCCAGAGATTTTTCCATAGACTCTTTCTCTTTTCCCAAACAGAAAGAGCAGTCAGGTTATTGATGGGTCACTGTGCTGTGAAAAAATTTATTTCATATTAGATTACTAATATTTACCTATTTTTTTAGCACTGATGGGAATATGGGGTGTTATCAGACTCAAGCCCAGATATAGACTTTTAACTTCTCTTCATTTGTGCTGCAAGAGCAGGTCAAGCTCAGTCTCTTGGGTTATGTTCCTTGACCTCCAGAAAAATCAGCAGGGAATTGAGGGTAATCGCAAGCAGACAGAAAAGGCTCAAGTAGTTGTTGCCTTTCAGATATCTAGAAAATTGTTATTGAATTTATGTTTTAGAAAAACATCATTCATTTATGCTGTATTTCTTCCTCTTATTAAGTCACAGTGCTTAGAACAAGTGCTATCACAAGAGTAGGATATCCATTAACCATGTTTACCATGACTCTCTAAGAGTTTTCAGAGCATCCCTCAAACCTGATGTTTAGATCTAAAATTCTCAGCATGTTCAGCAGAATGTTCACAACACAGCTATCTGTTTTTAGAATAAGTGTCTTTCCCTATTCCAGTTAATTGAAAGCAATTCTCAATCACCCTCCTGTGTTTAAAGTATCTGGATAAAGTTATAGTGGCAGAAAAGTCTCAGGGTTTTAAAGACTTATAAACAACATAGTTGTTTGAACAGCTGACAAATAAATTCAAGCTCCCCAGGATACTCTTGTTTAGGATTTTCCCAATTAGGCATTTTATTTGATCTCTGGGTCTGGGTGAGCCACAATTCTCAACAATTGAAGAAGAGATTAATGGACTGGATACAATGGCTAATTCCTCTCCAGAGTTTTGTTCATTGCTTGTCTTTGCTAATTTAATACCATTATATTCAAAGTGAAATAAATCAAAATGAGAATTAGGCTTAGTGCAACCAGCCTTTGAAGGGAGTTTAGAGATTCCAGATCATAAGAGTTTTTACAATTCTAAACAAAGCCATTTTTCTTATGGAATGTTGCAAAGATAGGCTTGCAAGAAAGCTTTTGTAAGAAGACAGAAAGTTGCAATTTTACCTGTTAGACAGAAATATAAAATCACTTTAAGACAGAGACACTTGAAAAAGGAAAATAAGAACTGAGTCCCCAAAATATTAAGTATTTAAAAAAGGTCTGGGGAGCTGGAGCACCAGGAAAAATATTTGAGGGAAAGCCAGTGCAATGTAGGACACAGACAAAGGCAAAAACAGTTTTGTGCTTTGTTTGTTGTGGGTTTTTTTTCCTTTAATGGCTGCACTTGAATCTGAAATTAAGCACAGCAGGTAGGAAGATACTGAAGGGATTTTAAAAGGTATCACACATCTGTATGCTAACTGAGTTTGGTTTTTACCCATAGAGATGTGGACCCCACAGTGTTTACAGTCACAAATGGGAATTGTGTATTTCCTGCAAGTATACTGTGTCCTGTTGACCCACTATAGAGCAGATAACTTCTATCTCTTAATTGAACTTGGCTTTGTTTTAAGAAACAGGTTTTTTTCTTCAAAAATATATTTTACCCAGGTTCTCTTCCAAAAATCGTGTATTTTTCCTTTCTGTGATGCATCAGTCTGGGCAGGAAAGATTTATATTCTGGGGGACAGGTCTTCAGATGTATAAATAAGCCTAACCCTCCCATAATCAGGTATATATGATAGACTGCTTGTCATTGCAAAAAGGCTACCTCTTTCTTCCTTTTAAACTACAACACATGTAGTGTGCAGTTCAACAACTGTGGTACATGTTATTCAGAATTTTGCAAGTAATAAAATGGTCAAAATGCCCATCCTACAGGAGCTTTCTGAGAACTCTGTGAAATGTGATGAGATCAGAAAGGCTGTCCTTTCTGATCCTTTCCCAAAATGAAAGTAGTAGGGGGATTTTTGTTCTCCAATTTTAGTGACCACCACATTTTACCACTCCTGATGTATTCAAAAGTGTCCTCATTTTTTGGGTAATGTAAAAGTACACTCAAATCTGATTATTAGTATTAAAAGATCTTAGTCTAAAAACTTTGTTTTGTCATCAAACACTTGATATTTGATGTGAGACATTTGCACATTCAGCTCACATCAATGAAGCATAAACTGGTCCAAGCAGAAAAATCTCAAAAACTAAAAAGAGAGAGAGAAAAAAAAAGTATGAAAGAAAAAAACCCAAACAAAGCAGCCCAAATGCATTGCATTCCTTTTGGGACCATGAAGGAGCTACAAACCAGATCAAGTTCTGTGGTCTGGTGCTCCCGGATACCAAGCAGAATAGAACAGAAGGTCACAACCACTTTTTCCTGGAAGTCTTCCAGGTGTGATAAAAGCCTCAAGGTAGAGTTAACCAGGCTGTAGGTTACTGCACAACCTCAGTAAAGCTGAACTATGTAGAAGGAGTTCAAATGCAATTCTTTCAGATGCATCTCCGGGGAGGTATCTAGCAACAGTTAAGTCCAAACCATTACAGATACCACACATCACCAGTCCAGAAGGGGATTTTCATTCTTTCCCTAGGTGTGACAGGACAAATGACTAAGGCCAGAACTGCCTTAATCAATGCAGTGTGTCTGGGATTTTTTTCTCTGCATCAGTGAAGGAGTGGGAAACCTTACTGAGCTCACTGCAAAGGAAGACTGTGTTCCCCAAAAACTAGATGATATTATTCACATGGGGACCTAAATCTCATTGGAAGTTATAAATCTCTGTCATTTAGGTATCTTTTGCATTTGGAAAATAACTTATTATCTCTGTGTTTGTTGCAGGGTCTGAAGAAAAGGAGTTAATGAAGACAGTAGGTCTTTATTAGCTCTCCAGTCTTCTAATCATTTCCTGAAGAATTTTCTGTCTTTATTTTTAGGTGGCTGATAACTGAGGCTTTTCTCACAGCATTATGATTTTTCTGCAAGGGATGGTCAGGCCTGTTACACAAGACATTGCTCATGCACTTGAAGAAAAATTGTCTTCTTTCTTTAGAAATCCTCCTTCAAAGCAAGTTCATGACAATCCTTGAAAGCTGAGAATTATCCCCAGCTTAACCAACTCTCCACAGCTGTGTCCCACCTAGCTTGCCACTGCTACCACCATTTCTGAGTTTCTGTATCACCTGCAAGGAAGGGCAAGATTAAATCCAGACCTTACCATCAGCTCTTTTCAGTTACTGTTCACTCTACCAGGAAAAATCTCCTTGTGAACATGATGAACATTTGGTCAAGCACACCCAGAAGCTGCCCTTGCACATGGGGTCCTGTGACTTGCTGCAATCAAAGGAAGTTGGCAGTTTTCTAGGTTTCACAACCTTGTGGATTAATAAAATAACCAACCAACCAAACAAAACTGAATAAAAACCCCAAAGATTTTATTTTGCTGAAACAGTGCACTCTGCTGGGCACAATGTTTGGCCATTGTCTTTTGTCAGTTGTTATGACAAAGCCAGTAGTTACTGTTTTGAGCAATATTGTAAACCTAACCTCTATTAGGGTTTTACTCTTCTGAAGTTTCAGTTGCCACAATTTTCAGCATCTCAGGTAACTAGCAATGGTACTGGTATAACAGGTAAAATATGTCTTAGGAAAAACAGCTGAAGTCAATCTCAAGAAAATGTTATGGAAAATATAGTGAGAATTTTGTAGGTAAGCAGGTCAACTTTAGAGACATTTTTTAACACTACAAAAAGAGAACTTTATTCCTGCATCTCATATGGCTACAAGTGTGATCCTGAAAATAGACTGAATTCAAACTGATTTCAAACATATAAGCCATATATAATAACAATAAACAAACTTAAAACTTTAAAACTGTTTATGGAAGTTTTTTGTTATTATTTTCATTTTTAGAGTCAAAGGGAAAGAAAATAAAATCATTCTTATGGACAAAACAAAGATATTGGTTTTATGATCATTATGCAAGTTATCCCTTTCTGTTTATGGCAGAATTTGTAACACCCTCTGGAGTCCTGAGATGCTGTCTTTTAACTGCAGTGCTTCCTGCTAGCTTTTTAGGCACTGCTTACATCTTTGAATATAATTTTGACTCCACACCACATAGTTATAGCTCATATGCTTCTCTGCACTTTTAAATAGACAATCCAACAAATGCAACTGTCAGGATTGTTGAAAGATTTGGCATTTAGACGAGATCTTCGGAAATAGCCAAGATATGAGGAATGCCACTCTGCTTCTCAGACTCAACTTCTACAGAGAGATGAGTACACTAGGGATTAATCCCTATGGTGACATCATCAGTACACCTCTAGATTTCACTCCTTTACTGCTTTACATTCTCTTTTGTAACTCTAGGGAGACTAAAAAGTTCAACACCAGAAATCATATGAGCATCCTATTTATCTTAAGCAGCACTTTTAAATAATCCACTTTTTATATCTTCTATCAGTACTGTTTGATGCCCAAAAATATTTACTTGAAGTTAAAACATTATCAGACACCTACTGTCCCTCTGTAATACCTCAGGGGGAATTCAAAACCAGACAGCTTAGATCTCTGCACTTCAAAGAATTCCCTTGAAACCATGTTTACAGCATAAGCTGAAAAACAAGGTCCCTTTCACCTTTTGTACTACCATTAAACACATTAAAGCACAACATTACACTGAATAATTCTTCCACAACATACAGACCAACTTCACCATAGTCTAAAATTGGTCAATTGCTTCCTTTTAGCATGCTAACATACCACTGCAGAAACCCAATACTGGAGTGACAAGAATGTTTTACAGTAATTTCTGCCCCATCCTCTGCTGCTGCATTATTTCACAGCTTCACAGAACTGTAATGTAAGATACAATAAGGTCTGTATTGGATTAAAAAATTACTTCAAAAGAGAAATTTTAAGAATTTCCTTCCTTAGCCTCATGCCTTGACCATCACAAAGAGATTTATAGCAGTTAATGAACCCTTTTTTTGTTACATCTTTCTTTTAAGTTGCTCTTTGTTTTACTATAGTAAAGGTTATGGCTGTATTAAACACCATATTTATGCTCCAATATATATCTTTATATCTTTAACCAGCAAATGAGAGGTTTGTACATAAATATATACACTGTACCCTCCCATCATGTGTGCAAGCTCTCCAAAAGGCAGCTACAGCTGTAACTATTTGTAGAGGATTGATTTTGGGTGGCTTTCAGATCTCCAGCCAGGTTCTTTCTCTCAAACTCCCCTCAGCACTAAAAGACACTAGAATGGCCAAGCTCACTGGTTGAGATAAAGGCAATTTAATAATGAAAGCAGAAGCCACACATGGAATTAAAGCAAACCCAGGAAATTTAGTCTCAACTTCCCATCACCAGGCAGATTTCCAACCACTTCCCAGGCAGCAAGGCCCCACCATGCATAGAAGTTGCTTGGGATGACCAAATTATAAACTTCCAACGCTTCCTCCTTCCAGCTTTAATTGCTGAGCATGATGTTGTATGGCATGGGATTGGTTATTTGAGGTTCCTTCCAGACTCCTGCCCAGCCCCAAGCCTTCCAGCGGGGAAATGAGGGGTGTTTGGTGCTCCAGCCTTGATGCTGAGTGGGCACTGTGCAGCAACAGCTGGAACACCAGCGCTGCTCAGGCACTCACAGCAAACACAGTGCCACATGGGCCCCCACAAGGAGGGGTACCATCCTCCAGCCACATAGGCACATTGCTGAGCAGTGCCACAAAGTGCGCTACATTTTAGCAGCAGTTTCAAACCTGATGCTTTTTGTCTAATAAAAATTTTGTAACAATTTCATCACAATCCAAAATCAGTCTGCTGGAAAAATGAGATTTTATGCTGGTGTGTACAAGAAAGGTAATTTATAGAGTAATGCAGCTTGCATAGCTAGTTTATGAAAGCCTGCTACAACCTTCTACAAGTTTCTAAAGGCACGGGAAACAAATTAAAAAATATTGTTGTTTTTCTTAATTTGATTCGCAAGGCTAAAAAATGGAAACTCATATCTAAAAGACGTCAAATGCATTCAGAAATTTCCTTTGCTGCTTCCACTTTTTCATAGCTTTTTTTGTAGTTGTAAATACAACGGTAATGTTAATGAACCACTTTGTTTTAGTAGTGTGTAAAGTCTTCATATACTTCACTGAACTTTAAATGACACAAAACATTTAAAAACCCCATTACATTAAATATTTCTGATTTTCTTTTAAATTTTATATTTGATCCATCCCTACAGACAATTTGTCTTCTACTCTGATAGGTATCTGTTAAATTTACCTGGTTTCCTTATTTTGCAAGAATAATATTTTCACACCCATCAAACCTAATGGCCCTCTTAAGCATGATAAGCTTTATTTGAAGTTAGGATAAATCTGTACCATTTGTCATTATCCAAAATATTTAAAAGCTACCTATGCTCTTATGTAAGAGTATAAAGAGAACAGTAAAGTGGAAAGTAATGTATTCTATTAAGCAAAACAAAATGTATCATCAGTGAAACACATAATTCCTTTATGGGAGATACTTGAATCCTTTACTTAATGTTTACAAATTCTCATGCAGGTTGATACCAAGTAAATAATCTCATAAATAATCTCTCATAACTCTTCTAACTGAAAAATAAAGAATCTGTCTCCATGCCGATGTCTTTGGCTTATAATTTTGTATCTATCTAATCTAATGTAATCAAGCACTTATGGCCAGTTATTTGTTTAGTAGTTCAGTTTTCCTAGAGGATTCTCATTTTAGAATTATTTTTTTAACCCATCACTGAGATAATCTCTCTCTCAAATGTATTATGCAACATGATCTCCAAATTATATTAAAATCCAAACATATTTGACAGCAACTTCTCTAGACAGCTGCTTCAAATACTCAAATTTTTTCCTTTAAACATTCCATGAAAGATTCACTTTAAGACTTCCTTGAACAAATTTAATTTCTCTCCCCCTACTCTCTTGTTTTGTTGTAGTTCATTTGAGATTTTGTTTGGGGTTTTTGGGTTTTTTTTACTGTTGTTTGGTTATTTGTTTGTGGGGTTTGGGGCTTTTTATTGTTTCCAGCCAAGAAGGTTGTTTTTATACCTTCAGTTATATACTAGGGGAGCTATCAATAGGAATAATGGTTTCTTTGTCTTATTTAAATCACAAAGGAGAAAGAAAGAAAGAAAGAAAGAAAGAAAGAAAGAAAGAAAGAAAGAAAGAAAGAAAGAAAGAAAGAAAGAAAGAAAGAAAGAAAGAAAGAAAGAAAGAAAGAAAGAAAGAAAGAAAGAAAGAAAGAAAGAAAGAAAGAAAGAAAGAAAGAAAGAAAGAAAGAAAGAAAGAAAGAAAGAAAGAAAGAAAGAAAGAAAGAAAGAAAGAAAGAAAGGAAGGAAGGAAGGAAGGAAGGAAGGAAGGAAGTGGCGGAAGGAAGTGGCGGAAGGAAGGAAGGAAGTGGCGGAAGGAAGGAAGGAAGTGGCGGAAGGAAGTGGCGGAAGGAAGTGGCGGAAGGAAGTGGCGGAAGGAAGGAAGTGGCGGAAGGAAGGAAGTGGCGGAAGGAAGGAAGGAAGGAAGGAAGGAAGGAAGGAAGGAAGGAAGGAAGGAAGGAAGGAAGGAAGGAAGGAAGGAAGGAAGTGGCGGAAGGAAGGAAGTGGCGGAAGGAAGTGGCGGAAGGAAGGAAGTGGCGGAAGGAAGTGGCGGAAGGAAGTGGCGGAAGGAAGGAAGGAAGTGGCGGAAGGAAGTGGCGGAAGGAAGGAAGTGGCGGAAGGAAGTGGCGGAAGGAAGTGGCGGAAGGAAGTGGCGGAAGGAAGTGGCGGAAGGAAGGAAGGAAGTGGCGGAAGGAAGGAAGGAAGGAAGTGGCGGAAGGAAGTGGCGGAAGGAAGGAAGGAAGGAAGGAAGGAAGTGGCGGAAGGAAGGAAGGAAGTGGCGGAAGGAAGTGGCGGAAGGAAGGAAGGAAGGAAGGAAGGAAGGAAGGAAGGAAGGAAGGAAGGAAGGAAGGAAGGAAGGAAGGAAGAAAGAAAGAAAGAAAGAAAGAAAGAAAGAAAGAAAGAAAGAAAGAAAGAAAGAAAGAAAGAAAGAAAGAAAGAAAGAAAGAAAGAAAGAAAGAAAGAAAGAAAGAAAGAAAGAAAGAAAGAAAGAAAGAAAATAAAAAAGATCTTTTCATTCTCAGATTAATTCATGAGAAGACAGCAGGCTGTTCTTGTCAGTTAGGAAGATCATCCTTGCTAAAGAACAATATTAGTATTTAGTTTTGGTGAGGTGGAGGACATACCATGTGTTTCACTCTTGGTGAAATTAATTGAATGTCACATGCCACAGTTCAGGGTCTGTTGTCCCACAGCTTCTGAATTAATGACAATGAAAGATGTTTTGCACTTGGGAGAGCTGACACAAATTTGTAACTGAAGTTCTCACAAATGAGAAGCAAACAGGGGTTAATGTCTTGACCTCATGCATTCAACTGTGCTCTCAAACCAGAGAGGGATTTTCACCCACTTTGCAGCTATGAACTGCTGCTAATCTTGGATGAAACAGTGACATTTTACCAATCTCAATAACAACTGATAAGTGCCTCCTGTTGACAGCAGTACTGTGTTTTAATGAACAAATAAACAGCTTATGTACCATTCTTGGCAAGAAACCCCATTCACTGAGGCAGAGCATCAGCTCTCCCAGTGTTACTTGGGCTAATTGACTCATTGGATGAAGTTAAATCACACTATCCCCAGTGGGATGTATGTTTCCCAGTAATCAATAGCTCAACAAGATCCACATGGCAGGTAATTAAGTGGAAATTAATTAATACCAATCAAATGTTTCATTAAGTTTGCCATTCCTTCACTCAGAAGTCCCAGTGTACTGTAAATAAGGCACTGAAGAAAAGAATAAATACACTCTGTTTCCTAACAAGCCAAATATTACTGCTAAATTCTTCTGTGCATCATTTTAAAGTAGCATCTCATACACACAAATGTCCTGGTATTACATCCTAGAAGAAATTCTCAGCTCACACTCCCTTAAAGATTTGCCTGTTGCCGGAAAGAAAAGGTGGTGTTTCAGTCCAAACCAAAATAATTACACTGATTGTGGAGAGCATTTGGAGTACTCCTTTTTGCAGTAGAATTTTACATGTCATACAAGCGAGGCAAAAGGTGCAAGAAAATGTAAATATTTAATGTTCTCAAAGAGAGCTGGAACGAAACATTCAAAACAATTACTCCCAGCTATATGAACAGATGACTCCTCCCATTCTATGTGCCTGGTATTTCTTTAGCATTCCTTGAGCACACTGGAACAGGACTTTAAAAGGATTGATTGTAATTTTTTATATAGAGTAAGATAGGGATATATTTCTGCTCTAGAAAATTTCCTGAGTGAATTCTCACTGTGTCCAGTGGTCTACAAATGGAAGCCACCACAGGAAAGGAATCTTTCCCTCACCAAGAGAAGACTCATTTCTTTCTCTTTTACCAGCTTTTTTTAGCTGCAGAGGTTAGGCTGTTATTAAAATAACAGTTCAATAATTATTCTGTCTCAGTGCTTCTTGGTTTATACACAAATGAGTGGAAACAATAAATTAGGGAAAAACATTGAATAAAAACCCAGGTGATCAACATGTGAGAAGAATGGTAAGCCTAAACTTTTGCCGTGGTGAATGGGCTTCTTGCCAAGAATGGTACATAGAAAGTTTCTTTGTTCATTAAATAATACACAGTACTACAGCCAACAGGAGGCATTCATCAGCTGTTATTGAGATTACTGCAGAGTCTCTGAAACAATCAACTTTTTTTTGTGGGAGACAACTTCCAGTTTGGGTAGACCTCAGCACCTTGAAAGAGATTCTCCTCTGTATAATAGCAATTTAAGGGTAGCCTGTCCAACAGTGCCCTCAATTATGGAGCAAAATAGGGTGAAAATATAAAATGAAGGCAAAAAAGCAGTTTATTATTTTTGAAGTAAATAGATTTAGGTATACATTCACAGACAGCATTTATAAGTGCAAAAAAAAAATCCACAAAGGAAGACACAAATATTCCCAGATTGCCTAGTATTTTATTCCAATTTAAATTTTCTACTTGTTCAAAACCCACAATTTTGGCACCTGTTACAAGTGTTTTCTCTCTTGCAGGGAGAAAATTGGAAATGCCTAAGCCCAGGTAGAATTTAATCTGGCTACTGCCAGTGTGCAAGCTCTCCAAAAGTCAGCTACAGCTGTAAGTATTTGTAGAGGGTTGATTTCAGGTGGCTTTTAGATCTCCAGCCAGGTTCTTTCTCTCTAACTTTCCTCTACACTAAAAGACACTAAGATGACCAAGCTCATTGGTTGAGATAAAGGCAATTTATTAATGAAAGCAGAAACCACATGTGGAAGTAAAGCAAACAACTAATGTTTTTACAGATATATCAGCAGCAAAAGGAGAGCTAAGGAGAATCCCCACCCTTCATTGCAGAAACATAGTGACCAAGGATGACTGAGATAACACCTTTGCCTCAGTCTTGAGCAGCAGGACCAAGTGACCTCAGGGTGCTCAGCCCCTCCCTAAACTGGAAAACAGAGATAGGGAGAAAATGAAGCCCCCATAATCCAGAGTCAAGCATCCTTACACCCACAGGGTCAGATGGCATCTATCCAATGCTGCTGATGGAGCTGATGGAATAATTCACCAAACCACTTTCCATTTTTTGCCAGCAGTCTTGGCTAACTGGAGAGATCCACATTGACTGAAAATTATCACATGTGATGCCCATCTACAAGAAGGGATGGAAGGAGGATCTAGGGAACTAGAGGCCTGTCAGCCTCACCTCAGTGGCAGGGAAAGTCATGGAGCAGATCACCTGGAATGCCATTACAGGACAAACAGAGGAAGTCAGACCCACACAGCACAGATTTAGGAAAGGTCTTGCTTGACTAAACTGATCTTCCACTATGACAGGATGACCCATTTAAGTAGATGGGAGAAAGATTGTGGATGTTGTTTCCTTAGATTTAGTAAAGCCTTTGACACCATTTCCTGTAGGATTCTCCTGGAGAAACTGGCATCCCATATCTGGGACATGTGCACAGTTCACTGGCTGAAATATTGGCTGGTTAGCCAGGCCCACAGGGTGATGGTGAATGGAGCTGCGTGCAGCTGGCAGCCAGGCCCCAGTTGTGCTGCCCAGGCTCAGTCCTGGGGCCAGTGCTGCCCAGCAGCTGTGTCGATGGCCTGGACGAGGGGATGGATGACCCTCAGTGGGTTTGCAGTGACACCAAGTTGGGCAGGAGTGCTGCTCTGCAGGACAGCAGGAAGGATCTACGGAGGGCCCTGGACACACTGGATTGATGGGAGGAGGGCCGTGGTGTGGGATTCAATGAGGCCAAGGGCCGGCTCCTGCCCTTGGCTCACAACAGTCCCTGCAGCGTTCCATGGGCTGGGGCAGCGTGGCTGGAAGTCTGCAGTAGAAAATTACCAGCAGAAAATTACCAGCTGGGGATGTTGGTCAATAAAACTTGACTATGATCCAGCATGTGCCCAGCTGGCCAAGAAGGCCAAGGGCATCTTGACTTAGATCAGAAAGAATGTGGCAAACAAGACCAGAGCAGTGGCTGAACCCCTGTTCTTGGCACTGGTAAGGTCACACCTCTGATCCTGTGGTCAGTTTTAGGACCCTCATTTCAGTAAAGACATTAAGGTGCTAGAGAGAGTCCAGGGAAGGGCAACAGAGCTGAGACAGGATCTGAAGAGTAAAAGTCATATGAGGAGCGGCTGAGGTGCTGAGGGTGTTTAGCCTGGAGAAAAGGAATCTCAGGGAAGACCTTAACCCTCTCCACCTCAGTGAAAGGAGGCTGAAGACAGGTGGGAATCAGTCTCTCCTCCTGAGTAACAAGTAATAGGACAAGAGGAAATGGCCCCAAGTTCCACCAGGGCAATATCAGAAAATATTTCTTCTTTGAAAGGATGATTGGGCATTGGAGCAGGCTGTCAAAGAAAGGTGCAATTACCATTCCTGGAAGTTTTCAAAAAGTGTTTGGATGGATGCGGCACCTGGGGATATTGTTTAATGGTGAAGAAGGCAGCACTGGGTTAATGTTTGGACTCTATGACCTTAAAGGTCTTTTTCAATCTTAAAGATTCTATGATCCTGTGAACTCATTCTTTGCCGAAATGATCAATTCTCTGTGTTCAGAAGACTGAATTGGAGAAAGCACACACAAATATAAGGCTGAATCTAATGTGCAAACATGCTCAGAACACAGTCAAGTGAGAGGAATAATGCCTCTAATTCAAGTACAAGAATTGGAAAACACAAAAAATAATCACAACTGAAATAAATAATAAAAAAACACCCTCTATTTTCTGTTAAAAATATAACTTATAATGTAGGTAAAATATTCTGTGTATGTTTATATGTATACTTATTTCAAATCTATTTTGATGTGTACTGTATACATTTGTTAAGAATGCCCTAGTGCAGTAAAATATACACAGTAAGATTAGCTGAATTTATGGGCGATATTACTATTCTGAACATCTCAAATTTCTTATAATTTCTTATAATTTCTAGATCTTCCTATACTAAGTACAAAGCATTAGGTTGAACAAAAAAATCTTCTCTGATATATACACACAGAGTTCCCATTGATTTCTGCAAGGCTGACTTCAATGGGACATGAATGTGTGTACTGGAGGGCAAAAGACAGCTATTTATAGTCTATCATTCCCAGGAAAAATGAGCAGACTGGCTGTCCATTATACTCTCATCTGCAGTATCTCTAACACTTTTTGTATCATCATCTCTCACTTAATCCAATTCACTGCAAGTGAGCTGTAGTAAAAGATACCTTCTAATGAAACAATTTAACAACAGAAAAATAGAAAATTATGTACTTATCAGCCAGCTGTGAAACATAAAATTACAAATTTTTTTCCTTGTTTCTAAATAATGTTTTCTAGTTACCTTCTATAGATCGTCTGGATTTTCTCTTTTTAGTACAGAAGAATAAGTAAACTTTGTAAAAATATCAAAAAGGGGAAAAAATCAAATAAAGAATTTTCATCTATGTTTCTTCCTTTTTCTTTTTTTGGAAGAATGCAGCCACACAGATGGTTTGCTGCTTCATAATGCATTTCTGTTTTGTCTGTTTATTTCAAAAAATACAAAAAACCAATAATATTTTGGCTTTAAAAAAAATGAAAGGAAAGGGAAGATCCATTCTAGGTTCCAAAGTGCAAAATAGGAAGCCTTCCTTTCTCTGTATGTAAAATTGTCCCACTCTATTTTCCAGCCAAGAGGATGTGATGTTTTGCAATTTGAAATCAGAAAGGATTTGCGGGGAAACACTTCTTTATCTTCTGTCTCAGTTTTCTGAACAGAGTAAGAGTCTGAAATAGGTTTGAGTCGCATCAGACATGTAGTCCTTGAGGAAATAGACAAAAGAAAATTTGTCTTGGGTATGGGCAGAAGAACACAGAGATTCAGAAAAACATAGATATAAACAGTCTTGAAACAAGGCCAAAGCTCGGTTTGACCTGTTGAATTTATCACTTTTCAACCTGACTCAGCCTCTTGTTCTCTTAACTGAAGAACAACTTCCCCAGATGTTGTAGTGTGTGGTTTGAGTTTTTTGTATTACTCTCCCATTTTATGTATTGTATTCCCCCTTTTATATGAAATGGTTCTGCCCTTCCCAGTTTTCCCGCCACAGCTCTCCTGCCAGTTTTGTTCCCATAGCAACCCCTGCCCCTGGTATTGTCAGTTAGTTAAGTTATATAATTTCTCCTCCCCTATCCCTCCTTATATGTAAACTTTTTCTCCTCCCTGGGCCCAGTCAATCACCCCCCCCCTCCTCCTAGCTTTTGAGAACCTTCTTCTCTCTGGGGGTTGTGGTTGGCTGTGGTCTCGGGGCCCCTCCTTTACTTTGTATTTATTGGATATTGTTGTATGCCCGTTATGTTAAGTTCCTCCCAATACCTCACCTTATTGGTCAGCTGTGGATCCCTCCTTTACCCACCCCCTGTCTTTAAAACCCCATTCCTCCCTTCCCTCCTGGTCATTTGCTGGGGACCCTTCCACCGGTTGGAGCTTCTGTGCTATACAATAAACCGACCTTCGCCCCCAGCAAGTGTCCGACTCCTTACTCGTCCCGTCCACGCCACGTATTCCAGCCCGCCATCCAGCCCAGCCCGAGGCCAAGACGCCAAGGGGGGCTGGCTTCCGATGCTGCTGAGGTGTTGGCCACTTGACCACAGCTAGCTGGACTCCGCTCAGGTGGCCAAATACGCTCGGCCGCACCCATCTTTCCCATAATCACTCTGGTAAAAGTTGTGTTTGTAACTGTAACACCTTACTGAAACAGAAAAGCTCTCCATTAGGAATTAGGCCATAGTCTTTGAAAAATGCTATTTGTAAAATGCTTATTATCTACGGGGAGTGGTACCACCAGAAACTCTATATGAAATATTCCTCAGATTTCAAAGACGTATATTTTACCCAGCTGGATGACCTTATGAAAAAAATTCTGGAGTTTGATGCTAGCACATGCCTATTAAGAACAGCAGGGCTGTGTTTGAAAACCTGCCTGCAGCAACTACAGCTGTGTGTGCCTTCTATAACCACATAGCAAGGGTTGCTAAGAAAATCATAATCACACCTTTAATGTGACAAATGATCACTGGATGTCAGTAAAAGCAGTTGCAGGGGAAACAGGGAATGTAAAACACCCTAGGAACAAACAGTAAGCAAAACAAAAACCAAAATAACAAGTAAAGAAGTAGCACTACTAAAAAATGTGAATGAAAATTGCAGAAAGGGGATTCTCTCTAAGATACTGCAATTGTAGAGAATTGATTCCTGATTCCTCCATGAATCTCTTGGCACAAGTAAAATTGTAGATATTTAAGGACTGATTCTTCTGCCAAATTCTCACCAAGGTGAAAAAAATCACTTGTTTGCAGGCAACTCAAGAACTAAATGCTTTTTTTCAAGAAAACTTGTTTTCTTGGAAATAAATTGTCAATATCAAGTGTTCCATCTGTCACTGATGCTACACCAATGGTTTAAGTGATCTTAACAATGGCTAACCTCCACCAGAAGTATCCTCATTTAATCAGTTTTAGGATTCCTAACAAGTGTATTTTCATGGCAAATGTGTTCTCTCACCTCATTAAATAGAATACTCTGTAAAAATAATTTTAAATCCAAAAACTTTTGTCTAAAGATTCACTTAATAAAATAAATGCATATATGTATATATTACTGAAAATGTTATGTTCCAAGATTGTATCCTGATTGAAAAAAAGAAGAAATATATAAAAATATTTCTGTCCAGTGACAGAACTAACATTTTAGGCTCACTAATTTTTACACCAGCAGAGCAAATCTTTGGTAGCAGTCTGGAAAAATAAAACTTCCTGTAAATTAAATTAAAAGGACAAACTGAAAAATGTGTGCCTTCACATTTTCACGAAGGTCCCTTTCATCTTTTGTTTTAAATGTAAATGAAGTGCTCTATACAAATTACCTATATGCACACAAGAAGTGTGCTTTGTTTTGATTGACTGTGTTTCCATGGCTGCACTTCCAAACCAGGGAAATCCAGCTCGCAAAAAATGAAGCAAACAAGCCACACACATGATTCTTCCTACCACACTGTTCAGGATGATGGAGGACATGCAAAAAGTGTCAAGAGCTAGATTTGTTTGGTTTCCAAACATAAAGAAAAGGCAGGGAAGAGAATTGATGGCTGTCCACAGATGCCTAATGAAGAGGAGAGAAGGAGAACAAAGCTGATTTGTTAGGAAATGCTGGATAAATTCTTAAAAAGCCTTTTTCATCATGAGTGGGTTCAAGCAGTGAAACAGATTGTTCAGAGCGGGTGTGGGATCACCTTCCTCACAGACTGTAAAAATTTAGCTGGGTCTAGACACGAGCAAGGAGTATTAACTCAAGGTATATTGAGTGGGGTTTGGACTGAATACTCTCCTAGATCTCCCTTGGAAACTAAAATATTCTTTGGTTCCAAATGTTTACATTCACTGTTCTCAGGCCTGAATAAAAGCTCCATTCCTGGTCCTCTCTAGGCAATCCCACTACTGACTACCAGCATAAAATAGGAATTAACTTAGTCTTACATACGTAGGATCTGGTTACAGCTTCTCAAATCTTCTTTCTCCAAGAATGACACCTCCCAAGTTGATAACTGACTTCCCCAAATTATTGTAAGCCAACAATAGTTTATAATTAAATTCGCAAAAAAAAAAAAAAAATTAATTAAGAGAGGAAAAGTCAGCGCTTATTCTTAGTGGAATTTCCAAACGGTAAAACAGAGAAATATTAAGAACTCATGATGTGATTGTGTGATATTCAGTGAAATGGAAGAATCCAAGGAAAAAACCCTCCCTTGTCTTCATAATGTGGGAGTGTGAAAAGGATATTTTCTCAAGGACAATGCACCTAAGTCAGACTAAGAGATAGATTCTTTGCTCAGGTTCTTCATAGCTGTTTGAAGCCACTCTTTTCAAGCCTCTTAAGTGAATCTTGGTGGGGGGTAGGGGAAGGGGGGTGTGGAAATCAACCATGAGATTTACTGTGTTCTGTTTTCATTTTGCAGAATGAACAGTATTACAACGTCAACCCTAAATGCAGAAATGAGCAATAAATGTTCTATTAAATTCTGTCATAAAATAGAGGAGTGGACGGGCATTATGCTCTATGGTTTTGGCAGGAATTTTTTACTGAGTTCTTATGTTCTTCATTGTTATCCTCTGATTCCTTCAGCAGAGAAAACCAAAGCCCACCAAAATCCACTCTCGTGTATAGGCATGAATGTATGTAGCATTGTGGTACATAAAACTTGTCCTAAGTTTTGTATGTTGACAAACCTAGTCCAACAATCTTTGGTTTTGTGGGTTTTATTGCTGAAACATGTGTTTTCCTATCCTTAGAAAATCAAATTGTAAAGTTTTTTTCTGAAATTACAAAGTACAATTTTTAATCCAATTTGTGTTGAAATATAAGCAGGTCATCGATGTACACTTCATGGACCAGAGGAAAACAGCATCTCTTTTAAGAGAAGGTCCTCCATCAGCCAAGCTTATACCATTGTATGCTGCTAGGAGATTTAATAGACATTTCTTAAAAGTTCATTCACTTGAATAAGGAGACCTGAAGAAAAGCCTTTAAGAGATTCTTCCATGTTTGTCTGCTGTCTCCTCTACAGAAAGCAAAAATTATTTGCTAATGTTTCCCAATGGGAAACTCTTATACAGTCAAAGACCTACAGTCACATATCTTTTTACTCCCTTTTTCTTTTTCTTTTTCTTTTTCTTTTTCTTTTTCTTTTTCTTTTTCTTTTTCTTTTTCTTTTTCTTTTTCTTTTTCTTTTTCTTTTTCTTTTTCTTTTTCTTTTTCTTTTTCTTTTTTCATTGAGGGGTAAGGACAGCATAGCAATTTGGGTTTTTTCAGTAGCAGTGAGCTCAACAGTGAGAGCAGCAGGAGGAAGCACAGTGGAATCAAATTCTATTTCAGTTTTTCTTCATGTTTTAGAAATCTGTGTGGGGTTTTACATGTTGGTTGTGGCCAATTTTCTCTTTCTCTGATTTTCTCTTAGGCTCCTTAGTTGTCTTCCTGCCTAGTCACTGAGCTTTGGTGTAGATCTAAAATCAAAAGTTCTTTTTCCTTCTGTTCTTGCCCTTGACTACTTTCAAATCAGATCAAAATATATACTGTCACAGTAAAAAAATAGGAAAAGGTACAAAAGGACACAGGGAGAGAGAGGGAGAAAAAAATGAAATAACTTCTTCTTTCCTTTAGATAGTTTCAGAAAGAAAAAAGCTCCAGAAAATATTATTTGGGGTTCTTCCCAGTAAGTGCTCTTTAATACTAAGAAAGCATAACACAGTGTTTCTCTAGGATCTGTGGTCTGTGTTAGCTGCATGGTATTGGCTATGTTTTTCTGATTTTCCTATTCATGAACAGAAAATAATTTTGCTTGGGGGTTCACCTGTCAGCTTTGATTACATGCAGCAGTTGTGCAATATAAACCACAGCATGCAGAGTACAGGTAGTTATCAGTCTTCACTGAGAGGGGGCAGAGGAAGAAGAGGATGAGAAAAAGGAGTTTATTTGGGTTTTAGGGTGTTTTTTGCAGGTGGGTGGTTTTTTTGGGAGGGAAGGTGTTGATTGCTTCTTACTATTTAAACAGAAAGTAGCTGGATTATTAAAATTGCATTGTAATGTAAATTTACTGCACAAAGATAAATATAAAACAAAGAACACTGCTAGAAAGATCTGTGGCTCTTAAGCACAATGTGAATATTTAAAGATGAACAAATGTAGAAAAACTGAGAGACCTCACAGGATCTCCACAGAGGAGTCTGGCTTGTGAAAATCTTATGGTGGGAGAAAGAGAGTAAATAAGGCTGATGCAATTCATTGCTTCAAACTATAGAATTAAAAAGACCAAGCCACAGTTTACAATTAAAATATCTAGCTCTCACAGTGGTCAGCTCCCCCCACCATAAATATCTCTTTTCTGCATTCACAGTCCTCCATTTTTTTAATACAATAGACTTAAACTTTCGCTGTCAAGAAAAATATCCTCCTGCTGAGATATTCTTTCTCTTAACATTCTGTGTTATGTCACTAGTTTAGTTAATTGACTTTACTGTTAATGCAAGTCTGGAATTATTATTTTAATTACTGTTATCACTATAACTGTTATAATTTTAGCAAGCCTTCTGCATATACACTTTTTGTTGTGAAAAATAATCCAACAGTCAAACACTAATGGCCACAATTTAGGATCAAGCAAAAATTACCTTTTCTGTTATTGCATGATAAGGCTTCTGTTTCCTTTTTAGTTACAATGGTAGTTGGAATTATCTTTGTTAACATCCATACTAAGTGTTCACAAAAAAACTTTTTTAAAACCTTAATTTTCACATAGGATGCTATAATGTTTCTTTGCAAAAGTAAGTTGTTTTAATTACAAGTTTTGCATATTTTTGTAATTTCTACTCTTTTCCTTTTCTTCCCAATAAAAATGCAGTAGAAAGGCACAATGCTTTATTATTTTCCTTTAACCAACTCTAATTTCAGAAAAGAAATCCTAAGTTAAACATAATACAAACTAAAACTGCAAGTGTTGGATTTTGGTATTATTTCTGCTTCCCCCACAGATGTACTTTTTTGTGAAGAAAAACAGAGTGATGGACACAGGAGGAGAACAGGTAAAAAGAAGTTGTGGAAAATTATTAAAAGAATTTTAAAATGCAAAAACCAGTTCCATTTTAAGACTGCTAATAAATCTAGACCTAGTCTTGAAGAGTTATGCTGAAAATATATTTTCTAATTTTGCAGAAATTTTTTTTTCCTTAAAAAAGAAAGCTGCACATTTCTTGTTGATTCTAGAAATGTTGTAGCCATCCCAAACCTCCACAATTGCAGACTGTTTAAATGAAAGCAGAAGTAACTAGGACAGAAATAGTCAGAAAATATATTTATGAGTTCTAGCAAGATGTAGTTCTAGCAATGGTATAGTATATACCAATAGTATATATGACTAATTTTATACGTATTTGATACCAAAATTTGTTCATTATTTGCTTTTTTTCCCTGATATATCTAAGAGGTGAACCTATTATGGCTGAACCATCTTAAGTTTCATTTTATGTATCTTCATCATGGTAGATATTTTAATTTTTAAAAGACTAGAAGGTTTGAGTAAAGTGATAGTCAAAAGTTGAAAGCACACTTGGAAGCCACAACTGTAGATATTCAATAGGCTAAAAAGTTGCATTCAGGGCAGACTGGAAACTTATATTCTTCAAAAATTAGATTTTCAAACTTTATATATTAGAAAAAAAATAAGTGAAAAATCTTCTGCAGTAAATAGTGGTTCAATGACATTACAAACATTAAGGCTGGTTGCACCATCATACTCAGGAAAACAGACTTAACAAAAGGTCAGTACCCTTAAAATTAAATGTACGCTAGGGACAACTGAAGGTAAAAGATTGTTTTATATGTTGTTCTAGCAGGGAAAGAAAAAGAAGAAAACAGTGATAGAAACAGGATATGAGAAAAGTGAAAAACAATCTTTGTTTTAGTTTGCTCTTTTATATTGTCTCAGCTATAAAATAATGTAAAATTTCAGCTCAAAAAACAGCATCCTGGAAGCAACCATACAAACAGCAGCAATTTCTAAATGCGCCTTTTGTAATGATTTGTTGTCTGGAGGTCAAAAGTGTCATTCTAGCATAGGCTTCGTTAAAAGTTATTTACATAACAGCAGGAGACTCTTCTCCTAGGTTATGACAGGCTCCTACCATGAACAAACCACTAACCCACAAAATGGTCCTCAGAATGAAACAGTATAAATCAAATAATTACTATAATAGCATAGCAAAAGACAGATAAATGCAGAAATCAGGGGAAAAGTATGGTAAGAGAGGGCTTCCATCTAGTATTTAGCAAGGCTATGGATTGCATCAGCTGCAACTCTTAATGATTATTTTTGTAAACCTAAGAGTCATACAGACTGTATCATACAGATTTTGACAATTCCCATAATATAAAATGGCTCAAACTACCATTACAATCAACAGCTATTACAATCAACTGCAGGACATGGTAGGAAGATGGTGAAATGTATTTTCTGCCAAGCTGTCATTCACTGAGGCTGACCTCAGACCATTTTATTCCCTTGCTGATTAGACCATCTCTCGCTGCAGCCAGAATTCCAATTTAATACACAAGAATAAAACAGTAATTCTTTTTTACAGGGATTTTTTCATTGTGTTGTCACTTTATGCCAAATTCTGACATTTTACCTATGTCAAGAATGCAGATAAAACATGTTCAGGGTGTTACAACAGCTTTTTGGATGCTGACTGACTACCACTGTCTCTGTTTATTTTATGTCACTGTAATTGCAAGCTGGAAAAAGAAAGGACAGCCTTGGCTGTAAAGAGATGGGAACAGGCACTGTTGGAGATTTTTTCAGAAATGGCTTAGAAGGCAGCTGTGAGGAGTAAAATTCTCACATCCTGTTTCTGTAAACAGTAGAAGTTCTCAGGTTGTTTTTAATTACAAGTAAAAGTGACAAACATGAAGGCCTTGAGAACCTTGCATACCAGAGTTCTCAGGAAGCTTTCTCATAACAAGTAGATATTCTATCTTTGGCTGTTTTTAGAAAGTAAAAGTAAGTTTTGAAAACACAAATCTTGGTATTGGAAACATAAGGAGGGGTTGGTGTATTATCTCTGACCTATTGTGAGCTCGCGTTTGCAATATGCATGAACTTAATTAACACGATTATAAAAAGTGACTGATTGAGTTAATAAACGGATTCAGATGCTGATCAACAAAGGTGGGTCTCTCCCTCCACTTCAATAAGGGACTTTTGTTCATAGGCACCTGAAAGAAACTGCCACTTGTCCCCAGCCCCAACTGCCCCTTATTGTCACATTGCAACCTAGTTCTCCCCTGGATGGCAAATATTTTTGCACAATGTAGTTGTGACAGACTTACCTGTTATAGACAGCTGCATTTTGGTACTAACAGCTTCTGCCCGCTCTGGTATTTTGTTTGCTTACAAGTACTGGTGTCACCTTTATCTCTGTGAAAGCATCAGTCCAGACACAACTCAGGACAGCACAATACAGTGTTTCCCTAAGCATCCTTCAGTAGAGTAATAAGCAGATGAGCTAAAGCCCACAACAGACTAGAATGTGGAGTCTGGTGCTTTTTCAGTAGCAGCAGAGTTACACACATGCAATTCTGTTGGTGTCAGTGAGCTCATAAGAAGTGGGAACAGAACTGTGAATTTCAGCTTTAAAGACAGAGTTGGCTGCTTCACCTCTACAGATATTACTTTGGAGACTTATCTTGTTTATTCATTGCAAATTAATTGCCATTATGACTTTGCTGGATTAGTAAAAGCAGTTGGCTTGAAAGAGAGAATAATAATTTAAGATGATGAGAAAAGTCTGAGATAATATATTGTACACAATGTCTGAATATGTATCAGAAGTATGCCGACTTTCTTAGTTATATACAAAATTAGGAGAAAAGAGACAGATTAACCCAGAAAAGACTTGAACATCTCCTAAGGGGGTAGGGAGATGGGGGAGTATTTCATATCTAGAACACAGCCAGACATACATTTCTTACAAAGCCAGTAGGAATGTTAGATATGTATTTTCTATGAGTTTTATTGGCATCCGTTTGTCTTAAGCTTTCCTTCAAGAATGCAGAAAAAATGAAAAATTACAAAGATCCCTTCTAGCAGTTTTTATCTCCATTAGGTCATTTTTTCATTATTGTTCATCTGAAAAGAAAAATCAAATTTCATGAGATACATTTCATAAGCAATGATATTCACTATCACAGTTTTGTTCATTTGCTATTTTTCTTTCTAAAAGATCACAGAACTAAGATTTTTGGCTAGAGGGACAAAATTAAATGAAAATTAATTTGAACCATTGTCCCTATTCGATGGACCTGCTGAATAAGATATGGAAGTAGTCATATTTCTTCAGTGCTAAATCACGCAGCTTCATTAAAAAATGAAGCAGCTTTTGTCTCTGAAATGTATGTGTGCAACAAATTAGGCTTTTAACTCTTCTGCAGCTTCTAGAGGATGACATCCTGGAAGCAGTGGGAATTCTAGAATAAAGGTGGGGAACTCTATGCAAAGAGGATTTAAGGTAAATTTCCTGTGAGTCTAGAGGAAGTGGCTTCAAATTACTTAAGGATGTGCTCCAAAACTTTCAGTGGAATTAGAAACCAATTTGAAAAGGTGAGTGAAATCAGAAAGTAAAAGACATATGAACAGCCATCTGTTCTCTTCTCAGCTCCTGTACCACCTGTGTCATTGGCCTCAGCATCGGTTCTTAGCAGTGTTACAGTGTGTGTCATGTTGCTCTTCTATATTTTCTGGATTAGAGTTGTGTTTTCATGCTTTTATGAATATTTCCAGCAAAAGGAAAGCAACTATGCTTTCTACATCCCACAGCAAACCATGTGCTAAATAGCTTCATTATTAAAACTGTGAGATGTTTTAAAGCACAGACTTTGGAGACTAATGGGAGCCAAAGAGCTGGCAAGGCATCTTTGCAAGGGAACTCTAAGGATGTTCTTGTGTTAAATGATTGACAGTGATTTTGGGGATGCAATCTGTAATGTAGCATCAGTGGATAACTACTGTGGGTGAATATGTGCTTAGATTTATTTTTTAAGACAACTTGATACTCTGTAGCTGCACTGGTCTTTTGCTTGTTTCTTGGGTCTGCCTATTTAAATGTACAAATACAACAAACCACACTGTAAAAATATATCCTTGTAAAATATACTCACTAATAGAATATTGTAATTTTAGATCTGGTGAACAATGCTAATTGTAAAAAATACATATTAAAGAAAAAGTTACTTTAAATTTTGGTTAAAACATCATAATGTCCATGTATAACAGCAGATGAGCCATGCTAAACACCAACAGCTTTACAGCTGTCTGCTCATGCTAATTTCATTTTTTTTTTTTCTTTTTCGTTATGAGGCATTCTTTTGTGGCCCATAATGTGATTATATTCCATATCTCTGTATGTCCAAAAATTCTTGCTGTGTCTGTAAGACCCTACAGTCAGACACTTTGTGCATGTGTCTGGGGGTGCTACCCTGGGGAGAGACATGATACGATTTTTAAATTGTCTCTCATGGGGAGCTTCTTTGCCGCATGGTACTTGCTTCATGTGCTGTTTGATTTCAGCTCAGGCAGATGGGTTTTTCACCTCTTTTCAGTTTTTGGGGATTTTCCTCATCTCAGAGGGGCTGCAGCAAGGGTTTTGGGCTACCCTGGGGAGGATTCCGCAGGTGCCTGTCCACAACTGAGGCTCTGACCCACAGTGAAGCAGTGGCAGTTCTCTAGCCAGGGACAGAGAGAACCGAGTGACCCGGGCCAGAGGGGACAGGGAACACCGAGTGACCCGGGACAGCGAGGACAGAAACACCGAGTGACCCGGGAGAGAGGGGACAGGGAACACCGAGGGACCCAGGACAGCGAGGACAGGAACACCGAGTGTCCCGGGCCAGAGGGACAGGGAACACCGAGTGACCCGGGACAGCGGGGACAGGGAACACCGAGTGACCCGGGCCAGAGGGACAGGGAACACCGAGTGACCCGGGAGAGAGGGGACAGGGAACACCGAGTGACCCGGGACACAGGGACAGGGAACACCGAGTGACCCGGGACGGACAGCGAGGACAGGGAACACCGAGTGACCCGGGACAGCGGGGACAGGGAACACCGAGTGACCCGGGACAGAGGGACAGGGAACATCGAGTGACCCGGGACGGACAGCGAGGGCAGGGAACACCGAGTGACCCGGGACAGCGGGGACAGGGAACACCGAGTGACCTCGGCCAGAGGGACTGGGAACACCGAGTGACCCGGGACAGAGGGACAGGGAACATCGAGTGACCCGGGACGGACAGCGAGGGCAGGGAACACCGAGTGACCCGGGAGAGCGGGGACAGGGAACACCGAGTGACCTGGGCCAGAGGGACTGGGAACACCGAGTGACCCGGGACACAGGGACAGGGAACATCGAGTGACCCGGGACGGACAGCGAGGGCAGGGAACAGCGAGTGACTCGGGACAGCGGGGACAGGGAACACCGAGTGACCCGGGCCAGAGGGACAGGAAACACCGAGTGACCCGGGACAGCGGGGACAGGGAACACCGAGTGACCCGGACAGAGGAGACAGGGAACACCGAGTGTCCCGGGACAGCGAGGATAGGAACACCGAGTGACCCGGGCCAGAGGGACAGGGAACACCGAGTGACCCGGGACAGCGAGGACAGGGAACACCGAGTGACCCGGGACAGACAGCGAGGACAGGGAACACCGAGTGACCCAGGACAGCGGGGACAGGGAACACCGAGTGACCCGGGACAGCGAGGACAGGGAACACCGAGTGACCCGGGACAGACAGCGAGGACAGGGAACACCGAGTGACCCAGGACAGCGGGGACAGGGAACACCGAGTGACCCGGGACAGAGGGACAGGGAACACCGAGTGACCCGGGACAGCGAGGACAGGGAACACCGAGTGACCCGGGACAGAGGGACAGGGAACACCGAGTGACCCGGGAGAGAGGGGACAGGGAACACCGAGTGACCTGGGACACAGGGACAGGGAACATCCAGTGACCCGGGACGGACAGCGAGGACAGGGAACACCGAGTGACCCGGGACAGCGGGGACAGGGAACACCGAGTGACCCGGGACAGAGGGACAGGGAACATCGAGTGACCCGGGACGGACAGCAAGGGCAGGGAACACCGAGTGACCCGGGACAGCGGGGACAGGGAACACCGAGTGACCCGGGACGGACAGCGAGGGCAGGGAACACCGAGTGACCCGGGACAGCGGGGACAGGGAACACCGAGTGACCCGGGCCAGAGGGACAGGGAACACCGAGTGACCCGGACAGAGGGGACAGGGAACACCGAGTGACCCGGGACAGCGAGGACAGGAACACCGAGTGACCCGGGCCAGAGGGACAGGGAACACCGAGTGACCCGGGACAGCGAGGACAGGGAACACCGAGTGACCCGGGACGGACAGCGAGGACAGGGAACACCGAGTGACCCGGGAGAGAGGGACACACGGAACACCGAGTGACCCGGGACAGCGAGGACAGGAACACCGAGTGTCCCGGGCCAGAGGGACAGGGAACACCGAGTGACCCGGGACAGCGAGGACAGGGAACACCGAGTGACCCGGGACAGAGGGACAGGGAACACCGAGTGACCCGGGACAGCGGGGACAGGGAACACCGAGTGACCCGGGCCAGAGGGACAGGGAACACCGAGTGACCCGGGAGAGAGGGACACACGGAACACCGAGTGACCCGGGACAGCGAGGACAGGAACACCGAGTGTCCCGGGCCAGAGGGACAGGGAACACCGAGTGTCCCGGGACAGCGGGGACAGGGAACACCGAGTGACCCGGGACAGATAGCGAGGACAGGGAACACCGAGTGCCCCCCGCCCTGCTGGGCCTCTGGGTGAGGGTGCCGGCCCTGGCGAGCCGTCAGATCTCCATGTGCTGCTGCAGCTGCCCCGGGAGCTCTGCCTTCAGGCACGGATCTGTTGCTATCTGGTCCTTCGGTCCTACAAGCCCGAGCCGTCCCTGCTGGGCATGGTACCAGGAAGGGCATTTCCAGCATTTCGGGTCTCTTTGGTCGTGTGGCAGATCATGAATTTGTTATTTTCCTTTTTTTCCCTTGCCTGTTTATTAAACTGCTATTTTTTTAACTTGTATCTAGTCATACCTCATTCATCATGGATGAGAAGAGATTGCTTGGAATCAAGGAGGAAGTTACTAATTTCAGACTGCCCACCTCTTTAAATTGTCTCAATCCAAGACAGGCATTAAAAAATTTCCAGGGTCAAAAAGGCTTTTCACCTACTTGAAGATTAATTAGGTCTAACTAAAAGGGGAGTGTGTGACAACGGGCTGTTTTAGACTGTAACGGTAGTCTAGGTTTGTAATTTAGGGCTGCCTTTTGAACCTGGACTATTCCCATGTTTCTGTTTGGCTCTCTAGATTAAAAGCATTTTGCTGACCTGTATTTCACAAGCTTTTTATCAAAGGTCAGGCACATCAGTGGGTCAGGCACATGTAACTTTTAGGCCAGATCACTTCCATACTCCCTGCAACATCCTCAAAAGGCTATTGAAACTGATGCTGGATGCAGCTGCCCTTCTGTTAAGCTGTGGCAGCTGTAAGTAGATCACACTACCTGCATCTTATTTTTTTCCACCAGCAATCCTAAGCATTGATTGTGAGTGCCATGTTTATGCAGCTGGGATTCCTATTGTAGGTTGTTGGTGCCATGAAGAAGAGTCACCTATTCCACCACTCTGAGGACCAGAAAATTAACAAGGGACAGAGCAGACCTTCAGCCATGTTCAAACTTTCTTTGTTTCTTGGTACATGAAACACAATCCAACACCTCTTTTTAACTGGATGAACCAATAATTATAATAATAGCAGCCTAAAAAATTAGTCAGTAGTCAAAGTGAGGGTAGACAGTTTAAATAAATCAGGAATATTTGTAATGCATTGCATTTACAATTCTTTTCCAAGTAAATGGCTTTGTGTGGCAGCTAAGAACTCTATTTCAGAATCAATTTTTAAATTTCTTACTGAATTGCTCTTAATTCAATGGGGAAAAAATACAAAAAAAGTCCAAACTAACAAACAAAAAACCCACAAAAGTCCGAAAAGCCAAACACCACCCATCTTTGCCCCAACATTTGGATGAGGTTGGTTAAAATAAAGGTTACTGTAAAGGTAACTGAGCCATTGCTGGAACTTTTAAACTGCAGTGCTTTGTTTTGTTTGCATTTCCAGATATCTAAAGAAAATATGAAAATTGGGCACTCCAGACTTTAATAATTTTGTAGACTACACAAAAATGGTGCAAACACAGAGAGCTTTTTGTTTTCATGACCTTTTGTACCATAAACATACAAATTAATGGTAGTCTCTCCACTGACAGATCTTTTCTGTCTCTTTCTCCCTAAATGTACATTTTACAATTACATTCTAGAGAAGCATCTAAATGCAAATACATGTGCCTGCAAACATACTTGTCTTAATCATTGCAGAAGAAAATGACACAAAAAAATCTTGTATATGCTTACATGTATACCTTATTTTTATTGCTAAGGAAACTGGGTTGGGTTTTTAATTTCATATTTTATTTTGTATTTCTTTGTTTCATAATTTTCCTGATTAAACTGGCAATTCTAGCAAAATTGTACAGACTGCTAATGTCAAAACAATTCTAAATATTACCATGGCACAGGTAGCTGAAAAACAAAACAACTTTAAAAAGCAATATAAATAAAAGCAATGGGTAACTTTTCAGATGCATTTCCCACAAAAATGGTAAAAAGGGACACAGAACATTTATAGATGTAAATGAAAATAAAACCTCAGAATCTATTTTGATTCAGTTCTACAAGCATTCCCTGATTATTGCCAAGTGGCACTGAATTCAATAATCTAGACAGATTAGTGCAGTACTCCTATTTTCAGGGATCCATCTGGTATTGTGGCAGTTGCAGCTCATCAGATTACTGCTATGTCCCAGCTATGTAAAATGCATCAATGCTGCAAGAGAAACCTGCCCTGTGTACTTCAGTCACAATGTCAGGCCAATTGCTGGAAAAATATGTATTAACTTATTTTCAATAATCATTATTTACAATTAATTCATGAACAGTCATATCATGTTTAAATTTTACACTACCTTCTTGCATCATGTCTAATGAAGAAGTACTGACAAATTCAGAGACTGCAAAAAGACCTAGATAATATTGTAAGGAAAGCCATAATACGAAGATTTTATTCTTAAAAAGTAAAAATCCAAAACATCACTTACATCACCAACAAATGCCCAGCTGGGGAAGGGGAGGAGGAGGGGGCAGGCAGGTGTGGGTGTGTATTTGGGCGTGTGTTCCTCCTGCTGCAAGCACCAACAGCTACATCTAGTGGTTTTGGGCAGTATGAACAATTTACCCACAGCCAAACCATGTCTTAGGGAAGCATTTTGTATTCTCCGTTAAGGAGAAAAGTTAAATTCTTCTCCAGTGTAGAGCTTTGTAGCAGCACTGATGCTTCACTGAAAGTACTTTTTCCCCTCAGTTAATTTTGTGCTAACAAATCTATGGAGTCTGGAAGTTCTTTGTAAGTTTTCAGATGTATATTTGTAAAAGTTTCATATTCTATATTTGTGTATTTTCCTTAATAGTAGGCTAAATATGCATATAGATAAAAATAGAAATTTCAGATCCTAAGATTTCAGTTTTGTGGACTGGAAGTAAACGAGTTCAGGTAACTTGCTACAGGTTCATATCAGAGCATCATAAAAATAGTTAACTATCACATTGTTTCTAGACCTGGTAGATGAACCATAGATTAAAAAAACCTTCAAGTTTCCATAATATCAGGTATCCTGTTTTTCAGATATTCCAGAAGCACTTGCCTCAATCAATTAGAGGCAAACTTCCTATATATCAAACAATTTCATATAATGGTAATTTTATAATATGAAAAGAAAGTCCACACACAATCCTCCAATATTTTTTGAAAAACCAGTGTTAGCAGAAATAATTAGCAATATATGGTATTTATTCATATCTAGTTATTATTTGAAATAAGCAAATATTTGGAAGTAATATTACCAATTCAGAAATTAAAAGCATTCAATTTGTCAATAAACTCATTTAACTGAAATGTTCAGTGCAAAGAAAAATATGTTTAAAAACTCCTAATCATCCCCATAATTAAACTTACATGACTCCACAAAGAGTGAAGAGCTTCACTGTAAAATGGCAGAAATAGCAGAAGAACCTTTACAATTCAACTGGACTTCTTGAAGCTTGCCGTAACCTCCCAAGAAAATTCTAAGATCTTTGTTAGCTGTTTAGCAGCCAAGTTCTAGCATAGCTTAGAATATGGCAAGAGGTGGTTGTGGAAAAGAAGAAAGTGTTGAAATTTAAAATGGATAAAACTGAGCAATAAGAAATTAAAATTTTTTCTTCATACATTACATTCATCAACCATCTTGAAAAGTCATCTGCCATTTTTTATAATGACCTACAACCACTTTATGTGGATAAGAGGGAAGGACTAAACAGAGTTTGAAAGAGGCAGAATAAGTTTAATTGCCAAGTTATTACTGCCAGTCACAAATGCATGTTATGTAATACTTACTACCTGCAACTCCTCAGAAAAATTCTGTTGGTATCACAGCGATCAATTTGATGCAAAATTCAGCACAGCATAATCAAGGAATGTAAAAGATCTAATTTCCACCTTTATTCAGACAATGCTAGAAATATTATGATTCATTGGTTTGTGAAGAATAGCATAGGAAACAATAATAAATATAGTAATGGGCACCTTGCCACCGCTTTTGTAAATCTCAACTCCTTAGAAGCAGTGCACTTAGCTTTTCTATATTTGGCCCCACTGAATGAAGGAGGCACTTGATAAGTATAGAAAACAAGACATTAAAACTAAAGCCCAGATTTTAAAATAACCTTTTGTCTACATTTTTCCAATAATCTGAAGCAAAATGGGCATACAATAAAAGCACAGAGCAATTGATAGAACTGGGCACAAGCCGCCTCGGAATGGAGATGGAAAACCAGCCTAATTTCCCAAAACAAATTTATGTCATTTTATCTTTATACTAGATAAACACACAGGATTGCTTAGCTGTATAACCTTGCCATAGCACCTTCTGTAGTGGTGCCTATTAGAAGATTAGAAGTTCCCCTTTCTTTGCCCAAGTCTGCTGAATAAGAGAGACATACCACATGATGGATGAGTCTTTCAAGCACAGTTTGTTGTAAACACCCATGCACATTTGCTACCGTTTTTAAGAGGCCTGGTGATGTGTTGGGTTTGGAGTTTATTTTCATATTTTACAACTGTGTCAGCGATTTGAGAAACTTCTCTCTGCCTCTCCCATTGAGAATACATCAGATAGTCCTTTTTTTCTACTTGTTCTTTCTGAAACCAGTGGGAAAAAATGGACACTGGAGCAGGGGGGAAATAGAAAACACCCGGTTTTCATGTTATGCTGGACTACTTTATCTCTCTTTATTATGGCAGTTCAGAAACAACGTCAGTATATGAGCTTCCGCTGTTTGTGGCTGAATTTCTGTTGAAATTCTGTCCCTTGTCCTTGTTCTCGAGAGTCACAAGGTGGCACCAGAGGTCAAATTTTTTTGGAAACGCCATTGGAAACTCATGCTTTTTCTAGCCTCCTGTAAATCTATTATTTGGTTTTTGAGGGCAAAGCCCAAAGGGTCAGATAAGCATTCACAGTGAAAGAGAACCTGTAGAATCTGTCCAATGCATACAGCAGATGGCTAATCATAAAGTAATAATAAATGAAATGTGACAAATGTAGCATTTCCAGAATATTTTATTTAACAGTTGTGAAAGAATTAGTACTATTTGAAGGAATGGTTTTCCAATATATTTCTTTTCCTGGTGAATATGCAGGGTGACTTTAATTTACATGTTTGTGTCAAAGCTGTGGCCTCTCATTAGCTTTCTGTTGGTAGACTACACGTGCACAATGATTTAAAAAATCGTATTTCAATGTTCTTGTTGCCTTTCTTGTGACCCTTTTGTCTCCCCAACTCCCACCAATTTGCAAGGAAACTCTCCTCATGAATTCCACTATGGCCTTTACTGTAAGGTATTTACTGACATCCCCCTGACACTTCCTCTTGATTTCACCACTGACCTCCCCTCCATCGCCTTTAAATGGCTGGATGGCCATTCCCATCGAGTGGATCACCATTCCTCACACATTTGAATGCAATTCAAATTCTAATGCACGACTTTCCAATAAAATCATATCTTACTGTCTTTGAAACATAATAGGCTACATTCCTTCTATTCCATGTTCACACCTGATCAAAGGGTTCTTTATTTTTGCAGCTTGTTATGAAATATCTGCCCCCTCTCAGAAGGACTATTCATAAATCGTGTTTCCCTAAAATAGAGACAAAAAATCCAGCACTGTGCCCCAGCAAACCTTCCTCTGGAAAGCCTGAATAAACACTAAGAAGTTCTTTACAATACTGTCACAGTTGAATTTTTGATTTTGAGATAACTTTAGAAAAATGTCTTTTTTATTTTGCCGTTTTTATTTTTCCTTACGCTAGTGCTTAATATCTAATATTGTTTGGGAAAACTGCAGTGAGAAAATTTGTAAATATACTTCCTTGGTACAAATCTGTGGACTTTTCCCATGCTTGAACTTCAGCACAGAGAGAAGCATGCTTCTGAATGAGTCCTTAGGGACTTATTAAAATTCACTTGCAGTGATTTTATGTGGCATTTTCTCCTTTGATGCAAAAAGATAGGGACAAAAAAAAATCAAAACAACCTTTGATTACTAGTCTTCTGTGGTAATCCATCTTAATGACCATCTGACAAAAGCTAGCATATTGTCATGGTTTGAGAGGAAGTGAGTTTTCTGGGATGCTGTGGCCACCAATAGGTGCTCAGATTTGAATATTGGCACCAGGTGTGGCCATTGAGGATATGGTGTGTTCTCAGAGGCACCTGGTGTGGCCTCTGAGAACACAGGGGTTAAAAGCAGAGAACTCTCAGGAAAAGTTTCTCTTGGGTTCCAGCGGGGAAGAGCTCACCCCAGCCCAGCGGCTGTGCAGCCATCTACCCCAAGGAGAGAGAGAGGGAGAGAGAGCGAGAGAGAGAGAGAGGGAGCGCGATGGTGTCTGTGCCAGTGCCACCTTGAAATTTGATAGCATGGCCGGCCGAAAAGGAGAAGGGGCGGTGGGAGGTGCGGTGAGAGGGTGCCCGGCAGAGCAGCGTGGGAGCTCTGGACAGGCAGAGCCTGAGATTTTTAACCCTTTTCTTGGATGATGGAAACCTTACAAATGCTGATCCTCCTGGAGTTGAATGAGGAGAGAGATAGAGATGAGATGAGGTAAGAGGAAATGGGCCACGAGAGAAGTGGAGAAGCATCTTGGGTGGGAGGAGGTGATGGAGTGGCCTTTGGCTGGACTTTTCTTGTACAGCCATGGATGGAACCATTTTTTCGTGTGACAGAGACTGCATTTAGGGGAAGGCAATGGCTTGGAGCCAAAGGAGTGCAGTGATGTTATGTGAAAGAGTGCATGAACAGAGACAACGGGGGAGGAGGGTGGTGGTGCCCTCGATCTTCAGTGGAAGAAGAAGATCTCTGCTCTCGAGGCCCCTCGACCCCAGGGGGTGAAATCTGGGGGGCACAGGTGTCCCAAAGGTGAGAGACTGTGCTTGTTTTTGGAACTGGGCAAAGCACCCTTAAAAAGAGAACCCTAGAAGCAGCTCTGGTCCATGTGCAGTGGTGAGAGCACTGGGCGTGGAAGGAAGAGGTCACGATGGCAGATATTCTCCAGGCAGTGCAATGAGTGACATGGAAACACATGAGGTTTCAACTGTGTTTCCTGGGGAAGCCTACAGTACAAGGACTCCTCTCCTCTTGATGAACTGAGAATTGATTATCTAAAGGGCGGTGATGGACCCTGGGTTGGTGATCTGAGGGATGTAAGTACTTGAAATTTGGTGGGGGGAGGAGGAAATGTTTTTGGAAAGTTTTCATTCTTTCTGTGTGTTTCTTTTTACATATAGTTGTAGGTTAGTTAATAAAGTTTTCTCTTCTTTATTTCTAAGTGGGGGCCTGCTTTGCTTATTCCTGATCACATCTCACAGCAGACACCAGGGAGAGGGTATTCTCATGGGGGCACTGGCATTGCACCAGCGCCAAACCGTGACACATTTGTAGACTTTTACTTATATTTCATCACTGATGCTGTTATTAATTTTCATTGAAAATTAAGATTTTTTGTGTTGATCCATTTAATTCTATCTCTCCCCTTTACTTTGCAGTATAGCTCTTTAAGACAAGGACTGTCCTTCTTGTTGCCAGGAAATTATCCTTCCATTTATGTCAGCATATCTAAAATTCTTTGGGGTTTTTTTTGTTTTGTTTTTCATTTAGAAGCACCTCTCATTTCTACTCAGAGCAGTGAAATACATTTCTACTTCTGGCAGTGAAATAGATGGTGCTCTGTTTCACAAGCTTTAACCTCAGTCCTATTTTTTGCAGTATGAAACTTTCCAGACTATAATAAAGGGCTGCAATTTTCCATGGCAATAAATAGATCACAACATTTAAAACAGTTGTGAAACAACCATATGAAAGAACCATATGAATGGAATTTTCTAAGTAACTTCTGTTTTTTAATTGTTTAAGGAAGTAGTTTCCTAACTGTACAGAAACTTTCGCCTCTCAGACAAGAGTGAACATCTAGGGGGACTGAGCTCACATGCAGTAAAACTGTGATATCTCCTTGATACACCACTACACAAACCAATCTGTCCTTTCCAAAACAATCAGCATTTGCATTTTAGAAGTAGACAAAAATAGACTACAAACAAAATGCAATTACCCCTGACTAAGATGCATACATACTTTAAAAAATAGTGAAATGCCTTAAAAGTAGGAGAAGTGCTTCAAATGCAGCAATGCACAAACATTTCCTCTGTTGTCTGGCAATGCCCCTGTAATCAGGTAACAACTGTCTTCATACTACTAACATGTTTAACTTCTCCTTTACTCTAAATTAAAATTCTACATGCTCCCTCATTCCCATTTTGAAGTTGAATAGTTAGGCTGGGCTCTCACAAAAGACACATTTCGGCTGAAACCCTGTTGCACTCTGCCAAAAAGAAATCTTGTGCAGATCAGAGCTGTACTTGATATTACTACATTATTTTTTAAGCTGTTTAGTGATTTTCCCCCTTACACACACTGCACTCACATAACTTGAGATTAAATGCAGAATAGCAGCAAAGGATATACAAAGTTACACATGGATGAAATTTATTTTTAAAAGTTTATTTGCTTAGCATAGATGAAAACTTTACCATTCTCATAAGTAATCATGTGAATAGAAACTTAGGGACATTCTTTCACTTAGGATAAATAACGGCAACCGGAAATAATGATGCTGTTCAGAGCAAGGATATTGAAATAAATCATTCTGGATTACAGGTTTTCAACATAATATGTATGTACTAAGTGCATTCCACAGAAACCTCTGTGTGTAAAGCCTGTATTTTACATAGACATGCAAATATAAAGATTTTCAGCAACTGGGCTTGAGTGCTTTTCAGGAACATGAAACTTAGTTATCACTTCCACATAAAGCCACCAGGATGGTTTCATAATCCCCTTTGAGTTCATCCTGTAAATTTAAGCATGAAAACCCGACAGTTGTTAGAATAATGGTCTCAAGTAAAATAAATTTCAATTAACATTCAATATACATTGATCAAATATCAGTGCTCCACCTATATAAATTAATCCCTTGATAAAACTCAAGTTAGCCACAGACTGAGCTGGAACCAAGCACCATCACTGAAGTTATTTGTATGATCTAGAAATAAATATATGCATTTCCAGAGTGGAGCACAGATAGACGAGGCCGGTAAAAATGTTGAGAGGTTTAGTGGCATAAGTGAGGAAGAGATGCATAGAAGAGTTTTATCTAAGATTTACTCTAACTAAAGGGAAACTTTCTTTCTTAATCAGCGGTGTCTAATGCTCACTAATATTAAAACACTGTTTATACACATTGTGTCTAGGAGCATCTCAAACAAAGGCCAAGAGTGCAGTGATACTCTGCTCATCATGGGATTGCTTGTTCAACTTGGTAAAAATGGATAATATGCATTAAGTATGCAGTGTAATTATTACATGCACTTCTTGTTTTCTCTAATTTTAATGTAGTTTTCAGATGTATATGAAAAGTGTAGCCAAGCTATGCCTCAAGACATTTGGATGCAATCACCACTTTGGAACATGATGAGGTGGTGTAATTACATACCAAATTACAGGTAATACACATGCTTAAGGAAGATTTGAAGTGACCTATGGCACCAAACTGAAAAAGTAGCTGACATCAATAAAAATCCAAAAGGCATTTTCATACATATAGGGAGTATGATTCTACTCCAATCAAGACATCTTTTTTTTTTTTTTCAGTAATGTCTATTACTCTCCACAAAGATGCTTTGCCAGTTTAGCTTTCTTCGAGTCCCTCGCCACTTGAATTGTCTGGAAAATACATTGGGTGGTCAGTCCCTTTTAACAAAATATTTCTGTTAGTTTAACTCATTTACTTAGGTCATAGGGGAAACAGGCCAAATACATGTTAATAAAATTAAAAATTCATTTGCTGGAGTACCCTAAATGTTAAAAGCCAATATCCAGTTGAGCCAAACACCTCTCTTAGAGCTGTCATGGCAATCATCTCCACTCTCCTACCAAGGGCAAGAATTTGGGGATATTGTACTCTCCTTTCAGCTCTTGGATGCTACTGTACGGTGATATCCTGAGACTTGGATTCTAGTGTAAGGTGATATCCTTACAGAGACATTCATCACTACTAATTCCACAGCTCTTTCAACAACGACTTTGACCTGGAAAAGCAATTAGTCTCCCAGCCTGTGGGCCATTGGAAGCATAAGGTATTTGTCTACAATGAGCTGTGCAGGACAAACTGGTGACTGAGGAGCAGAAAAGTTAACAGATCTTTCCTGGACTTCAAAAATCATCTGTCTGCTTTGTGTTTCACGTGTCACGTGGGAGAACACCTACCATGATGGCTTGGCGGAGGGAGATGCCATACAGACTCTTGTAATAGCCTTTGATCTCATGCATATCCACCTCATGGCGCGAAACCATGATTCTGATGAGGTCTTTGTGCCGGGTCCCAGAACCCTGTTAAAACAAACAAAGAACAGGGGAGAAAAAGGAGGGAAAAGAATTATGCTACTTTTATCACTGAAATACTTTTTGATCAAGTTCCTTAGGTTAATCCATCAGACTTCTTCATAGATGAACATATCCCTTTCCTTTTCCTTTAGTATCTCTTGTAACAGGGAGGTATCATATCTGCCCTATGAGCACAAAACACACCTGATCGGCTACCTCCACCCTGTTGTTTTACAGTTTTTAGTATTTTTAGACATTTCTTTAGCTGTTTCCTAAAAACAGACATGTCCTTCACTGTGCTTGCTCGACATTAGGGACAGCCTAGACTTTACTGCCTTTTTAAATTACTCTTTTAATAGCGCAGTGATCTGCATTTTCATAATGTTTCAATTAATTTTTCCCATATGGCTCCTAACCAAGTCACAGGAGTTATGACAATACCTATATACTGGACTGTTTCATGATCATCAGCTGTCTCACTAACATGGGCTCCAAACTTGCCAGAAGGATCATGAATTTCTCTTTATAGATTATCCTTCCCAATCACAAGTTTCCTGCTAAGATCTATAACTGCTCTCCTTTTCCCTTCTTACTATAATTGTTGTTTCGTAAGACGGGTTCCAGTCTGCTTCCTGTCCCTGTAACAGTAAAAGATATGTGTGGATGGACAGATGCCCTCCTGAGCATATTACAGCAAACAGACAACTCCTTCAACAGAAAGGCTCCAGTTTCAAAGGAAGGAATAAAAGGAGAGAGAGAAATACTCTGAATTTCCCTCTGCAGGCTTTTTCTACAACAAAGGGCCTAGAGACCTCTAGCTAACTTTTTATTTTTCAGCTTATAAAGCACCTCATGTTTACAAAGAGATCATCTTTTTTTAGATTACCTTCATTGCCAAATGGAGTTTTTCTGCAAAGAAAGCTGGCTTGCTTGTGGCACACTTTACTGTAATGAAGCAATGAGACAAAGTCACTTCCGCTATACATGTAATAAAAGTATAATAAAACACTTTCAAAACCCTCTCATTTTTCCTACCCACATACTCTATTTATGTACTTCTTTATTACTTTTCTTCATAATGTATGAGGACAGTAAGATCCTTTCCACTGTTTACTCAGAAAGCAATTCAGTCAGGGGAGAATAATTACCATAAAAACAACACATTTTTCCCTAGTTTACTGCCCTAAAATTAATAAAGGTGTTGCAATTCCCAAGAAGAAAAATGTGAAAATATTTATGCCTCCTATAGCAGAGCTGGAAGTTGAAATCTGATATTCTGTAAACCCAGTTGTCGTTCAATTTTGATGTTAAGAGCAATCTGATGAAAATTATTGTTTTATCCAAAGTATATTTGACTGTGATACAAAAGCTAAGAACAAGATGAGGGCCCGGTTCCCAATCACATCCCTGATCCACTGGTAAGAGGGAGTCCCTTCCTTACCTTACTGTTCATGAACAACAGTCACTAATTTTGTATGAACATTTGCTTGAACAAAACCACTGAAGGAATGTTTTTTAATGTTTTTAATAACCAGTATTATAAGTATTCTTGCAACATGAAACTTAGAGAAGAGTGGCTTTGGTTGAAGACGGGTTTAAAACTATTGCATTTTTGATACAAACTGTAACTGTTTTGACAGCATTTTTGGCATACGGGTTTCTTTTAAAGCTATTGCTGTGTTGAATAGCTCATCTCTTCCCATTAAAAGACCCTTCCAAATATTGGGAGAGGTATTTCTACTCATTCATCAACTTCAACTTATTTTAGGTGTGTCAATTAAATCACAAAGACTAGATTAGACTTTACAAGGTATTATTTAGCCAGCTCAGTGAAGCAGGGTAAGTACAGAACAGTTTCTGATCAGAGCAATTATGGCAAAAATAAAAGGTTTAGTCAGAACATACAGTAGGTTTCAATGTGCAGAACCACTTACCAAGGGCAGTGAGGCAATTCTCAATATCACCTTTCAGCTCCAAATCCAGTACCTTGTTCATGTCATGCTTGCTGTATTTGGAGTACTTCTGAAAGACTAAATAATGAAAAGAACAGTGTTCTCCCTGCTCTGTCTCTGCCCTATTCTGTCCTCACTGCTGCAGCAGAGGACTGTTTGTGGGTCATCCTTCTCACATTCTTTAGACAGCACAGTGTAAAGAGCAGTGTAACTGCATGCCAGGCACTGCTGATAGAGTCGGCATACGGAATGGGACTTTGGTAGGATGGAAGGGTTCACTTCCTATTAGCTGGAGTAGGGGTGGCCAACTGACTGGCCCAGAGCCTGTGACACTGTGTGATAGCCCCCTGTCTAGGGGAAACTGGCTAAGAAGCAAGACTGCTTTGGGGAGCTGCCATTGCTTGGCACTGTAATCACAACCCAGCTGAGACTTCAGATTTTTTAATAGCCTAAATGATATTGCTCATCTCTGCTACTGAACAAACAGCTAGGCTGCCAACCACACCCTTAGTCTGCAGGCATACTTCAGTGTCTGGATAATCTGCATCTTCTCTGAATTCATGAGGAGACAATGTTCAAAAATCAACCCAGAGAAGCACGAAGCTTTGTTCAACTTACCCCTTCGAAGATGCGGGTAGCTTCTCGTAGTAAGAACAGTCACAAACACACCAATATCTGTTCCTTTCCTTTTCTCTCCTGCTTCATACAAGGCCTTTCATAAAGAAAAGAAGGTCACAAGGTCAATATCAGAATAGTAAAATTCAAACAGGAATACTGTATTTTGGGGGCCATTGCTTGTTAGTAATGAACACTGGCCCTTGATCCCATCCAGATCAAAACTCTACATCAGACTAACTCCAGCTCTGTCAAATAACACTTCATACTTCACTTATATCTTAGTAGTACCTAGAGAACACTATGCAGACAGAAAACATGTTTTCAGACATTTCACAACCATCATCTAGCTTTCCTGGGTGTACTACATTCTTGAACAAAGTTATTTTTCACTTGTCATGACAGCAGTCTGCACGAAAGCCTCAGGACTGGTAGGATTTCATAACACTGACTAAATTATCTCTGCAACTATCTGGTGCAATATGTAGGAGAAACATATCTATTAAGTACTTCCTCATCTTTCCAGGACCCACTTTTACTTCCAGGGAAGTAAAAAAATAATCAGTATCCTCAATTTTCCTCACCTCCTCAAACCTCTCTAAGGGTAAAAATAAAAGACCTCCACAAAGCATGAAGATTTAACACTCTGCATCAAAAGAAACAGTGATGAACTTCTGAACTTAGGAAAAGTATTAATTTACCTTCATAACCAGGGCTTATGACAGAACTAAACTCCTTATGTAACAGGAATTAAAGCAGTATTTCTCAATGGCCTTTTCTTGGCTGTGTTTTTTTTAAAAATCAATTTGAAGTCATCTAAACTTAAATTGTAACTGTGATGTAACATTTTGCTGGTGAAAACTCAGCAAGGAATGCTGAGTTTTATCAAGATTTTAGCGAAGATAGTCCCGCTAATTTGGAAGAAGAAGAAGATCAGATGCTTATTTTAGAATTATTGAGAAAATGACTGTGAGGTTTACCAATAATCTTGAAACATCCATCACTAAAAAGCAATACCATTATCTAACATACTGTGGAGTTCACAATGGCCAGTGTATGGTAGCTGATCTGAATATAGATGAGCACACCCTTGTTCCTTGATTCAAGAACTCTTTTATACAGAAGCAAGACTGGGTCTGATTCCTCCACCTGTTGACTTGAACTTCAAATGGTCTTCATGCTTTTCATTAACTAGACGAGGTCCTGCAGAAATGTTTCTGAAGCTAGATATAAGGGTGAAGATCTAATTTCCGTCATATAATTAATTTTCATGAATTTTGTAAAATACTATCTCCTCAGAAATGATTGCTATATGACATTGAAGTCTGTCAGGACTGCAATGCAGAGGGTTCAGACAGCCAGAGGAATCTCAAGAAGTCAGAAGAAATTCTGCAAAGTGCCAATGACCTTACCCTGGCATCATTGTCAGCAAGCTCATCATTCACGTGAGGGTTTTCACATCGGTCACCCTACATAAAGAAATAAATAAAATTTCACTGGTATTCACAATCATTCAGTTCACTAAAGCTCAACATTTGAGACTTCTGCAGCACCACTCTCATACATAATCCAATACATAACTGGAAATAGGTGCTGTTACATGAATCATCCTGTGAATAAAACTGTTTTATTTGTAATTAGAGAACATACTTCTACAGACATCAGTGACTTATTCCTTAATTCCTGCCTAAAAATCCACAGGAAGTATTTGTTTCTTGACATAAAACTACAGGCTTCAAACCTGTGACCTGGTCCCTGATGATCATTCAATAGACTCCTTTCAAGTTGATTTGAAATTTAAAATGGGAAGTACAAACCATGCACATGGATGTATCAAAAAATCATCCTGTATGCAAGTACAAGATTCATATACATACGCTCAAAAATCAAATATTTATTCATTTTAAAAGGGTATTTTAATTGTGAAGATCCAGTGTTGGAACTCATCTACTTTTGAATGCAAATATACGAAATACTTCATCTACTTGTTAACTCCCTGCCCTTGTCCCATTATCTAACTACCAGAACATTCATTAACAAGAAAGAAAAGAACTTTATTTCTCTAATTTTAAAAATATATTCTTTTTCTAGTCAATTGACCTGACAGTATGCCTGTTATTTTTTCTAGTGCTTAAATATAACACAAAAAAGTCTTAAAAGCATAACTGATTAAAAAGAAATATTGTTTTACAATAAAGTTTTTAAAAGGCATTTGAGATAAAATCTCATTATATTTTGTTTAAGGACAGTTTCTAATGGTCTAGGATTTGAGAGTTTAAAAAAAGCAACATAAATAAATAAATTTTGCCTAAATCATTATTCATTACACATCTCTCTAAGTAGTCTTGAGAACATTGATTTTTGATTATAGATATTGTCACTCAAAATGCTTAAGCATAGCATACCTTGGCTAGAGCAACCAAAGCCTTTTGAAAGTCTCCAGATGTGTCAGAGATGATGTCTTGTGTCAGATCTCTCTTCAGCACTGCAATCAAATAGTTTATTTTGAAGTTATCAACTAAGTTGTCTACATAATCCTTAAAGGTCCCATCAAACCACTCTGTGATCTTCTTCAGTACTTTCTTAATTTTCCCACTTTAAAATGCCCACTAGAAATATGGTTTTCTTTTAATTTGGTTTCAAGTAAAGGAATTTATTTATAAGATGTCCTTTAAATCCTGAGATGTGCTTGAAACTGGAGGTTAAACCTAAAACGTGCTGACAAGTGTCCTTCTCTAAGGTCTTGTGGGTAGCACTGTCTTGGGTTTCTGCTTGTAAAATACACAAACCTTGTTTTGAGCCTTTTTCTTTTACATCCTTACTTCTGGCTGCTCTTATCAGTATTGAACTCAAACACAAAATTCACCCAAAAAATCAAGCTTTTAATATAGGCATCTAAGAAGAAATGTCTTGGTAAAAGTTACCTCATAATCTCAGAAAACAGGATTCAATTAGACAATACATAGAGACACCACATTACATTGTAGTAATTTCTTCAAGTGACTTCCCCCTGCAGTTCACTGGCTGCTCCTACTGCTAACATGTCTGTGTTGCTGACTCAGTAAGATTTTTTTTTTCAAGCCTATGCTTTTATCTTAAAATATCAGCCAAGGTTTAGTTACGGGTGAAGAAAAGCAGCTTGTCTTCGCATGCATCCAAGAAAACATCTGAATGTATGACTCCACAATCCATGAGACCACCACAATCCCAGCAGTGGTGATGTATCCTTTCCTTCACTATTGGGATTGACATAGTTCAGCAAAAGTCACCCTGATCTCCCTCATAGCAGCCCCGTCAAATTTTTGTGAAGCTTCATTTGCCTCCCATTTTGTTCTCAGCTCCTCATACTAAGAGAGGTTGTGAACCCAATGTGTCTTCTATAGGATTATACAATGGTATAACTTCTTTCTTGCTTCTTAATACTTCTTTCTTGCTCTGAATTACCTTCTTTGTAGTATCTGCTGGCTTCTCTGATCTCTTGGTTGTTTCTTGAGGCCAGAATCTCAATTAAGGTATCTTCATCAGTTCCAAGCCCCTGATAAAAGTGATTGAAGTTTTAGAGATGTTATTCCATAGAACAAACTTAAAATTTGTAACAGAAATAAGATGAAAATCATTGGCTTGGCTTTGAAGACACCACATGGAATGAGAAATAAAAATTAAACATGTTTTGCTTCTATATTATGTAATTTCAGCTCTTTTAGAATTAAATTTTTATCACATTCAATACACTGGTGTCAAAAGGAAGTGCTAAAAGGATCAAACAGTGCACATGAAATATAAGAATGTAAAATCTATGAAGAAAAATCTATCTTCCCTTTTTTCTTTCTCCTATGTAAACACTAATGTGCGTGCTATGGCTCCCATTAACAATCAGTTTTCAGAAGGCAAGAAGGAGTTCATTCTCTCAAATGAATCTCCTCTAACTCTGACATTCAGCAGGGATTACTGGGTCCTGTTCTCATAAACTGAGTTGCCAATACAAAAATTTTATTTAACAAAATGAAGTTAAAATAAAGATAATACACAAACCTTGAAATCTATGTCCAGTGTTATTTACAGGCCTTGATCAGTACAAATGTTCTCTAGCTAGGAAAGTTCTTTGAAGATTTTGCCTTACCTTCATAGAGGCTCTTAATTCTTCAGCATCAAATTGAGCTGGAGTTTTCAGCAAAGCCACAGCAACATCTTCTAGATGGCCTTTCAGAGCTTTTTTCAAAGCCTCCTCTAGACTCTGTTTCAGGAAGAATAAGAAAGACACCAAGTTAATGAATGGTGGAAGTGTAGCTGGTGTTCAGTCGCAGTCCAAACATTAGTCTGGCCTCTGATCAATCTAAGTCTACATCATTCCTATATATAACAGAAAGAATTATGAAGCCCTACTTCAAGTTTCAAATTTGTCACATTTGACACTTTACATTAATTTAAGTGTCAGGCAGGGTTTTTCAGTAAGTATTCTGGAGTGCTTTCACACACTGCAGTTCAACTGCATTGAAATATTTACAGCATCAGAAGAAGACTCTCAAAACAGGCTGCTCGTTCTTCAGAGAAGATAATGTCATATTACTCTTACAATTATGGCTGAGTTGTTTGTTTGTGTAACATTTGAACTCATTGTTTATTGCATAAAGTTTGAAGTGAACATATGTAATATCACCCTAAACAAAACCACAAGTTCTGAAGGTAAAGGCTATATGCTAATTTGACCTAAATTTAAGTGGGGTGAAAAAAAATTAAAATCTGGTTTATTCTACTGTCTATCCAAAACTGTTCTAAAATCACTAGAAGCCCTTCCCTGTAACAGCACTGGTAGGTTTGTGGAAGAGTGTTACGGTCCTACAATTCTCCTATCCTACTCAGTATTCTATCTTTGCTCATCTATACCATTTGAGCCAGGAGAAACTTTGATAATCTGAGTGAAAATTAAGCTTGGTTTGATATACTTTACCTTTCCTTTAGCCTGCTGATAGGCAGCTTTGATCTGCTGACGCTGAGCATTTGTTCTCTTGGTCAAGATGTCAATGATGGTGCCTTCATCCACACCTTTAAATAAACAAAAAAAATTCCAATATATTGAAAATATATACATCATTAAGCCAGTTAAATTATTTTATCTGCTTTATTTCATATTATGATTTCTTGACAAACTCAAAATTCAACCAAAGGAAAAGTTGTTATTGTCTACAAACTAACAAGATTAGTTATGTAGCTAAGAAACCAAATAAATAGATCCATGTAGGGCACAGAAATTTCATACAAGAAGTCTTAGACTGTTCTGAGTGTAGATCTTCAACTAAACTGAAAAAACCCTAAAAAACCCCAAACAAACAGAACCCACATTGAAAAGTAAATTAGATGACATTCTCCTTTAATCTCAGTAAGTCAAGCTGAAAAATCTTTGGAAGCACAAAGTACCAAATGTGATTTTCATTAAAAGTGAGATATGTAACGGAAGTATACAATATATTATCAGCATAATCATTGTCTCTTGCAGGAATTCTATGGAAATCAAGCCAAAAAGTATTAGTATGGTATGTTGCAATATTATTTCCTTCCCTAGAATTTACATTTTTTCAATCCTTCCTTCAACATATTCAAGAACTTTAATATAGCATTAAGATCTGAAAGCATAATACAAAGTCAGGCTATCAAAGAGTTGAGATTCTTCACCAAGTGACATAATTTAATGTATTGCTAAGCTTTTAAAATCATCCTCTCCCACTTGTCACTGCCTCTTGCTCCCATATTTTATTCAGTGCTATTCTCAAAATTTTCTAAGGAAGAGTCCTAATGTAGTAAGTTAAATATTTACTCCTCTTACCTTTTACAGTAATAGCTCTGTCCAAAGCAACAACATCAGCTGATGGATCAAAATTTGGGTATGTCTGTACTCCACGGATACCTTTTGAGCTCTTCTGCAGACAGAAAATAAAAAGTAAAATTTAAAACAGAAACAAGAAAAATATTGCTCTTATCAAAGAATATTTTTAGTCTAGAAGCAGTTTTGAATGCCCAAATAAACTACGCATTTGGGATTGCCCTTTATCATCAGGGAACATACAGCTTTGTAGCTAAGGTAATTGAACAGGTTCAATAATGGACATGCATTGGATCTATTCCTTTCACAGCTCTCATATTAAACAAAAAAGTATTTCATAAATTGGTTTAGGTACCTGAACATCTATATCTTAGTGTAAGTTGGATTGCATAGGAAAATAATTAACTATCATAATTAGGAAATTATGCTCAAATTTTAAAGACTCTAAACACAAAATTAAATTCTACAGGCACTTCCAGTAAAGTGTTATTTTCTTTGCTTATCTTATGCAAACTGACTGTGTTATCACATTGCAGGTGTCCTCAGCTGATTCATATCTAAGCTTTCAAACATTTCTTGCATTCAGGATCTCGGGTGCGTGTCCAAGCCTAACCATGCAAGGAAGTGGAGACCTCTTGCCCAGCCTCTTTGAAACTTTGGACACAAGCCACAGCCTTTGCAAAACATTGTCCACTAGCTGATTTTGGTGAATCTGCTCCTACATGGGCACTCCCTAGTCAATGTCTGAAGATCTCTGGGAACTGTACATCAGATCATTTGGCTTGTCCTATGTCAGCAACGTGACACATCAAGTTACAGGTAGGACTAACAGCACTAAATAACTCATACAGCACTCACCTCAACAGCACCAAATAACTGATTTAAATACTATTAACTGATTAACTACTATTACAGAATTATAAAATGCTCAAAGATTCTTGGAAGAAAGATTTATAGAAAATTCCCATTGTTGTGATATGCAATGAGGTGTCTTATTAGAAGACACCACTAGTTTAGCTGGATGATTCAGAATCTCCTATAGTCTTACTCTTGTTTCAAAAACTAGTATTTCAAGTTTTTTTAATCCTTTGCAATCAAAATAAAATACCCCAAAAGAAAGGGCAAGGTTTTATGAGTACATATTTTACATACAACAGTTTGCATTGAATTTTGTACACTTCTAGCATCTGATAACTAAATGCTCGTCTCCCTACACAATTGTCTCACTAGGAGTTGTAAGAGAGCAGACAGACTGCTTACTTAAATCTCTAGCATTGAGATACTTAAACGTCATATTTAAATATCTTATTTAAATCTGGGCATCTTTAGTCTCCAGCATACTTTTCAAGAGATCACAGTGTCTTGTCTGCTAAGTCAACAAAGGAGTGGGAGTGTCTCACTGCCTGTTTCTCAATCTTGCAGGCTAGATTTGTATGCTGGTTTCCATGCCAAACTTATCTACCAGCAATACAGAAGTCTCTGTAACCACTGTAGCCAAGAATGACTCAGGACCCTGGGAATGGAATTGGAATAGGACGGTGGAGCCAAAGGTTTGTGCACAAAATGTTATGGAGTGAAATTACAAAATCTGCAAGGGCCTAGAGCAGAAAACTTTTGTTTACAGAAATTTGCCCTAGAAAATTTTGTTTTCAAATTGTAAGTTTTTTTGGGAACTTGTGTGATTTCACAACGTACTGCTTTACCTTTGCTTTCATTTCATATCTCCACCTCATTATTACAAAGATTCTCCATATCATCCTAGCACAGTAACTCTTGACTCCTCACAACCTATCTCTCCCTTCTAATGTATAACCATACTCATTGAGGTTTTTTATTTCATGTTATGGCTTGTTCAACAATGAGCATGACATATGATATGAAAGCTAGGATAAATACTAGTGACTTTACTTCCTCCTTTACATTCCTGGGTTCCAACTCATGGCTTCCTAGACCTCAGCCAAAGAGTCCCTGGTTTTTTCACATACACTACCTGGACACGTTCATACATGTTCACACAACTCAGCATCAGATTAGTACATTAAAGAGGCTGATCTGAGTCAGTCAGTGACTGGGAAAGACAGTTTAATCACACTAACTAGCTCTGCTGAGGAATTGATAACTGGACTGAGAGGTGCAAATAAGGGTAATTTTTCATCCTGTAGCAAACTTCCTATATTATATGGTTACCTTGGGCTATAAACTGCAATAAAATTAGGTTCTGGTTCTAATCTGCTAGAGTTTTGCCATTGTTTTCCCTCCATTTGCATGTTCAAAAGATGATGTTTGGCTGTCTTTAAACCACTTGTAAGACTACAAGCAAATAAACATGGTGGTCTCAAAAGCTGATAATACTTACAATACATTCCTGCTCCTGGTTGTCAATGAACCATGCCTGCTTCAGAAATTCTGATACCATAGCCATGTTGACAGAGTTTCTGGGAAGAGATGCATCAAACAATTTATCATCATTTTCAGCATCAGTGCAACTCAAGATTTCCTACCCTCAAAACCACCTCTCTAGCACAATGACCTGTCGTGGTTGATGTCCCACATGGTAACTGGCCTGTGCTATTGGAGGCAGGTAACTTTGATGTTTCATGAGTGATGTGATGCTCCACAGCTGCTGGCTCACCCCTACATTCCCAGCTACTTTCAGAAATTTTAGATAAGAACAGCATTAGTACTATGTATGTGCTTATGGTAATACACTAGCATTAGCACTTACTTACAAAGGGAAGTTACCAGAAACCAATTAGTTTATGTATCATCTATGCCCATTTAGTTTGATCATTTTGAAAATCACTGGTAAGCAAGGGTTCTTGTCCCATAATTTACAGACGTAGAGTTCTTGTGTATTATGTTAGGGAAAAAGAAATGCCTTGTTAATATACTTTCATGTAATTTCCTTGACTAGACATTTTTAAGCAAGATGAGTAAATCTGGATAGTTTAATATACATTGCTCTTTTTTACATATTTTCTACAATTTCTACATAATAATAATAAATCATTATCAATTTAAGAAGAGGAAATAAAAATAAGTTTTGCTTTTTACCACTCAGAAAGAAAATCCACTCAGCTTTCCCAAAAGTCACTATGCAGAAAAGGAAAAAATGAGAGGTGATGTGACATTACTCAAAAATAATGAATAGGTTGCTTCATAACAACTTCTGTTGCTGGTGTGGGGAATATTCTGTTTGTTAACTGAAATAGTGAGGAAATAGAAAGAAGAAAGAAATGTTTTATCAAATAAAGTTATTCAAACTGGATTTTTTTAAAAAACTCTTCCTCAGCAAGCTCTAGGGAAGACTTGGTTTTTAAGCATACATGTAAGCAATGACTAGAGATAGTGTTGCTGAGTAAACAAGACTGACTTTGAAACCGGTGTTAAAAAACAAAGTTCTGTTTGCAGTCTTGGAGTACAGATCATATACACAATTATAAAAAATTATGTTAGTTATGCTGCTAACACATCCTGTCTGTCCTGTAGGAAGGACAGAGACCAGCCAGACTTGATACAAGTTGAAGACCAGGGAGTGTAGCTGCAGCCCAGCTCTTTCTTTCCTTCACAGCAAAACTGTAAAGCTTGCTTCTGTACTCAGCTACCAAAAAAGTGACAAATACCTCACACAGTCTGCCTGCAGCTCTCTCCAAGGTAAGAGCCAGCCATATTCTCTCTTCCCCAAAAAACTCTTGCTTTTGTTTCCTTCCCTCAGGAAGGAATTTAGCTCTGCCTGTGCTGCCAGAAAAGCTGAAACTGATTTAAAATCTGTATTTGTATGCTATTTAGAGTAGGTCTCAACTGGGTAAATAATGGACAGAATATTCAGTCAGATTTAAGGATCAGCTTTTTTGACCTACTATTTATTCAGGACCAGAAAAGGATGCTCACATCACAATTGCAACCTGCACTTTTCTCAAGCTGTCAGAGTGACTCCTGCACCCTTTTGTGGACTGAAGTTAGCAGGGGCAGAGGAAGCAGTATGGTGCCCAAAATTCTGCTGCATTTTGTAGCAGCACACATGGAGGCCACATGCAGGGGATGGGAACACTTCAAGTCTCCGTACTGGGTACACTGAGTCATCAAGGCTGGCATGTCCTGCTATGCCTGCTGACTAACTGATCCACAGAGCAGAGAACCACTCCAAACTAAACAACAAGATTCAGTCTCCCAGCACCAGATCTGAGAAGAAGTGTGTTTTTCCTGATAAAGTAACCCTATTCAGAGAGAGCTAGCTTCAGGAAGCACATCCCTTTCTTCTACATATTCCCACACCCACCTGTGACATCAAGCTCTAAAGGTTTCCATGCCTTTGGGGCTTGCTGAAGCAGAAGGCTACTAGACTACACTAAATTGGGTTTATTAAGCTTCTAAAACTTCATGTCTTTTCTGGCTTAAATGATACAGTGAGAAAAAAAGTCTGTGCCTTAAAAACTTTTAATTTTTTTTTCTTTTGAAATAAAGACACTGGCATGCAGATCTATCTATTTCCATCTAGTAAAGAAATAATGAAATTTTAATATAAGTCAAAGTAGCCAACAACCTTGGGGGAAGCTGAAGACCTTAGTCTGCTTAAATTAGCTTCGCCAGGTAAGAAACCAACTTAATATAAAATTCTTCTTCTGCTTTGAAAGAAACTACAGCCGATAAGAGAAAAGAAGACTGGAATCTAGGAAGACTGCCAGTCCCCTGATGGAGGCAAGGTCTTGCCCAATACTTTGTTCTGCCACTCTAAAAGGCAAAGAGATCATGTCAACAATACGTACATTTAGGAGGGATACATTCAATCCAAATACCACTTTAATGTGGTATTAAAAGGACTAAAGCTACTGATTCCCAGTTGGAACGACCAACATCACAATGGGATTGCAAAAGCAGACAGACATCCAGACTTAAAGCCCTAACTATTGCTTCACAAAAATCACCACAATATTGCTTTCTACCTGGCTCTTAGTCCCCTGAAGATGCACCCTTATACAGGACCAATAAAATTTTTAACATTTTGTGAAAATGCTTTATTAAACATATTTATATTTTAGATTTAGATTTTTACACAACTAGATTTTTACACTACAGTCTGTGTCAAATGACAGCATTTTTATATGCTTATTTAACCATATCATGAAGCATGTTAGATGCCTGGTTACTTTCAAAGGCTCAGTAACAAGATCTTGATGTAAATTACAATCATGTCACCCAGTAAGAAAAATAGGCAGGAAATCTAATATAGTCATTTACTTTGCAGTGGAAAATCTGCTGAATATGGAAACATCAGAGAGAAAAACAGCCTCATCCTTGTAAAATTCTATGGAAAGATTTAGCAGGAAGAACTCCAGATGATACAGCTTTTACATGGCTTTTCCAAGTTCTTAGTCAGAAAAGTAGGATTTTGCTCTTATGTTTCTAAAACATTGGTTTGATTTCTAAAATTTTATTTCTATTTTGATTTCTAAGAGATTTGATTCTCATCACTTTCATGAACAATGACTCCTCTACAGTCAGAACAAGACTTTTAACAAGCAAACTCTTGGTAAAATATCAACAGCTGTTTCTATTTTTCATGTTTACATACACAGCACAGTAGTTTTCTAGGAACTCTGGTTTTACCACAGATTTCCATAGCAGCCTATTAAAAAGGCAAAGAGAAAGCATACGAAATGGTCTACTCCAAATAAGTTTGCTTTTGAAGATTTACCCATTTTTTATTCCCTTTATTTAATTGCATTAAATAAAAGCAATCATTGCCCAAGCCCTTGTGTAAAATGTTTTAGAATGGAAAGAATTTCTCCTGCCCGCACCCATCTTTTTCCCTGACAACTAGTCCAACCCACAGAAAGTTTGCACCAGGTCACTTGACAAATTCAGCATACAACTCCTAAAGTGCTGGGTCTACAGAGAGTAATAATGAACTACAAAATCCTACCTTCCTCCTCACGAGCACTGCCTCGCAGGGCTGCACAGTCCGGAGCAAAGGACCAGAGGGCTCTCAAAGCTTTTGTAGCCTGTGCAGGAAACTCCACCCAGCAACCAGTGTTTCCACAGCCCGAGTAATCATCTGCAGCAGCTAGGTCTGGGTGCCACCCAAAGTCGAGAAACATTAGGAAAAAAAAAAAGTCATTGCGAAACTATGCGCTGGCAAAAGTATGAGCAGATTTCAGAAGGGAAAAGACAGCAAATGAGCAGGGTAGCTCTCCTCTCCTGCCCTTGCCACATACCCACTTTTAATAAATTGCCATAAATGTTTTGGAATCACACGATTAAATATTAAGAAAACAAAATTTGAGTAATTCTCTTTGCATTTTAATGTCTGATATAATTTCAAAAGTGAACATATTAAGATATATCTTTGCTCAGTGAAACTTTGAGAGAAGAAACAGTGAAGAGTCAAGGCAGCATCCTCACTTAACTGAGATCCAGTGGCTATCAGCTCTGCAGCTTTTGCCTGTGGGTCCATGCAGAAATAACCCAGGAATAAGCCATGTCTAGTATTTAATTAAATAACTTTTTCTTTTCTTGAAAAGAAGCTCATGGAAAAAGGCATATCTAATATAAGGGAAATAATTGGTACCTACATAATTAGAAAGAGATTGAAACAATCAGATTAATCTCTGAAGTACAAAGTAAAAGTGATTTGCCAAGATGAGGGTATGTTTGCTAGAAGTGGTTTTCTGCAAGCACTTCCTTGCCAAGCCAGCACAGCACACCACCATCACTAACATCTCAGATTGGCCTGGAGCATGATGCCCAGTGAAGAAATACCTATTGCTGAGCCAGAAGTGTTTGCAGTGGGCAGATAGGGCTCCCAGCAGACTTTCATCCTCCTTCTGCTGACAGGCTGCAATGCACAAGTACCCCCAGTATGGCTGATCTGCCCCACATGAGCATACATGAAATGCAGTCTGCCCTTGAAACCCATGTCTAACAATTAATTATATGAGCAGAAAGAGAAACAGACTGATGGTAATTATTAGAGGAAATTCTCACAAATTTCTCAAAGGTTAAATAACACACATGGATGTTCCAGCATAACTTATATCTTTCTCTATACACCAAAATGTGTGCTGCTCAGAGTAATCTTGAGCTCATCACATTCAAGGAGGTCCCCATCCCAGCAGCCTAAGGAGAGAGTCTCCAGGAGTGCTAAGGACATAGCAGCCAGTCCAGCCCAGCCCCAGGACCTGCCCTCAGCTGGGGGCTCAGTCCTTATTCCCCCCTTGAGTCACTGCCCTGCTGCCTTACAGAGGCTGGGAGTGAAAGTGGGGCATCCCCAGCCTATGGACTGATGGCCTGTCACATTTCCCACCCCAGAGAGGTGCCAGATGCCTGGACCTGAGTACCCCAGGTCTTCTGCTCCTCCTGGGGTGATGGGATAGGAGGGGCTGCTAGGCCCTGCCTGCTGACCCCCATGGGAACACTTCTGGTCCTCAGGGAGTTCCCAGCCTCCCTGATTCTATGAGAGCAATTTTCTCTTTTGCTTTGTTATTTCCTTTCCCCCTGTGCATTTAATATATCATTTGACAAAGGTATTTTAGATGTTTTCAGTAAACTGAATAATTGAAGGGGCCTACCAGATGAAAATGATACTGAGCAAGCTGTCAGGTGTATGTTGATTTGTTTATTTAATTATGATGTGTGATGTACAGATTACTCTAGCCCACCCAAATTCCATATCAGAATGACACTGGCAGTTTTATTTCACTTGACTCAGGTATTGGCCAGAATCTCTGTTTTTACACTTTCTCTGGGACTGTTTCCCCTGTCTATTAATGAGCACAGCTAAGGGTAGGAATCAGTGTGCAAGAAGTGCATAGTAAGACACTCCTCCATGCTGTTGACTCTTTTTTTCTAATATGGTTTTCCCATAATCAGATTACTACCCTATTTTTATAATAGTACTTTTTAATACGATTTTCTGATTTAGTTCTTTTGTTTTTTGGGCTTTTTTCTAAATCTAATTCTTTTGTCTTTCAGGCCCATGTTTCCACCTTCAGAGTGATATGACAAGAAAGTACAATGACTTGTGCTACTAGTCATAGAAGAAGTTGTTTGCATTTGCTTTTCCTTCTTAATGGGTGGACAGATGCTCAGTTGACTCACTGTCTTCCTGGAGCTCAACTGAGTCACTATCTGCACTAGAGTGTTCTATTGTACAAAATGCTGCCACCTAAAAAAAATGCAGTTTTGCATTTGGATTTGGATGGAGCTCTTAACAATTGTTTGTTGTTAAGTTTTTAATTGTTACTCTGTCATTTGTTTCATAAAGCTATCACAGTTTGCATGTTGTTTATTCAGAAGTGGCAAGGCATGCAGCCACTTTTGTAGACATTCAAATGCCTCAAAAATGACAAAAATAAGTTTATTTGTTTAGAACACTCAATGCATGGAATGCAATTGAGAGAAACAGAAGTGTTCAGTGGAAATAAAAAAGAAAAATAGTCACTTGATAACTTGCCATGTTTGGCCATGCCAAATATTTCTCCTAAGGCTAGTGATTACTCAGCTCAGTTGGGAAGATGGGATTTCCCAAAGAAATCCATCCTACACAAAATGACAGGAAAATGAGTCAGGAATTTTCAAGGAGTTTGACAGCAAGAGCAGCAGAACTTACATCTATTTCAGAGGCTGCTAGCAGCCTGCTTTAACTCTGTTTTTTTTTCCACCCAAAGTGCCTTAAAGAAGAGTTAAGGCTGGAGAAATTTAGGAAATGATGATTCTACCTCCCCAAAACCAAATACTGACCTTCAGACTGCCTATGAGATAAACTTTAAGAGAAAATTGATGCTCACAAATTGCACAGTTATGAAATAACATTATTCTGAGGCAGCTACTGATATAGAACAGAGCTCTACCTGTTTCATGCCATGAAAGCCATCCATTTTGAGCTATCTGACAGCAATCCAGAGCCAACTGGAAAGCCTCTCTGATCTTTTGTACCGTGTGACTTCATTTATCTTCAGTAGCTTTTATCCATTTCCTAAAAAACTGAGGAGGAACACATTAGTCCATTTCCTTAGGCACCCAGGACCTGCAGTGTAGCACCTGTACTCAGGTTACAGGCAACAGAGACATTAATGTCAAAGATACAGATCTAAGAGTATGTATGACTTACAGCAGGCCTACTGAAGGCAGTAATACTCTCAAGAAGACATGCACAAAATGCAGTGGTTTTACTACATGTTTACCAATTTCTGTACAAATCCTATTTCAGGAAGTACGTCTCGGTTACATTATTCAGAAAAAACTTCCTGCATATTGAGGTAAAGGGCCTCCTCCGACCTTCATTTCTTCCTTTGACATATACAAGAGATAAAATACCAAATTCATTGAGAACAGCTACACTATCTATTCATTTGCACCTCATCTCCATGGTTCTAGCGAGGTCCATCTAGAGTCCATCTAGGTTGTGATTATGTGTATCCCTGTGATACTACATTATGGGCTGGATGGATTAAAATCTAGACATACAATTTCTTTTTTAGCTTCATGCTTAAACCAAAAAAAAATTTATTAGACACAATAGGACATTCAAAACTGCATAATACCTCTTATGGATTCTCTGTTAAAGGTTTTTTTTTTTAATTGTATTTCCCATTCAAGTCATGTTTCAGTTCTGAACCTGTTTGCAAGCTTATAAATAGTGAAAAGATTGGGCAACATTTGTTGATGCTGGTGCAAAACAAATCATAAATATTTTTGAGGAATCTTCTAATAAGGATTCATTTTATTTACACTGCATTAAATATTTAACACTTCTGTCTTTTAACATGGATTTGCATTTTGTTATTGCTTCATGAAATACTGAATTAGCAATAATTCTCAGGCAGCAGGAATTCCATGATTTAATCAAACATACATCTGCTTCTATAATCAGTTCTAATACTACTGCTCTCTTAGTTGCAGTAAATACTTTTTTTGCAGTTCCATAAAATTTTTGAAGTGTAATAGGATATTCTGAGTCTCATGGTTAAACATGACTTGGCTATCCAGAAGACACAAAATGTTAATGAGCAGCCCCCTGGGCAGAGAAATAAAAATAGCCCATCCTCTCACAGAAACAAGCAGAGTAGCTGCATGAGAAATCATGTCAAGGTAACATCATTTTGGAGATTAGAAATCCCATTCAGTTTAAATGAACTCAGGTTCAGAGAAATGCTTCCAGAAGCCTTTCAATGTCTCAGACAGCCTTCCAAACAAAACCCCCCATAATGCCAAAGTAATTTAGATGAGGAAAATGTAGACCTTCTAGGAAGCCTCTAGGAAAAAAATGTTGGAAGTCTTTGTTACAAATCTTCATCCAAATCACAGTAGAGCAAAACAGACCTGTTTGATGTTGAAGTTGTGACGAAAATAGTAACTTACAGTGGAAGGTAAAACTCAGTGCACATTCAGGGGAAAGTGCTAAGGGGACAAGAAAAAGTGGGAATGCATAATCTTTTCACAGTCCTATGCAGTGCACTATGCTAATCAGAGGCTGTAAATAATAACAGAAGAGTCATTCAGGTCAAGGGAACACAAGTGAATTTAAACAATTGTACTGTGCATAGAAACTGTGGAAATGTCAGTGTCCTTAATGAAGAAAACATCCAAACGTCCTCCCCAACAAAAAAACAAACCAAAACAAGAGAGTTGGTGGTGTGTCACAACTGATCTGAGGAGGAAGGGAACTGGGCCATCTCTTCTAGGGAAACCACGCATCAGGATGAGCAGTCCTCTGATTTACAAGAGACTGAACCCTGCTGCACAATTTAGTTGTTGTAACTTCAAAGAAAAAAGAGACAGTACTAATTAACAAAAAATTAACCAGCAGATGAACCACCTGTGGTACTGCAATTTGCAAGTTAAATTTAGCCATCTGGGATTTCCCAGTTTATTTGGCATTCTGAAATTTATTCCTTGAAGTAGCTTTACATCTACTGCCATTTCTTGTGCCCCTTTCTCTTTCAAAGAAAATGAATATTATAAATATTTATAAATATGCCCTTAGCAAACTGTGCTCCTTTGGTTGCTGCTGAAATACATACCAGTGAGTAGATCTATTAACAAAAATTGTCCAGGCTAAACCAATAAAACAATAAAACATATCTCATTCCCTATTTACAGTGAGGAGCAAGTGTCAGAATCTTCAGAATCTTCAGAATCTCTTCAGTCAAGGTCATATTTGTTGTGAGTGGCATAGCCCTGACTTGGGGCTACTATGAAGAAACAAGAATTCACTACTATGAAGAAACAAGAATTACATAATAAGTGCATAATAGTAAGTCATGTTTTGCTCATTGTGTGCGTTGAAGGTGGGGTAAGAAAAGTCATAAAAAACCTGAGGAGACTATGCATTCCATTCACTCTTGTAACACCTTGTTCCCAGAATATTGAGGGTGGTTTGTGGTTAGAAGTTTTTGGAGGCTGCTTGGCTGTCACTATTTCACTCAGCTTACCTGCCAAAATTAGGAGACAGAACTAATTCACGATTAGTCAGTGATTGCAAAATCGGTTTACTTCTGTGGAACATCAGAACAGTTTAACCTCAGACAAAATAAAACTTTTCATGTGCCTTTCCCTCAAATTTACACAAAACCAAAATGTTGATAGTGAAAATTCTAAACTGCAGTATTTCATTTGAAAAAGTAGTTTTCCTAAGCTCCTCCATTTTACACGAGTTTTTTCCCCTCAATTTAAATATAAGTTTATTGTTGACTTTCCACAAAATATGATTTGTATCCAGGAGATTTCCTTCAAATTCCTGCATTGTGATGTTGAACAAGAATTTCCTATTGTGTTTCCAGGTAAAAACTCTGTTTTAAAAACTCCTTTTGATTCAGTTTTACTCTAGACTGGATTGCCTCAAACTGCTGGGGAAGAAATGCCACTAGGGCACAATGGTGCAAGTCACAGTTATTGAAAGGAAACCTTAAGGAGTTTAAGCTTGCTTCTGTTTCAGAGAGAACGAGGTTCAAGGCGTGTTTGTATTAGTTGTAATTTGTCCCATTATAGAGCTGCCTAAAGGTACATAACTCAGAGTTTGATTTGCATTTGATTTTCCTCAAAGGAGAAAGATGCAGATGCAACATTTCAAACATAGCCCAGTTCTATACTAGTGCAAATTATTTATCCCAGGAGCTTCTATAAGTTTCTTAAGGTAATCAAAGTCATTGCGAATATACAAAGAACATGAAACTCCTAGTCATAGAAATTTAACTTCACATAATTATGCATGAGCTATCATGGATAACAAAATATGAGATAAGAGTGGAGTAGTGAGTCCCAATGACACTAATTTAAGAAAAAGACCTACAGTGTAACTGTAAAAATACAGGACTTTTTGAAGGGTGTTTGAAGTAAAAATGTAAATGTTTGTGAGGTAAAGATTTTTCTTAAAGTAAAATTAGTAATACCGGCCAAAACAAAAGTACCAAAAGGAGAGATCTCAAGATATCTGTGTCACTTCCAATCTGTTTTATTGTGTTTATTTAATAGCTAGCACTGTCACATTCTAGTTCTAGAATGGGACTACTACACAGCCCTCAAAGATTAAACAAAGCAAGAAACATCACAGTGAAAATTTAAAATCTAAGTAGAAGCCTATCATACCTTACTTAAATACAAGTGGGAGTCTGTTATTTTCTGTTTGCTTTGCCAGTTTCTTCATTTAGCAGTAGTTGTAGTGCAAATATGTCTTACATAATTTTTTACTCTAAAAAATAATTTGGAAACGTAATCTGTCAAATATATTTTTATCTTTTGTAAGATTGTGAATATTAAAAATGAAACACCCTCATTTGTTCAGATGGTTGATTTTTCTATTGTTTCTTTCTCTCTTTTTCCATTTTTTATTCTTTTTTTTCTGGTAAGAGGAATGAGAAAGGAAGGCAAAATCCCCTTTGTTATCATAAAAAGAAATATCACAAAATCATTCATTTTATAAAAATACTTTCTCAAAAAAGCCTTTTGTATAGGTCTCATTGTTATATGTGTTCTTCACATCCCAGTGAAGCTATAAAATGTTCAAATTAGTACAGTAGAGCAAATAGCTATAGAAATTAAATTAGCTGTAGATTAGTTGTACAAAGGTTCACAATAAAGCTGCTTCCTGCAAACTCACAGCGAAACTGCTTGTTGAGTTAGTGATACCAAAAGCCTTTCTTTTGTACTATAATCAAAAGGCAAGTTCCTGGGTTTAGTCCTTTTTGTCATAAGGGTGGGGTACACAACAATAGCAGTGAGGTAGAAATCCATCCTGAGCCATTGATCTCACCTGCCTAGGCTGGATCACGTCAGCCTGCAGATTTCATTCTCTATTTTTTTTTTTTTTTTTTTTTTTGCAACTGCTAAATAGTACTCGCTTCTCCCTGTTTCTGCTGCTGTTTTGTTCATATTTATCTAGGAATATATCAGAAGTTTTGTGTCTGGAGTTATTCCAAGAGAGCAGCATATTTGACTTAGTTCAGAATAACCTGCCTGTCTCAGCTGAGGCCAGTCACAGCATAATGGCATAGGAAGTGATAAAAGTGTGGGCTTGCTGTGCATTTAATTAGCAGAGAAGGGAAATGGAAATACACTTCCTTGAAAAAATTGTAAAAAGCAGGAAAAAATTTGTTCTAATGCAGTAACAGCTTCATCTGGACTAATTTAATCACTCAGTTCATATGAAATTAGACCTGAAATTGTATAAAATACCCCTTGGAACTCTATCAATTTAACTACTCCTGGAAGTGTAGCAAGAGAATCATGTTTCACATTCTTGCAGCCAAAAAAAGTGTGGATGTTTATAAATTATTCTATTCTATTAACCCTTCTCATCTTGTGGGTGTTCGTGCTTTCAGATGCATAGAACCAATCTATATTTTTTCACTTATAGTAAGTTTTAGTTTGCTGGCGAAACGGACATTGCCTGACACAGGAGTCAGTGAGAAGAAACCTGATCTGCTTCTATTTTACTTTCTGTAGGTATCTTGTTACCTAGTGAGGCTCTTGCATTTTTTGCAGGTTAAATATTTATGTACACAGTGTGGGAGGTTTTCAGAAAATACCAGAAGTTAACTCTTATCTCTCTGGAAACACTGAGAAACAGGCGGATAACCATGGATGAAGGTAATTATTTGAGACTTAGTGTGTACTTAGTAAAAACGAGAAATGTTTGTGTATGTTACTTTGTGACACACAGCTATTGAGAGTGGGAGGGTGGAGCGAGGCTACTATCTCATCAAATAAATTGAGTGCAAAGTGTAAAGAGGACAACCATCTGTTTTTCAGGGAAAGAAAAGAACTCACTCATATGAAATACATACTAAAAGAGCTAAGTCCTTTACACAGCAGTAGGATAAGCACAAATGAATGACAATAGTTTTAAACACAGCTAATTATTTTTCAAAAGCTGTCTTGCTAACTTAGGAAATATGGTTTTGAATGATAGGGATAATTTGGAAAGTTGTGTATGTGTCTTCATAAACATTTAGAAAAGTGTAATAAATTAGGAAAAGTCACCATTCTAATTAAAGTCACTGCAGGTTTTACAAATAGTTTGTGATTTTTTAGAAAAACAGGCCTGACTTTTCACAGTTCAACAAGTTATTGAATATTTCAGACATGACACTCATGTAATTTCAGAAAATGCAATCTTAGAAGATGAGCAAGAGAGATTGTACAGGGGAATCATCAATGGGCTGATAAATGTGGCTTCTGGTGAAAGTCTGAAAAGTGGAATGATGTTAATAATGGAAGAATCTTTAGTTGTTTCTCAGAAGACTGAATTCAGAAATCTTAAAAAAATTATCTATTTGATTGTAGGACAGGAAGCTATGAACTTAAGGAAAGGGAGTTTCATTTGCATTTTAAACATAAATAATTTTCACCATAAGTGATTAAAAATTGGTTAAATAGGTCCTAATTTCTTTTTTACCATTATTTTATTTAGGGCTTTTTTTTTTTCTAACTTAGACCTTTTCTCAAACCCTTACATCCCTGCTGCTTATTTCTTCCCTGAAATGTTAACTCCTGATTGCTGAAAAAAGATTAACCTGCAAGGCAAATAATTTTTCCCATTGGATTCTGCCTCAAAGAAGAGATGATGAGGTCACAACCAAATAGAAATAATATTGCCAAAAGTTGCAGGTTTCCTCATAGATTTTCCACAGAGATAACATGTATCCTAACTGTGATGTCTTAAAGTTGTCTTCAAATTGCACTTGTACTCTTAAAATAATTTTTGTTATGCAGATTATCTCCTACAAAAACTATTGTGATATTTCTTTTTTTTTTTTTTGATACAAACCTCAATGTGGTCATATTTGAGGCATTGAAAAACAGAAGGTGGTTTGTCTTGCCCTACCTTAGAAAGCAGGGTGTTGAAAGGCAGTATAGGGAAACATGAGGAAGATTTACAGCTTCTTCTATGCAACCTGCAGATTCTGACCATAAATCATGAGGGAACAGTCTTCTCTTACCTAATATTAGGCCTTCCCACACATATTTGTCGAAGTAGTTTTTCCTCAAATGTCAAACATAGCTCTTAAGCATTGTGTTTAAAATTTAAATGCAATAGTAAACATTAACATTGAAATGCCATGTCTGATTTAGAGATAAATAGCAAGATTAGTGGGGCACTGAAGTCTGTGTGTAGTCTCAGGCAGCTGACTAATGAATGAGCAGACTGGTAATTCCATGGAATCTCAGGTCTATCCAACATGAAGGAGCAGCTTTGTCTATCAATACATATACAAACAGACATCTTATGCCAAGGAATAATAAATCTACATTCTTGCATGTTATCCAGCATCTCTGTGACTTATAGTACAAAATGCATGCCTTTATTTTTATTTTCAAGATGAAAGATCAGCAAAATACAGCCAGGAAAGCTTTGCTCTCTGGGTAGGAAGCTGGAATTTTAACTCTTGATATGGATGTTTTGCTCTGTATTAGCAATATATCAGGCGATAGCTGCCACATATTCTCTTCTTCTTGCTAATATACTATATGTACATATATATGTCCTGACTGTTTAACCTTCACACCAGAAGTGAAGAATAACAAGTTAAACACATCTGATTGTCAGCTCTGTTGGGCAATACAACTGGGCAAGGTTGTTACTTAAGGCAGCGTAACCTGAGAATGTTAGAGATAAAAATGTGGTTTGACCAGACAGAGTAAAAAGAAAATGTTTGCATAATACATTTCCATCTGGACAAGAACTGAGTTGTCGCTTATAACAATGTAAACAAGCCTTTACTTGTAATACGCTGTCCAGGTTCATTGCTAAATCACTTTCAGGGGATGAGATGGAGTTATAAAAGATATCCTAGTACAAATCTTCATACCAGTTGATACCAGTGTGATGTAGTACTAATGAGGAAGGAGTGGACTTCCGTGGCAACTGCTGTTGCTACATTCTGTTTCTCTGCATGATCGCAGCAGGGATAAAAATGACAATTTCCACTTTTTTGTAAGCCACAAAGGGAAACAATATGGTCTTGCTTGTCAGGACATTGGGAGAACAGTTACTCTCTATTTTCCACATGATGAAGTAGCAAACGATATTTATATCTCTCTGGTCAAGTCCAGAAGCAATGGTCTCTTTCACTCCACACTTTAAGGACACTCCTACCACTCCTCTCTCACACTGCTGTTCTTTGTTTTGCATCAGAGCACAGAGGGTGGGACAGGCTCTGTTCAGTCTGCTGATGTTATTACAAGAAAGCCTAGTGCATGCATTCACTCTGGGTAATGTTGAATAGTAGAGAGTTTATGCATCAATAGGAAGTGCTGTAACAAGAAGCAAGAAAGAAACTTGCTCTCAGAAAGCCTCTATACACAAAGTTATTTAAAGAGCCTTTGTTTTACATTGTGAGAGAGTGGTGTGTGGTTTAGGAGAGTCTTGGTGCAGGCACTGGGGATTACAATTCCTAAATCAAAACACCGTCCAAAGGGATATCCCATGCCATACCATACTGTGTGCTGCAATAAAAGTTTAGCCTTAAGATAAAAAAGAAAGGACTTTTTCAGTTACAGAATTTGTCTTTTAAGTAACAATTTTATGTGATGGAGCCCTGCTTTCCTGTAGGTGACTGAACATTGACTTCCCAATGGAAACTAGTGAATTAATTCCTTATTATGTTTTGCTTGCATATTGACCTTTGCTTTATCTATTAAACTCTCTTTAACTCAACCCATGATTTTTATCACTTTTATCATTCTTATTCACTCACCCATCACTGTGGGAGAGTGAGGAAGAGGCTGCGTGGATGTGAGCTGCTAGACAGGCTTAAACCACAGCAGAAGCTGCTATCAATCTAGCAACATATTCTTGTGCTGCTTCTTTGGGTAGTACTACTTACTAAATTGATCAAGAAAGCATTAAAAAAAAATTCAGACTGTGGTGACAGTGGGAGGGAAGGATTAGTTAAACCAGACTCATCTTTGTTATACTGCATTTCTAAGCTGCATTTCTCAGTTCCTGATACGAAAACATTCTGTCGGCTTCATTATCTGTGTAGAACTTCAACTGCTCCACGGTCATTTCAGTAATAAGTTTGCTATCATTATAATTCTTTCTGACCACTTTTAGGTGTAATTTTCAGGTCTTTTCTGTGGGCACAAGCCAAGTTTTAAAGGCTTTAACACTTTTTGTGTGATGTTGACAGGCGGCGGCAAGTCCCCTAGGCAGATAGTTGAAATTACTGCAATGACATGTCTTTAGTTGCTGAACTTGCTGTCACTTACAGTTTCATTACTGTGCATGTGCTCTAATTGCTTCCCAAAAAGCCTGTCATTTGCATTTCATGTTCAGAATCCAGTATTCATTTTATTCCTGGCTGTTGTATAAACCTTGAAGAGCTAGAAAAGCAACATGTTTCTCTATGAAACTTATGAGGTTGGCAAGGTATTAAAAAATAATATTTTTGGTCACAAATATCTTTTATTTCTTTAAAACTCATGAAGAAAACTTTTTTTTTTTCTGGGGAAATAGAAATTGGTCAAAAAGAAATCAAATGTCTTAGTGATATCCAGAGACAAAAGTTGGCCAAGAGTTATGCATTGAGGTGTTTGAGATGCACTTTTGGATGGAAGCTGCATGAGACTTGACAGATTTTATTCAGGATAAATAGTGAATTCTGACTGCTTTATATCATGGACCTCAATGTATTTTACTAATTCAGCTAAATCTGACAGTCAAACCAGGATTAAATCACCGCTTCATGTTAGATTTCAAAAAAGACAGAAAGAAAGACCAAAACTAAAGGTTTGCTCTGATCAATTTCTAAAAAAGTCACCCAGGTTTAATTAAACTGCTGACAGTTTGGAGTATTTTGATCTTAAATCCATTTTGGTGTGTGATATTACAGATCTGGTCTTGTTTCACAATTTTGATTTTAAGACTCTTTTTAAGACTCTAATGCCTTGTCCTGGCATTTTATTAAAAACAATTATGTTGCTTGTTTTTCAGAAGCATGGGTGCAAAGTGACAACCTTTCAGGCTGGCAAGTTAAAGATTCACTACGAATCGATCCTAGAACTAAACCACAGACCACCAGGCACTCCACTGGTCCTCTACCAGGCAGTGTAATTGATTACTCAGAAGAGGTACAGGAGCATCCATCATGTGTGATTGAAAGCGTGGTGGAAGACACACCTGAGGAGGGTAAGTAGTAATGGCAGTGCCTCAGATGTTTGGAATGAGATGGTACTTCACTGCTTTCCACAAAAATTGGTGGTAGTATCTGTATTGTAGGGTCACAAAAGCAGAACTGTATAAACGTTATAGCCCACATTGTCGTCAGTGGTGATATACCTTGAATATGGATAAAACTCAGTATAGACTAAATGGAAGGGCTCCTGTCATGATTCAGTTTATAGCTTTTGGACATGATCTTCAAGCTCCTCATGTACAACAGATGCATAGTGGCTTTGTGCCTGTTAAAACGAAAGCCATCAGAACAGGACTAGATTATTTATATGGTCTACACCTGTAACTTCTAAAACAAAGTGTGCAATCTCTCTGAAAACTGTCAAAAACTACAGTTGTAGTTATTCAGAAATAGTAATGTGGCTGCCTAGACTCTGCTGGATGCTTTCATTGTAGCTGTAATGTGAGAAAGGAGAGGCCTCTGTTTTGAGGAGCCTTACACTCCAAGGGAACTAAAGTGCAAGGAGCTGTCGTAGCCAGAGCACCCTTTGGGAGCAGTCTGACTGCAGGCAATGGAAAGAAGTGCAAAGAACTGCTAGAGGTGTCTCATCCCTGCCACTCCACAGAGTTCTGTGTGAGTTAACACACAAGAGGTGTGAAAAGGAATGGTCAGTAACTTGGAGAGTCACATGCTCTGTGAAATGCTAAGTTAAACAGAAGACATACAGACTGATTTTAGCATTCATTAATTAACCAGTTGGAGTTTCCAATATTTTTCTTCCCAATGGTCTGTCTAAATTGAAGACAAACTTTGCAGTTGCAGCAGTACATGATATACTACTGTATTTTTTAACTTAGAAATGAAATCAGGATGTCTGATTAATCTTCATACTAAGGAAAATATAGACCCTATGCTCTTAGCCTGAAAGCATTGATGCATAAGTAGCTAATTTTGCCCCAAGTAGGATTATGTGAAGTGAAGGGCTGCTAAGAGTCTCCAAGATGGCAGAAAGAAAACAAAATGTGCACCAAAAGGATGTAGATGCAAGACATCAAGTCTGTTTGAAAGTAGCTGTTCTATACAGATATTGTGTCCTTCAAAGACGTTACTCTCAGAACAAAAGCTGACATTTTTTTATCTGTAATCTATAGCAATGAAAAGGCTGAATTCAAGAAAAAATAATAGCTTGAGCCAAGGGTGCTCTTTTCAACATGTATTTTATGCATTTCATAAATCACCAAAACTGGATCTTGAAAAACAAGACTTTTATGGCTGTACCTGAACAGGAAGGACTGATGATCCACCTAGTAGCTGGACAGTCTGCATTTTAGAATGGTGCATCCACTTACAGTTCAGCTAGTCAAAAAAAGACATCCTGACACAGGTATTTGTTAGTATAAAATCATTGCAGTATGTAACTAGAATTGTGTTAGGAGCTCAGGAAAGGTATACATTTATATTTCCCCAGTGCAAAAAATTTCTCAAATTCTGATAATTTATTTGACCAATGCAGAGTCAGATGACGTCTTTCAGACACTGTTTTCTTTCACATCAGAGCACTTGAAGGTGTTGTGGCTTGGTTTTGTCTCAGCTCAGTGCTGAGTGCATCCAGAGCTCTCATACCTATCAGACACACCTCATGTAACAATGTGATACCGCCCAACCTCTTAACACACACGCACACATACAATCACATTTTCCAAGTTATTAGGCAAAATCCAGTTTATTTTGTAATTTTTCAAAACAACATTTTGAAAACATTCCTACAGAAGATGAGAAAGAAGTCCAGAATATAGGCTTTGCATTCAAAATCTCTGTTTTCAGGATCACGTGGAACCATTCAAGTCTCACACAAGTCCTTACATAGCCTTCTTATGCTTCTGGTTTTCTCAATTACTTCCCAGTCTCTGACATCTGTGTAATCCTTTTAATTACTTAAAACACTTCTTAGGCAAAGACAATCAAAGCAAGAATGTCAATGATTTTCACAATATTTTAGCACTTGAATTTTTGTTAACAGATGGAGAGGGAAACTCATGGTTGCACAAGCTTGGAATTAATATAAACAAGTGGTCATTTCTGAATTGCCTGATTGGATGGAGTGAAGACAGAACTCAAGAGAAAGGTATATTTACAAAACTAGTATTATTCTTGCTTTCTGGAAGAGATAATACTTAAAGAAAAAATAGAGTTTTATTCCTTTTTCCCCTTGTATGTGAGCTCTGATTGAATTTACCTGTGTTACTTGGATTTTCAAATAAAGTTCTTTAGCTTAGATATACACAAGTTACTATTCCAGGTAATTACATCAATAATTTTTAACTTATACTCCTGTTAGTTAATAATGATAGTGGGTTGGGATACTTAAATTAATATTCCAATAGAAAGTCAGCTCTGTATTAAGCCAGAGCAATCTGATTGGGAAAAAAAAAAAGTAATTTTATGTTCTTATTTACCAAAAAGAAAGATTAGAAAAGCAAAATTTGTATCATACTCTGATAAAAAAATTTGTCTATCAAATAACTTGTAAAAGGTAGTTTCTTAGGATAAAAAGTGTCATCTTAGTTGTGGCAAAAGATAATTTTCTTAAGAGGCAACATGTTTCTGCATGGGTTTTTAAACCTGATTTTTAATTTTTAGTTTTAATGACATACATATATGTAAGTAATGAATATCAGTGTATTCAGGAACAAGTAATTGTGAAATGTAAGTTTGTATGGTGTCCCAAGACAAAAGCTGACAAGTTTGAGTTGCTGTATTTCTCCTCTATTTTGTTATTTGAGGGGCCTATTTTGTTATTAGAAAAAAATAAAAGGTAGCCAATGCCATTAATAAAAAATTTTAAATGTAATATGCATATGTGAAGTTGCAGTGCATTTTAGTTGATAAGGTAAATTTTGTTTTATACCAGATCAATTTACCACATCTGGAGTTTCTTCTGCTGCTGATCATAAAGCAACTGAGCTGGAGGAATGTACAGCCAAAAAAGTGCCATACATTCCATACAGGTTAGCTACACTGCATATCATCAAGGTAAGAAAAAATTAAAACAAACATCCCCTTCCCTCAAAGAAAGTCCCCAGTGATTGGATAGTTTACAATATTTTAAAAATTGACAGTATTTTTATATATTGACAGATAAGCAAGAATCTCTTTCATTAGGATAAACTGGATGAATTGTCATAATCACTGTCATTGAATAAACTCAATTCACACAATTCACACCTTTTGCTCTGCAGGATGGCTTTTTGATTTGCATTTGGAAGCCTGCAGTTAAATTTTGAATATTGATATAAAAATGCAAACACTAATATCAAAGTGCCATCTTAACTTAGATCAGATTGTAAATTGCTTAAATGCCTTTCCCAGGTTGGTGTCTAAAGATGAAAATTCCCTTGTAACTGTGTTTGGAGGAAATCCTTGCCTTCTTATATACATTTTTCAGCATTTTTCTTCATTGCTGGAAGTGGTATGTGACTGGAAGTGTGAGGGTTCTTTTCCTATTATAATATTTTTGGTGCCAGAGACTGCAATAACTTCTGATTTTGTATTTAGATTTATTTAATTTATGGAACATCATGTGTGTGCATTCGTCTGCATATAAAATAAAAACAAATGTACGTATATCCTGGTTTAATGGTTTCCTTGCTTTATTTTTTTCCACTAGATATGGTCTTGTATTCTTGGTCTTTTAGTATGAATCAAAAATGTTCAGTGGTGATTTCTTTTGTACAGACTACTTAAAGACTGCTGAGCAAGCTGTAAGACACAAGTAAAATACCTGAAGCAAATTACTAAAATGACTCAGACCTCTGTGGGTGATGAGATCTGGAGTCCCATCTGGAGCTTTTCAGTCCTCTCAAAGAGGCTTTTCTTTGATTGTGTCTCTTTAAAATTTCTCTACTTCCACTGTAGTTTTTGTGGATGAGGTGTAAATAGGAGAGTATGTTTCAAGACTGCATCGCTGCTTGGTTGCTTTTATGTCATTTGAACTGTGACAGTGTCAGCTGGTAGAGGTTCCTCACCCCCAAGCCAACTGCTTGTAAATATTAATAAATATTTAATCTGTCGGCCTAGATCCATGCCAACAACCACAACTATTTTCAAATAATGCATCAGCCGCAATAAATAATCTGAGACTTTATTATTTTTGTTTTGATTGGGCTGAGCTACTCAATGTCAGCAGAATCTGCATCATGTGAAGCTTAAGTGAAGAACTGAAACTGGGAAATCTCTAGAAAAGTTCTAGATTTTTATAATTTACATATGGTCATGTTCATTACTGCTGTAATTGACTGAGCAGTATCTGTTAATCTCGTTCATGTGTCAGTGCAATTTGACATTGTACCTACCAGATAGCTATGTCAAATAAAGGTGGACAGCAGAAGCTAGGACAGGAGCTGGTGTAATTTTCCTTTAGTGACTATTATGAATTGATTTAAAACCAAAATTCATTAAAGAGGAACCTGATGCAATTTAAAGCTTAAATGGTTCACTTTCAAACATGAAAATACTCAATTTGTCCATCCTTGATGTACACATCTGTATTTATTAGTCATTAAAACTGCCAGTGTACTTAAAGTTATATCAATTTTGTAGGATTTCAAATTATTTTAATGAAATACAACATAGAGTGTATTCTTTAACCACTTTGCTTTTCTAACTCTTAAATGAGAAAATGCAATCTTCCCCACTGATTGCCTTTTATCCCCAGTTATAGGCCTCATTATGCTATTCTTATATTTTCAAAAACTTAACAATTGTTATAATGACTATGTCTTCCATTTTCTATTTAGATCACATTAAAAAGGAAGAAGTGAAGGTACAATATAAGGACCAAAAGAGAAATTCTATTTCAAGTTATTCCCAGACTTTCATTCAATAGCATAACATATTTTCTAATATTGAAGGTTGAAAGTGTTGGCCTGTATTTCTACTGGGTACTTATCTCTGGTTCATTGCAGCTGGAGTTGGTAGTGCTCTGAGTTTGTAATTTCCTTCTTCCTTCTGCTCTGAGTTTACAATTTCCCTCTTCCTCTACAGGTTGTAAAAGACATGCAGCAAATGAAGAACAGACACATGAAGATAATCAGAAAACTAGATGATATGAGGAAAGAAAAGGAGGTAATTATATTGGAGCATTAGAACTCTTGACCATTAACCAGTGATACAGAGAGATAAAATCTCCTTCATTCACAATTAAATATCCATTCCTGTACCATTCTTCACATCTGTAAATAATACCAGTGTATCTTGAAGTGTATTTTATCTTACAACTTTGTGAAGTCTGGTTTTACTTTTTATTTGGCACAATGGCAGACATTTTTGTAAAATGTATCTGTTACTAAAATTTTCTCTTAATAACACCTTCATGTCATGACTGGCACCATGGTTTCAACGTTTGCATTTCTGTAGGCTGTGCCTCTCAAGAATGACTGCATTGCTAAGGCCTGTGCCAGGCTGTATTGCCTTTATGGCTTTTTATTTTTCTGTGTGTGTTTTTTGTCAACTTTTTACTTAGCTTGGTTTCAGCCTAGCAATATT